>NC_068280.1:44114292-44714292 GCF_025860055.1 Xyrauchen texanus
AGGGTAAACTATAACATCCACCACCCCTTCAGTCACCTGGATTTAACATTGCAGTAAAAAGACTTGACATTAGATCATTACTGGCATGCTTCTTTATTTCATAATTAATTTATTAATTGATTCAAAAGATGCTTTTACAAGTTTTTGTCCACTGAGGGGTGCTAGAGAACATTTCACACAACTAAAATGGCAGACTTCTAGATTATTTTTGCACAGTTCTATCATTATGTGTGCAGTAGTGTCATATACTGGCCTTCATCATCTCTTCTTGGATCTCCTCCTTTTTCTTGTCTTTCGGGATGGAACCGATAAAAAGGCGGCAGTTGTCTAGACTCACACACACTCCTATGAACTTTCCTGAGCAGATTTCATAGTTGTCAAGGAGCTGGATGGCCCGCTGAGCTGTTTCGTGGGTGGTGTACATGACGAAGGCATAACCGCGGTTCTCCCCACTGAACTCCATCATCAGACGAAACTCGTAGATGAGACCGGCCCGCTCAAAGACAGGTACCAGGTCATCTTCTTACATGTCTCTTGGGATCTTACCCACAAACACCTCACAACCCCTTGGAGGAGGGGGTCCTTCCCAACCTGAGAATATTAATGTTACTGCATTATCATTAACACCACTATCCCTATCTGATGCAACAAAAAATATCATGCTCGAAAGGTTTGTGTTATAGCTTTTTAGTCTTAGTCTTTTGATGGTATTATTTTAAACCATCTATTTAGGGAGAAAAGGACAAAAGTATATGATAATGAAATTAAAAGTGAATTATTTAATGGGGAGTGGTGCAATCTAAACGTTTAGACTACTTATAAATGCTTATCAGTCAAATAGCTAAAAAATCTATCTAATTTTAAACTCAACATGAAACAGCATTCGCAACCCATTTTACTTTCGCATGGACAAGGACGTCAGCAGAAAATATTGATGTATTAGAGTAGGACTGAGCACTGATTTAAGGGAATATTTCACACAAAAAATGTAAACTTTCATCATTTACTCACCCTCATGATATGTATATGACATTCTTTCTTCTGCAGAACATAAACTAAGATATTTAGGAGAACATCTCAGCTCCGTAGGGCCACACAATGCAAGTGAATGGTGACCAAAACTTTGAACCTTCAATAAACTCATAAAGGCAGCACAAAATTAATCCATAAGACTCCGGTGATTAATCCATGTCTTCAGAAGTGATCCAATTGGTTTTGGGTGAGAACAGGCCAAAATATACTGTAATCTTTTTTCATAATAAACCTTGACATCTGCAGTCTCCTAGGCAGGGTCCGAAATTACATTCTAGCAGGCTTGACTGAAGACAGAAACAGATGGAGAATAAGTAGCTGAAGTGTGAACCCAACTGCAGTTTGTTTACAGTGCTGGTAATGGAACAAAACAAACATAAATGACAAGACTAGGAAACGAATAGACAGGACAAGTTACAACCAACAATACTCTCGACAAGGGACTAATGCAAACAAGAGGGCTCAAATACACTGACAAAGGAAACCAATGACAAGACTAAACTAATAACAAGATAACAAAACTACTAAACAGGAGCCAATAACAGAACAAAACTTAACAAGACAATAAACCAATGAGATCAACACACATGAAAAAGACGGATACAGGATATCACATGACAAGACCAGGAATACGCATAACTTCAAATTCTAAAAATCTAAAAATCTTAAATGCACATAGTGCCCCCAACCTTTAAGGAGCGACTCCTGGTGCTCCTAAACATAACACCAAAACAGAAAAATTGTTTATAGAAGGAGCAGGACATCATGGAACCAGCAGACCAAGAACGCACAGGGGAAACTAGAGGGCAGACTGGACCAGGCAGCCATGGCAAAGCGAATGGGAGTCCGAAGACCAACATGAACCAGGAGACCAAGCAGGCCAGGGAAGATCAGGCGGATGGCAAGAAGACCAAGGAGACCAGGGCTGATAAGACAGATGGCCCGGAGACCAGGGAGGCCAGGGTAGTAGTTCCAGGAAGGTTGCAGGGTCCAGAGGTTTGGGAGATGGTTCCAGGAAGAGAGCAGGGCCCGGAGGTTTGGGAGGCGGCTCCAGGAAGGGAGTGGGGTTCAGCGGTCTAGGAGACGGCTCCAGGAAGGGAACGGGGTCCGGCGGTTTGGGAGGTGGCTCCTCTGGAAGGGAACTTCCAGAGGATCAGGAGACCATGAGAGGAATTGGCAGAGGGTCAGGAGACCAGGACTGAACTGGCAGAAGGTCAGGAGACCAGGATGGAACTGGCAGAGGGTCAGGAGACCAGGACGGAACTGGCAGAGGGTCAAGAGTCGGATTCGCAGGAAGAGGAGGCCCAGGGGACAGAGCTACTGAAGGTAGGGTATCAGAATGAAGAGCTACCAGGGATGGGGGCTCACCAGACAGAGCCAGAGGTGGAGCAGGCAGAGCCGCTGGAGGATCAGGAATTTGAGTCTCAGGTGGTGGAACTGAAGGTGGAGCGGGCAGAGCCGCAGGAGGATCAGGAATTTGAGTCTCAGATGGAGTGGGCAGAGTCAGTGGAGGAAGAGTCTCAGAAGGAACGGATGGAGCCGCTGGAGGAGGAGTCTCAGAAGGAGCGGATGGAGCCACTGGAGGAGGAGTCTCAGAAGGAGTGGACAGAGCCGTGGAAGGCTCAGAGGTCAGAGTTGCTCTGCATTCTAAGAGCTCTGACTTCAGAGAAGCTGGGTACTCTGAGGGACAAGGCACTAGGCAGTGGTTCCCAAACGTTTCACAGTGGTGTACCCCTTCAAACATTCAACATCCTTTCACATACTCCTCTCTAACACATAGATAAAATTCACACAAGGTCATTTTTACATGTTTTGTACATGTTATATTAATCATATACGTATAATGAATAAATGGCTTACCGATTGAGATGGGAATGCTAGATACGATATAACTGCATAACTTGAAAACCCCTCTCATCGCATTGCAGTATGTAAGAATAGCGTTCGGTTCTGTGCCTGGAATTGTGCATCATTGCAGATATGGCATTGCCGGCCAAATTCGAGCAATACGTATCTGTGCAATTGCGCGGTCAGCTCAAGGGGCTTTTTATGTCACATTTGACACCGTTAGCAAGGTTGAGCTCATTTGCTGAAAAAATATCATGCAACAATGTAAAAACAGGTCTCTACCTTGCAAGCAAATGTGATTGAAAATTACTGTGTGTGAATATGGAAATTATTTGATGCTGCTGAATGTCTGACACCTGTCATCAAATCTTATGAACTTATACCATCAGAATAAAAACTCCGTATGCATCTAACCTTAATAAAAATTCTGTTTTAAACTGCGGGGAAAAAAATATGAACTAAAATCGTGGACGACTGACATGTGCGAGTCTGTTAAAACAGTGAAGTATTTTACTTACAATCACTTAGCTACGTTACCTAGCACTGGGCTGGGCTGATGAAAAAATAAACTTCTGTGATGCACGATGCATGAGTAAATGCATTTTTTAACGAGCTTGGTGATTAATGTAGGAGGAATACTGATTTCCTCTTCAGCCACTCCCACAGTGAAGGTCGAACGACCTCCGTGGCCGTGAACACTGGCAGAGATAGGGGAATGGCCTCCATGGCTGTGAACACTGGTAGCGACTAGGGAGCAGGAGCCCTTCTCCTCTTCCTGACGGCCAGGGGCACTGCTGTGTGAATGGCCTCAGTGGCCGAGGACACTGGCACTGGGATGGACAAGGCTTCAGGCACTGGCTCTGGGCCAGATGAGGTGTCAGGAACTGGCTCGTTGACCGTGCCAGGCGTGGACGTGGACTGGGAACTCGGGCTTGGCGGCCGTGACTGGGAACTCAGGCTTGTTGGCCGTGACTGGGAACTTGAGCTTGGTGGTTAATGTAGGAGGAATATTGATTTCCTCTTCAGCCACTCCCACAGTGAAGGTCGAACCACTAAGGAGCATGGCAAAGTCAATATATTTTTGTAGAGTCCAATCTATTTCCCCTGGTGGCATCAGTTAATGGGCTCATTTAATCCTGCGTGGAAAAACAGCTTCAGGGATATCTCCACAGATAGGCCACAGAATTCCACTACAAACTTCTCTCTGGAATGATCCCTTTGCCATAGGCGAATAAGTGCCCCTCCTGGGTTCATCTTTGGTCAAGTATTCTGTAACATTCTGACAGGCTTGACTGAAGACAGGAAAAGACAGATGAAGAGAGATGAAGTAGCTGAAGTGTAAACCCAAGTGCAATATATTTACAGTGCTGTAAACGGAACAAAACAAACATAAATGACTAGACTTGACTAAGAACTGGATAGACTTGACAAGGAAACAGTTACAACCAATAATACTCAACAAGGGACTAATGCAGACAAGAGGGCTTAAATACACTGACCAGGGAAACACCTGGCAAAGACAACCAATGACAAGACTAAACTAATAAAAAGACAACAAGACTTCTAAAAGGGAACCAAGAACAGAACTGATAACAAGTTAACAAGACAATAAACCAATGAGACAAGACACATAAACAAGAGGGAAAGCAGGATATCGCATGATAAAACCAGGAATACACAGAACTTCAAACAAAAAGTCTTAAATACACCTAGCGACCTCTAGGGCAAATGTCCCAAGTGTTAATAGCGGGTACATTTTCTATTTGTGCGTGTCATTTGCCACTTTGGCGGGAGCTTTTTTTTTTCAGTATGTGTCAGCTTTTAACATGTTCCAGTTTTGTCATCAAGGGGGTTCTGCAGGTCTTGTCAGTAAGGTTGCGGGACTTTACATGGAACGGCTCTCATTAGCTAGTCCCGCTGCTCATTGAAAGTCTCGGTTAGCAGTAGGGATACCACACTCATGTACTTGTATGTGTGGAGCCAGTGTTGTGTTGAAGCCGGCTGCTCTTATGAGCTCCTTGGCTCAAACTCACATGCTCTGTTCGCAGACCGCTAATTCACTTAGCGGTCGACACAATTTGCCGCACTCACTTTGCTCAAATCATAATCAAAACTGCTTGTTTCTCTTTTGCTAATGTTGTATTTTGGATTTTGCTGTGAGGTTCTGAATAACACCCACCTCATTTGATAAAAATAACACAGTATTATGTTGAAAATTAACCGTTCTATTTTCATTTGATTCAAGTTTTAATTACAGTTAACTTATTTAGACCGAATTTTGATGATAACATTGAAATAAACTGTTGATATGGATTTCAGAAAAATAAAACAAAAAACAGGTATCAGTATCGGCGAGTACTGAAAAGGAAGTATTGGTATTCATTCAAAAAAAGAAAATGGAATGAGGACATCCCTAATTAGCAGTAAATCTTCAAATCAGCTCTTTTTGTGAATCAAAAAGACTTATGAATCAGTTGGAGCTGACTGAATTAATCGACTCACTCCAAATAAACCAAGATCTGTTACTGTGTTATTTGTACTTAAGGCTCATGAGAGTTAATTACTGGTCATTCATATGACAACATGTAGTTTAAAATACAAATTTAGTTTTGTTGTAATTAGTGAATATTCTGAAAAATTATTCTAAATGGATTATCTGGCAATTAAATATTTCATAAATAATTAAACAATACAATTCTTTAAAAAAGCAGTTTACTTTGTATCATGCTTACAGTACTGTTTATTTGTCTACCATGTCTGTAAAATCCACTTGTACAATGCAATAAAAAATAATAATAACAAAAATTACCGGTAAGAAATCTAACTGGCTGGTAAATATCTTCATCTACCAGCCACCT
The DNA here is from genome assembly GCF_025860055.1 of Xyrauchen texanus. Taxonomy (NCBI): domain Eukaryota; kingdom Metazoa; phylum Chordata; class Actinopteri; order Cypriniformes; family Catostomidae; genus Xyrauchen; species Xyrauchen texanus. The sequence goes on from NC_068280.1 coordinate 44,120,031, forward strand.
AGCCTGGTGGGCTAAAAAGTTAATTTTGGACCATGCTTCTAGGTGATCATAATTCCAGGCTCAATTATACTTCCTAGCCACATCAAGTACTCTGTGCATGCATCAAACACTAGGAAGTTTAATCTAGCTTGAAATCGTGATCATGCCTGAAGACTGCAATGGCAAGATGTACATTAGTTATATTTTGGTCTGTTCTCACACAAAATCTATTAGATTGCTTAATAAGACATGGATTAAATTCCTGGAGCCATGTGGATTACATTAATGCTGCCATTTGTTTGTTTTGGGGGGCTTCAAAGTTTTGGTCACCATTCATTTACATTGTGTGGCCCTTCAGAGCTGAGATTTTTTCCCCAAAAAACCTTTGTTTTTGTTCTGCAAAAGACAGAAAGTCATACAAATCTGGGATGGTATGACTGTGAGAAAATTATGAGAGAATTTCATTTTTGGGTGAACTATTCCTTTAAGAAAGTAAATGGTAAATTCTGATTTCATGTTGACTTTATAGTACATGTGGTAATATAAGCTTCCTCACAGGCAAGACATAATCTAGCTAGTGTGATGTAATGTGGTTTTCTTATAAACCATTACCTGGAGGTGGACCACCAAACTTTGTCTGTCCATTTTCCTGAACCATGTTGTAGCCTGTTCTGTCCATCAGGGCCAAAAGAGCAGATTCTTTAGAGCTGTCTATCTTACTGTTTTCAGATGGTTGACTGGTACTGCCTTCATCCATGACCACTTCAAAAACACTACCAAAAAATACATTACATAGTCTCTTAAATGTATTATAGTTAAAGGTATAGTAAGCCCCAAAATTAAAACTCAAAAAGGCAGAATGTTTGGGACTGACAGCCTCGGTCACCAAGCAACTTTTTTTTTATCATACAATAAAAGTGAATGGTGAATCATTTTGAGTTCCGCTGAACAAAGTCATATGGGGCATATGGGAAAAACATCAGGGTGAGAAAATAATGACAACATTTTAAGTATTTTATGCTGTGAACTTTCCCTTAAACTGTATGTCAGCTGAGGTTCAGGTAACTACAAATTATGCACCTGCATTTCTGAAGAGAAGCTATGAGGGACACTTCACAATGTCATTAAAAAACATTTCAAACAACACTGATTTGCCTATTTGAAAGGTGCTTTGAAAAGCTTGTTTCTGTGGCGCGCATGAATAAAGCTCTGCTAGCAAACAATTTGCAACAAATTTACTGAAATTGTATTTATTGGCTAGTAATTAACAAAGCGCACGGTCCTATATAATGTACATTTATAAATGAAAATAATAATACATTGTTTTAATCTTAGTCGATTTTTTTAAGGTAAAAAGTTCGTATTTCATTGCTACAGTATAGCAAGACATTTTAGACGACAGGGAATCTGTGAAGTCGACCCAAACAGATTTTTGGAGTGGAGTAGATTTGATATAATAAAAAATGTATAACGATACCACCTAAAACGACAAAGTTGAGAGTGAATAATCTACTCGTGGTCACTGAAGTGAAAAATTCTCCGTGCAAAAAATGTCTGTCAGCTATTCGTGAAAAATTACCTTAAATTTGGTATGAAAATTGTATCGTTGAAACCGAAGTTCTGTCCTTTGTCCTTTTAATAAATTAGTTAATCGTGAGATTTAAGTATAGCTTCCTGTGAAACACTCGATGGCTCGATCCTGTTGAATGTTGATTATCTGACGATCGAGCATCAACCAATGAGCTGCCAGAGAGAGCAACCCCTGAAACCGTTCAATCTGCAGTCAAAGGATTTAAGAAATAAATTAAATTAAATAATTTAAAAATAAATTAAAATAAATATTTTTTAATAATGATACATTATAATTAATAAAAAAAGTAAAAAAAAAAATGTTTTTATGGTAGTTTTTATGGTAGGCTATAATATATTATAGTCCGTGAAATTCTTTGAAGTACCTTGGGGTACCATTTTATTGTAGAGTATTTTCTGTCTATCTATCTGTCTATCTGTCTGTCTGTCTGTCTGTCTGTCGACACTTTTTTACAGACAAAACACAAATTATATAAAAATTGTATTTAATATTGCTAATATGCCGTTATTATAAGTCTAAAAATAAAGTAAGAAAATAAATTATACACATCCCAACATGATAGCACTTAACAGGAAGATCACATCGTTACATGGATTTAATAAAAAGTGTTCATTGCCTAAAATCTGTATATGTTATAAAGGTGCCTCATATATGATGGAGAATGAAGAAGCACTAAATAATGCACAATGAATGGTGATATGTGGTGTTGACATGGCTTGTCGTAGAGATTCAGGATGCCATCCAAATAGTGAAGGGGATGATAACCGTAGGTAAAATTCCAAAGATGGGCAGAGCTTCCAAATAAAATATCATGAACAAGCACAGCAGTAGGCTTAGTAGAGAACAGGTCTTGCTGCATACAATCTTGCGCACTGCTTTGCAGAACTAGAAAAAAGAAAGAATTTTGCATGCCTTTAATTTTGCATTTGCATTCAGCAGGAACTTTCTAAGAATTAAAAAATCTGAAAATGAGAAAGTCAGTTAAAGGGTTTGTTCACCCAAAAATGAAAATTCTCTCATCATTTACTCACCCTCATGCCATCCCAGATGTGTATGACTTTCTTTCTTCTACAGAACACAAACAAAGATTTTAGAAGAATATCTCAGCTCTGTTGGTCCTTACAATGAAAGTGAATGGTGGCCAGAACTTTGAAGCTCCAAACATCATATAAAGGCCACATAAAAGTAATCCATAACTCCAGTGGTTAAATCAATATTTTCAGAAGCGATATAATAGGTGTGGGTGAGAAATAGATCAATATTTAAGTCCTCGTCATTTTTTTACCATACATTTCCACTTTCCCTTTCAAAATGTGAAAGAATGTGAAAGTGGAGATTTATAGTAAAAAGTATTTAAAAATGTATCTGTTTCGCACCCACACCTATCATATTGCTTCTGAAAATATGGAATTAAACCAATGGAGTTGTCTAAATTATAATTTGTCACTATTATTAAATATGATATTATATTATATTTATATTATATAAATATTATATTATTAAGCTATAATAATACATTATGTGGTCTTTGTACGATTTTTGGAGCTTGAAAGGTCTGGTCATCATTCACTTGCATTGTATGGACCTACAGAACTGAAATATTCAAAATCTTTGTGTTCAGCAGAAGAAAGAAAGTCATACATATCTGTCACAAAATGGCATGAGGGTGAGTAAATGATTAGAGCACTTCCCTTTTTGAGTGAACTATCCCTTTAAGGAGAGATCGTACATTTCTTGAGAATTGAAGTATCTCTGAACACTAGGTGGTGGTAATGTGCCTATTTTGGTGACGCATTGCTGGAGGACACTAGTCCACAGATTTCATGATTCCAATGGCTAATTTTGATTTATTGTAAAACACATAATTTGGACTTTATTTTCTGTGGTAAACAATAAATCTTTTTTTTTTCTTTAATGAGTCTATGTTTAAGATTTTTGTGGCAAAAACAGACTTCCACCTCTTTTTTTTTTTGCTTATGGTTTAAGTGGTTTGGTTTGTCATGCGAGCAAGCAACAGAATCAAAACATTATTTTAACATCCCCAAATTGAAAAAAAATAAATAAATCACCTCTACAGTCAAGTCTCAAATAGTACGATTTTTATTTCATATGATAAACTGAATAAATTAACATTGTTTGATTATCCTAAATATACAGAGAGCTACTTAGCTACTTGTCTATTTCAGTTTGACCTGTTGGAAGATTGTGACTTTAAACTTTTGTGACTTGAAGGTTTGGGAAGGCTTAAGACATTTCACATATATCATTTCCTGAATTAGTTCAACTCATGAATGAGTTTAACACATATAATTTAATATTTAATGACTTTCAGTTTTTCCTTTTCCTTTTTATCTGTGATGCTTTATATAAATGTGATTTCTATTTCTTAACAGAAGTACATTTCTTAACCTGATTTATGTGTGCGCGTAATCCCATTTGAAATGGAATTACTGCTGTTGCCACACATACTTAACCCACATAGTTCTCCTGCTGAAGTAGCCTGATTGTCAGCATTACAATGCAGGTGGTTATTATATTTTTATTCTAATTTTAGGAGTTTCAGGTAAATAGCAATTATGATGTGTCTCCAGAACTGTCCTCACTCACTGACTGATACAAAGTGGATAAAGAATTAAATATTTATTATTTCTCTTAGTTTACATATAGTTTAGTATATATTGGCATGGTATTACATTCATAAATATGTTCTTAGCGGATGTTTTTTCACCAAAGCAACTTAAAACAAAAGTTAAACGTTGCACTGAATAGAAAAGTTGTTGATTTGAAAATGGTACAGGGCACCTCTGTTTAATTTTTCAAGAAAGTCATTGGGGTGCAAAGAAACTCCCAACCTCTTTAAGAGTCATTTTGGACAGCATTACTTCTCCATTGTCTTTTGATAGGAAAAATCTCACCTGGTAGGTCTGAAAACTCATGCTGGTGCCATATCTGCAGTACATGACATAATGTTCACAGTTGTACCACAGCAGACTGTAGTAATTCACAGAGCCCAAGAGCTTCTCCGCTCGCCTAGCCACTTCATCACCGTTGAGCGGTGGCCGACTGCACACCTTATCCATGTTATTGACCAGAATCTCTGCTCCATATGCAAAGTCCTCCACTGAGTCCACTCGTATACTTGCTTGTTTTGTTAGCACACCCAAAATCAGACGGTTGTTAGTCACCATTTTCTCAAGGGCCTTCTTGTCCGTAATAAATACCGGCAAGATATCAGGGATGAAGTGAGCAACACGGTTGTTCCCCAGATAGATTCCAAAATGTGTGAAGAGGGTTCGGGGGACCTCAAGCAAATCTCCTCTTTTAAACACTGACGTGTCATATATAATCACTTTCTTCTTCTTTTTTTCTTCATAGTCGGCGAAAACAGATATTAAAAACAAGCTGAGGAACTGTAGGGGCAACATCCTGAGCAGAAGATGTGGTGGAATCCTAGAAGGCCTGGCACCTGCAAGTTTTATCCCATTGGGGGCTGACTGGGGAGGGGCATGAGGATTACAAATCCATGGCTATTTTCAGAAAAATCTCAACAATAAGTACATCACATGCCCAATGAAACAAACAATGAATAGTTACACAATAACTCTATAGGCTTTCTCACCCTTTGTCTAGAGTGAATGAAATTGCCTAATCTTTGCCATTTCTGTACTAAAGAAGGGTGAAGCAATTTTTAATGACATTTTATAAATAGGAACAAATAGGTGTTGCAGCAATTAGGTTATAATTCCTAAAACTTTCGCTCAAATTTGGACACATGTCTGTTGCTCAAATGAACGCATCTACTCTATAGAAGTTATAAACATGCTTGTACATTCAAAAGAACATAAACTAGAAATTTTACATGGTTATTTGTAAGTGAACAATTGTTTCAATCGTTTAAAATTCACACTTCATTTGAATAGGCTAAATAAGTTGTTTATACTTGTATCCCAAATAAAATCTTACTAGAAATGTGTTCTGTCATTTCAAGAGTTTTTACTCGTCTTTTTTTTTTTATAATTCTTCTCCTGAAAAAAAGTGCAATGTCTGTGCACTTCAGACATTGCGGTAAGGAAGCTTCAGTAAACACAAAATGCAACGTATATGCCAATTATTAGTCTTTATAAATGATTATTTCTAATAGGTTTCGCCAAGTTAGTTCATGCTTTCAAAAAACTTGTGAACTGAAGGAGGATATATATTCATTGATTATTATGCTGTAATTACGCATTGGCATTTGAAAAATAATCAATTTAAAAGCTATTTATTAACTTGTTAACATTGTACAATATGCTTTTAGAAAAATTTTAATAAAATGTAAGCTTATATAAAATAGTCTAGGAATTAATAAAATTAAGAGTTTATAGCGACAACACAAACAAACAACGCGACCGTCAAAAACAGTTATTGCCGCAGGGAAATTTTAGGATAAAACAGGAAACATACAAACGTTTGATTTATTAAATAAATGCTTATAGTTCATGGGGTTAGACCTGAAGTGTCTCTTATCCAGCCATCCACAACATGAAAGGAATGATAAAGGTTGGAAGTGCGGTTTGTGGCGCGATTCCAAGGAAAAACATGGAAAGCATTCCGATGACAGTGGTTAGAAGCACACTCCTCTGGTCCCGGATAACACATTTTAAACTTTCGCAGAACTGTTGAGGGAAAGAGATGGGAAAATAGGTGAGTCAGGGCACTAAATCCAAAAACCAATTTGTCATTCGTCTAAACTGCGGCGCTGCTGTGTTTTTCTGGGCGCGTATCTCCACGAACAAGTTTGCCACTGAAAGAAGCTGTTGTTCTTTTCTCTTTTTTTTTTTTTTTTACGGAAAATGACCCAGATTTTTTTCTTCCGAAAAGCTCTCAGTCAGCCAAATGACGCGAAGGAATTAAAGAGAGGTGAAAAGGGGAACACTGAGAATTTGAGGCAGAATTCACTATAGTCAATGACTGGGCCCCTCACTAAAATGCAAAACCTAAAAAAAAAAAACAACAACAACACAAGAAACAAGGTAGGGAGGTTCAAACGTTAACTTTTAGCAACACTTTACTTTAGTAAAACGTTATCATTACTTTCATTACTAGGCTTACACTAACACATATTATTGCAAAATGGCCAATAGGCCTATATGTGCACGACTCCATCACTTTGAGTCACTTTGACACAGAAACACATTTTGTACTAGAAGAAAGGTCTTTATCAGTTTACTAAAGATGTATGCCTACTTCTTTCCACTCCAAACAATTGTCGATATCTAATCCTTTAAATGTTGGCTAATATAGGCTAGTAATTTAAATGTAGTCATTTTTACTTTACTCAACATAAAACGCATGTGTTTTGGGGACAAGTGACTCAAAGTAATGGAGCAGGTCACATTGTTCAACACATAAACATCAAATAGTAAAAAATAGGCCATTATAAATCTATTATAAAGCTTTAATACATTTGAATATAGCTTACATACTCATATGTAAATTTTTACTCATATTAATTTTTCGTCATATAAGTTAAATTAGGCTACTTAGTGATGTAAGTTCTAATAAAGCACTTATTGTCGGCATTGAGAAAATTTAATCTGTAGGGTATTTTATAGGCCTAATAATCTTACTGAAGTTATTATAGTATAGGGTAATCCTCATAAGGTAAAAATATATATTTTTATCTGATAACGAGGTAGTCTAATTCTATAAAACTAGTTTTCCTCTTGGTTAACCGTGCGTATTATGAAAAGGAAAAATGTAGCCTATTTGGAACGGATGTGGGTGTTCACTTATCCATTCAAAAGAAAAACGTGAAGATGAAAGGCAACGCGCTTTACCTTGTCTGTCTGCAGGCTGACCGCGGTCCCGTAACGGCAGTACGTGACGAAATGTTCGCAGTTATTCCATAAAAGACTGTATGGAATTTTGCCGATAAGTTGTTCAGCTCTTCTGGCCACCTCCTCAGCAGCCAGCGGCTGTTTTCTCATTGTAGTATCCATCGTATTCAAGAAAATAGCCGATCCGTAAGCGAAATCTTCCACTGTGTCCACGCGTATGGATGCATACTTGTAAATCACACCGAGGAGCAATCTCGTATTCGTCACTACTTTCTGAATGTGAGATGTGTTGCTTGTCAACACCGGGAGTATATCGGGCATAAGATGCGCGACCTTGTTGTCACCGAGATATATGCCAAAATGAGTGAACAAAGTGCGAGGAACTTCCAAGAGATCCCCACGCTGGAAATCAGTGCTCTCCTCTCGACGCTTTGTACTTATTGCTTGTTTAGATGGAGTTGTGGTGAAAAAGTTAAAATGTGCAAGCAAGAAGGTTTTCTCCAACAGTAAAACAAGGGAATCTAACATTTTGCAGAGCTGTTTAGGTTACACCTCACCACTTCATTTTATTGTAGGGGTAGAGGCTCACTATGACATCACAGCGTTATAGAAAAGACTATTGGCCACTATTGATGCGCTGTGAGCAAGATGCAAAAGTATCAATGAAAACACTGAAGACTGCATTCAACGCCACTGACATAACAGAAGCTGAAAATGATGGTGAAACTAGCCAAAAGGTCACTCCATGGAGGGGGAAAATCTAGGCAAGAGAATACAATCAAAACATATGTGTTTGATATAGGCTACTGTGCATTCAGTATTTGCAAAGCTTTAGTGTATAAATTCCTTTTCTTTTAGCCTATTCTTCTCACAATTATCTGCATAATTCTGCTTGAATGCTTGAAGTAGCTTAGCCTACACCAGTCAAAGGCTACTTTGCTAGTTTGTAGTCATTTTCCGCCTTCATAGCTTACAAATTTGTCTGGTTCCCAAAATGATCTGGGAACATCATGGTTTAAAAACTAAAAAGAACAGTCCCTGAACATTAGGAATTGCCTAATATCTGACAATACTGGAATCATAAATTGTGATTCTTAACCTAATATTATGCCAAAAAATAAAAATGTCCAGGATTGTATAGCTAATGATTATGTGTTCTAGAGATGATTGACAGGTGATGTCTGTATTTAAGGCCTTGTTCAGACTGCCAATAAAAATAAAAAACAGATTTTTTTGCATATCCAGATTGTGTCCAGATGAGTTTTTGATAGTCTGGACAGCAAAAAAACATAAGGAATCAGAATATCTGAATCTGAAATCTGGCTGCTCAATTCAGATTTTAAATGGTCTTTTGCGTCACTGTTAATGCGACACAACGATGACGTTAAAAATCGGTGACTGCAGCACGGGACATCACAATATTTACCAGTCTCCTCTGTCGCTGAGTTTTTCTTGTGCGACGGAGGAGTTCTGCACTGCGACTGGACAGGGCGCTTATTTGGAGAGGGAGATGATGCACCTCCATTTTCCCCGCATCTGTTTTGTAAGCATCGTCATGTGGGTACGCCTCAGGTTGGTTATGTCTGAATGTGCAAATCTGATTTGATCACTTGCAATTAATAGTGCAGACAGTCTGCCTGAAAAGATCTGATTTGAGAAAAAAATCTGATTTGCCTGCAGTCTGAATATAGCCTAAAAGGCTCTTTTAACTGTGAGGCAGGAATTCCTTTCTACATCCACTGACCATTGGGCGGAACTCAACAAACTCCTTGGTTGGGCTCCAATTTCTTTAATTCATTTTAATATAAGTGGACCATCTCTGGTAAATAAGCTCTAGTTAGGTATATTTTTGTCAAATTGATTTTTTTTTTTTAAAGTAACATAATTCTTAAATTTAAAAGTTAAAATCTCCCAAGGAGGCTGTGTGTCATTCAAAATTCACTAGGGATCTTGTCACTGTTTTATTTGCAGAGCGAATTGCGATTGGTCATCTTCCATTTATTTGCATACTGAATTGTGATTGGCCTTTTCATTCTTGAATCTATTTAAGCATCTATAATTGCAGTGTAAATAAATAATAAAATAAATGACATACTGCAAGATGCATGCTGAGAGTCGTGGTATCGGTAAAGCAGCTCAATGCACATTAATGCAAAGTCAAAATCTAAAAGCTTCCCTAAAACTTTAACACTTTAAAGTTTTTTTTTTTGGTGGTTTATTTATTTGTTTTTTTTTTTTGCTGTCTTGCAAGCACTGGTAGCCTATATCCTTCAACAAATAGCTATAGTTAATTTATTGTTTTTGCTATTGCTTGAAAATGAAAAATAAACGTGTTGAACTAAAGGTCTCTGCGTTCTCCCAGTGTCTGGACTTTCTCTGATGTAAGTGGAGGCCAGACGGATAAGTGGAAAAAGTGAGAGCACTGAGTTTGGCTGTCGGTGGTTTGAAGTTGAGAGCTGGTTCATGCCATATGGCAATAATTACAGTCCTCAATACATTCACCCAGACCACACCAAACAAGAGCGCCTTTTACCAATAGACCAGTTTACGGGACGTGTAGACATAGTGGATGTCAGCACTTTATTAAAGGTCTCCAGAAATGTGGCCATCACATTTCCAATACATTTTCTCTCTGGCCAAACAAGAAAAAGGAGAGTTATAGCAATAGGTTGCACTAATGAATACCAATAGTACTTAATGGTCTTAACTGAAAGTCTATCAATGGAATGAAAACAACTGATTGTCCTGTAAATAGTTCAGCACTCCTTAATGCAAAGTGTATAAAAGCCACACCTTAAAGAGGACATTAACTGGTAAATATCAGTAAAATGATGCAAAATAGACTTAACTCACAGATAAAGGACTAATGGAATCCAGCAACTCTCCCTCCCTCTGAGGTTTAGTTTAGTGGGAGAGTGATGATAGACAGCATGAGGAATCCATGTCACAGTTGTAACAAAGGGGTCCCAGGGCAAAAGCTGACTGTTGAGTGATTAGAGATTACTTGGTGCTCTCTCTGAGCTGCTGCTTGTTTGAACAGCAGCGAATTGCTGATAGATAGCGGATGATAAATGGCAAGGCATTTATCTTCCTTCTCTGTTTTGTGCCCCAGCATCCCAGTGTCTATATGTGACTGCTGAATGTGTTTGTGATGAATGTGTGAGGGAGAGTGATTTCAATTTATGTGACCGTGTATGTGTTTATTGTGAATGACACTCTGTTGCATTCAGATGAAGCCAAGAAGTTCTCTACACAATAAGAAACTGTTGGATCTGTCTGTCGGCCATTGACAAATGAACTCTTCACATGTCTTGCCTTCTTTTTCCCAGTGATCACTCAGTGCGGCTGAGGTCATGCTGTCATTGCATGCTAATGTAGGTCAAAACATCACAATTCAAAAAAATGAATATCCATAAAACCTATAAAAAAAAATTACTTCACAGTAAATCAGAAATGCTTGGAGGGATATTTGAATTTTGATTTCTCTAGATTTAAATGTGTAATCTTCTTATAAAAAATGTGACAGTATAAGTACTTAATTTCTGTCCTAGCTGCAGAATAAAAAAAATGCAATTTTTGTGTTTCCCCTGCAGCTATAAAGGTAACAAATTATTCTTCCTTAAAACACACACACACACACACACACACACACACACACACACACTTGCCTATGCAGTAAACACAAACTCAGCCATCAGAGGAGGAAAACCCTTTTGCTCTCTGAATTCCTGTGTCGAAAGGGGTCAGAGGTAATGAGAGGATGGGGTGGCTCAAAACTTCAAGGGTTTATTGATTTAGTGTCGCCGTCAAGACGTGGCCAACTCAACACAACTATGTCAAGGACGACATTCTCTAATGTACTCACTACATATTAAAGTGCTTGCATGTTCAACAACAGCCCACCAAAACCGAGCTTTACTTAAGTCTGCTCTTTATTTTGCTTTCACTGTTCAAATCGAAGTACTTAATACTCAGTAATGTCTACTTCATTTGTATGTACATAAATTACAGGAACAACAAAAAATCGAAACAAAAAAAACATACAAGGCACAATTATGTGTTCACATTTTGGTTCCAGAATTGTTCAAATTGTTAGTATCACAAACTAAAATGGAAGACACTGTTGAATTTACACATAGTGCATAATAAAATCTATCTGAGGTTATTCAAAACAAGACACTCATATAAAGTACTTTTTCAAATGTGACACCACTGACATCTTTCAGTCCCACTCGTTTAGTCGGCCAGTGATTTCAAATCAGGAAGTCAAGCAAATCAGGAAGTCAAGCAACATTTGCCCATAGGCTTTTCCCTGCAGAAATGCAACAAACATTTAGAGACACACAAAACACGACATAACACATTATGGCATCTTGTATAGCAATTGTAGAGGATTAATGCAATTTCATTAAATTGTTCCAGTTAAAATATTTCAATCTAAACCTATATCATGATTTAAAAATGAATGAATTAAGTTATAAAAGTATAGTTAAATAGTTCTTAGCGTCTGTGTATGTCACGTGACACCCATCAACTTATTATTAAAATGAAAACTGTCACTGAAAGTTTACATTTTACAGATTTTCGATTTCCTTTTAACCTTTGTTCATTTTCTGGTTTCAAAACCGGCAATGGCTGATGACACATGTCCATTTTACAAGCTTGTATGAATGAATGTGCCACACAATCTGTGTTTGTGTTACCTGAGGGTCACTGCGTAACGATGCCACCCCTCCCCCACCAAGAGAGTTGCGAAGGATGAAGTTCAGCCCGTGAATGCCAGGCAGTTCGTACCTGGAAGCGACCGCACACACGTGAAATACATTATCATAATTAAGATCACCTCCTGCTTTTTACACATCTGTTCATTAGCTCACACCACACTCTCACACAGTCAGTCCACAGCATGAGGTGGTCCTCATAAGCGGCACCAGTGGAGTTTTCCCCATCCCATAAACCGAGAAGCTTGAGTGCATGCACTCTCTCTCACACAGATCTTAAATAATGGCGTGCCAGCTGCAGATGTGAAGTTGCTCAGTTTTAAGGTGTTACAATGTTTATTTTGTGTAACATTAACTTCCTTTACAGCTTTAGGTATTAACTTGTAATGGTTTCTTTTGAAGTTGTAAGTCCTGAAGAATTCTATTGTGTGTTATGTCCTGAGGCAGATCATAAAAAAGCTTTACTTTGTGACTGATCAAATGATCAAAATATTAATATCTGCATTAGAGTGGTCACCTAGCACACTTTAAACTTTCTGTTTCTTACCGTGTGACAGAGGGTAAGTCAGTCTGATCCTTTCTGATCAGGTGTTGGAAATACTGCTCCACCACATCAGCAGTTAAACATTTTCTCAGGTAAGGAAAATAAAGAGGGTGTCTCGCAATAACACCTATAACAGGAGTTACAATTATTGCAATGCTGAATAGATAGAATAGATAGAAAGATATTTTTTTTCTGTATTACGTTAATCTGACACATTAACGTAATATCAAAAACATAATTAAATAATTGTATATAATACTTTCTCTGCAAAGATATGTCTTGAAAAAAAACGGATGGACAGACTGATGGTTTACATACCTTTTGATCAATTAATTTCCATGACCTTTCTATAACTTTTACATTTGTTTGTGATTACAAGTTAAGTTTTTTTTTTTAATAATTTCAATTAGATGAAATTATGTAAAACTGAGCATAAGCAACAATTTAAATATCTTTTCAAGGCATAGATATAAAGACAAACAGAGATCACCTGTCTGTCTAGACAGACAGACAGACAGACAGACAGACAGACAGACAGACAGACAGACAGACAGACAGACAGACAGACAGACAGACAGACAGATAGATAGATAGATAGATAGATAGATAGATAGATAGATAGATAGATAGATAGATAGATAGATAGATAGAACATTGGCAGGTTGACCTAACAGTTCAGCATGAGTTCAACACCAGAAAGCTAACAAATCATGTCCACAAATAAAGCCAAAATACAGTACACCAACGCAGACTCACAGTCTACTGTGGATGACACACAACCTCCTGTCAAACCTGAGATTAAGTTTATACTAGGGCAAGTTTCTACAACATAAAAGTGTGTTGTATTTTTGGCTGCAGGCAGAGGACTGTGATTCATGGTTTGTGGTCAGAGAACATGGTTTGACCCAGCATTTTCAAAGCATTTATTGCCAGAATGGCTTTGGTGTGACATTGAAATGCGTATAAAGTAAGCAAATTTTCTCATCGTTGAAATCTTATACACTGTGTGTGAAATCGCAGAGACACTCACCGATGTTTGAGGAGTCCCCTTTGTCTCCACTGCGTGTGTATGCTAACTCCTCCAGTCTGTAAGTATGAGGGCCAGAGGGCAGATCTGAAAGAGAGACAATTTTGGTGTAATTCAATTCTGCAAGGTTTAGATCTAATTCAAAGTTTAGTCTGGTCCCGATGAACTCCCAGGTTGCTTTATCTGACCAATATTTTAAATTGGAATTTAAATAAAGGCAACACCCATGAACAAGACAAATGTGTAAAATTTGGCTACATATAGCAAATAAAAATCTTAAGTTTTTATTTATTTATTCACATAATGTTGTGGGTGGTTGCTAGGGAGTTGCTAGGTTGTTGCTTAGTGGCCCAAGTGAAAATAACCCACCCCATGGGTGTTTCTCAACTCTAAGGACACGTTCTCGTTCTTCTGAAAATCAGTCTTGTCTAACTACCTTGAAAGAGTGAACTCGGAAGTCATGAGGACGTAAAACGCATCTATGCAAGTTTTAAGTTGTCCTCTCATGGCCTGAAGGGCACATTTGCATTTGCCACTGAGCCAATTAAAAGCTTTGATCATACGTTTGTCAAGCTGCTGTCATGAGCCTTGGAAGTTACCGCTACTGAACTTCATTGGTAAGTTATAAAAGCTAATTTTATTCTAATATGTTGGTGGTTGGATTAGTTACAGTAAACCGCTCTTCATTTCAGTAAAATTGTTTGCCATTGTTTGAAGTGTTCTTTGAACTGTCACTTGAGCTTTTTGACATGGATGTGTACGTTTTAGTGGTGATTTGTGCAGAGATTAAATTATTAGGGATGTTTGTGAGTGGCATCATGTTCAGAGGTTGCTTTAGAAAAAAGGGCATACATAGACTGATGAGCCAAATCATTATGATGTTAAAAAATAAAGTTATGATATTACTGCCTTATATGAAGTTGGTCCTCCACGTGCCCCCAAAACAGCGCCGACCTGCCGAGGCATGGACTCTACAAGACCCCTGAAGGTGTACTGTGGTATCTGGCACCAAGACATCAGCAGCAGATAACTCAAGTCAACTGTAAGTTGCGAGGTGGAGCCACCATGAATCTGACTTGTTGGTCCAGCACATCACACAGATGCTCAATCGGATTGAGATCTGGAGAATTTGGGGGCCAGGGCAAAACCTTGAACTCTTCATAATTGTCCTCAAACCATTCCCATACAATGTCTGGAGTGGAGCAGTTTGTGCCACATTGTGGCACATTATCCTGCTGAAAGAGGCCACTGCAATCAGGGAATATCATTGCCATGAAGGAGTGTACATGGTCTGCAATGATGTTTAGGTAGTTAGCGCATGTCAAATTGACATCCAGATGAATGGCCGGATTCAGGTTTTACCAGAAGAACATTGCCCAGAGCATCACACTCCCTTCACTGGCTTGTCGTCTTCCCACAGTGCATCCTGGTGCCATCACTTCCCCAGGTAAACGGCACACAAATACATGGCCGTAAAACATGATGTAAAAGAACACAGGACTAATATGACCAAGCGACTTTCTTCAACAACACCAAGGTCCTGTTCCAATGGTGGACAGAGGTCATCATGGGCATGCTAACCGGTCTGCGGTGAACAGATGAACTGTGTGTTGTGACACGTTCCTCCCGTAACCATCAATAAAATGTTCTATGACTTGTGCCACAGTAGACCTTCTGTCGGTTCGGATCAGATGGGATAGCCTTCGTAGCCCTCACACATCGATGAGCCTTGGGCACCCAACACCCTTTCGCCGGTTTGTGGTTTGTCCCTCTTCGGACCACTCCGAAGAGTGAGGTACTGAGTAGGTACTCACCACTGCTGACTGAGAGCAGTACACAAGCCTTACCGTTTCAGAGATGCTCTGACACAGTCATGTTTCCATAAAAATGTGGCCCTTGTCACTGTTGCTCAGGTCTTTACTCCTGCCCATTTCTCCTGCATTCAACATGTTAACTACGAGAACTTATGTTTCACTTACCATCTAATCTACCCAGACCTTGACATGTGCCGTTGTTTGGAGATGATCAACGTTATTCGCTACATCTGTGAGTGGTCATTGTCTCATCGGTGTACATGCACAAGTTCACAGAACTTTTTCAATGTCCCTGATATCAACATAAAGTAAACACATCTCTGAATCTAAAGTCATAAAGTTTATGTGCTAAAATAACTGACAATTCATCTCTAATGCAAGTATAATTGGCTGAAAGGATGCACCGCTTTTTTTTTGTTATTATGAATTTTAGCACTTTATTATCATGCATTAAAACACTGAAGTAATGATTGATGTATGCAGTCATGAAATCAGAGACCCTCTTCTAAAAATCCAAATACAGAAGAGATGCCCAATACCAGGTGTAAATGATGATGGTGTTAATACTCTTCTTAACACATCTTCATTCCGGGGAATAAACAGGGCACACACACACACACACACACACACACACACACACATTAGATAGGTAGATGTTGGTCTACCTATCATTATGAGGACTTTCCATAGACATAATGATTTTATACTGTACAAACTATAGATTCTATCCCCTAAACCACAGCGGGCATGTGAGAGACAGAGAGTGAAGTCAAAACAGATGCACTAGGTTAAAATGGTTTTCTGGTTTCCTTTTTATCTGACAAAATGACAGACAGCATTTCGAATTATCTGTCAATGTTGTGATTGTTTGTGTCCCACCAGAATAATTAGCTTGAAACACCACTGCAATGGCGTTAAACACAGCTAGGTATAGTACTTTTATCTCTTATCATTAGCTACATCATCCATAATCTGTTTTTCTGTCTCTGAAAAATGCCCTTGGCCTTAACATTACAAGCCTCTCTTACAATCAACCCTCTGTGATGCTCCTAATCACCACGGTTCCAGGTTCCTCTGTGTGTGTGTGTGTGAGTGTGTGTTTGTGGATTTGAGAGCAAGGAAGCGGGGGTAGTGAAATAAAGTGAAAGAGAAACAGAGCAGTGAGTCTATGTTGTTTTTTTATTATGTACATTTGACCTCCCGTGTTTGTGTGCATGGCTTTGCGAGTTTGTGAATTACTGTGAGTGTGTGTAACAGTCTGTGCTTGTGTGTGTTCAAACAGCTAGATCCAATGAAAGGATGTCCCCAATTATTTAAAGGGTTTAGCTGCTTGTTTAGTGCGACCGAAAAGTGGCACAGAGATAAAGAGACTCAAGCAAAAGCTGCCAGAGCACTAAAAAGAGGTTGCACCTTTCAGACAACCTAATGCAAAAGAGTCTTGGAAAACAGGCAACACTGGACTCCAATGCAAGGGATTTTAAAATCCGTATCTGGGTATTATAAAAGAACAATCACTTTGGCTCTTAAAACAAGGTTTAATTAAAGTCCACTTATTTCTGTTGAGTTTGCAGCACAAATATTCCACTCACTTCCATCTTTCAGACAAGTAGGTCAAAATACTTTTCCAAAGAAAGATACTGAGAAGGAAACCACATTTGTGAAAGAAAACAAAGGCCAATAGATTCAGCAAATTACAGAACTAGAGCTATCCTTGCATGTTGGAAAACGCCAAACTGACCTTTTGAATAAGTAACAATTATACATTTAGATAGTTCTGCATTCAGTAGAATATTACTTTTATGGAACACAAAATTAGTTAGCATTAGCGGAATGTCCAGACCTGTCTTTTCCATAAAGCATTTAAGAATGGCATCAAGTTTAAAAAAGAGCAACACAGTAGTTTAAAGTACCATAAAAGATATGCCTTATTCCATGTTTTCTAAAGCTATATGATAGAAATGTGTGTGGACCTTTTGAATAAGTAATTTAAAATGTCAGTAGAAATGTTGCTAACTGATCATTTAAAAACACTGTTTCAACAGGATTCACAAGTTTTCTTATGGAGAGTGTATGAGTTATTAGGGTGATCATTCCCACCAAACCAGTCAAGAATGTGTCCTGGTCATATTTTAACACCAACTCAATACAAAAACTTATATATTATATTTTGCATAAATAAAATGAAGCCTGCAGTACATTTAGGACCATTAAGAGTTTTATCACTTTAACATAATTTTAAGGAAACAACTGGACATTATTCCTATGAATTCTCCTCACCATAATGCATCTTGAAGTTTTACTTGTTTTTACAATTTTTTCAATAAGGATTCTCAGTACCATAACACATTCAGGCTGGTATTTTGTTATATACAATCAATGAGGATGGTGACCAAAAAGCTCCAAAAAGGACAAAACAATACCTTTAAAGAAGTCCAAAAGACTCATGTGCCATATTCCAGGTCTTCTAAAGCTATATAATAAAATTGTGTGGGGAACAGACCAAAATTTAAGTCATTATGCACTGAAAATATTTCCTTCCACCATAGCTCTCCAAGCGCATGCGCCATCTGTTCGGTTGGGGTTGCTATTTTTATAGTGTGGAAAAGAGCAGCCCTGACTTCTTTCTACATAAAATGTTTTGTATTACACGGAAGAAAATAAACATACAGGTTTCGAGACGAGGGCGAGTAGATGATGACTAAGTTTTCACTCGGGGGAACTATTCCTTTACACATATAAACAGTGTGGTACCTGTGTGGTTGTATTCCTCTTGGTTGAGGGAGGGGTCATGTCTTTCTGCTAACAAAGGGTCTGTTGCTTCCTCTCTGTGTGTCTCCACCAGCTCCCCGTTCAAATGAATGTTCACCTGAAAGCACCAATCAAGATTCATTTATCCATACTTTAAGAGAGCCATTAACATAATCCATCTAATCCATTCAGTCACTGTTAGTAGCATTTCATTTTGTTGTATCAGTTGGCTAATGGCAAAGGAGAGTGAGAAGAAAAGGGTACCCCCAGATCGGCTTTGGGATGCAGGAAAAAGAATGGTTTCAGCACTGGTGATCTAGAAGGAAACAACAGACACTCAATTAAATATTAGACATGCAGCCTTCGGTGGCCATCATTTATTGTTCTTAAACATTCTGTCAAGCTTCAAGAGTAAAAATACTGACATTCGTGGTCTGCCTCCTACTATGGCTGTTAGTCCTGGAGCTGTAGGGACAGAGAGAGTGCAAATTACTGTATATCTTGGCCTGATCTTTTTCAATAGTAAAATCAAAGTCAGTTTTAAAGTTAGGCAGAGGCTATATGCCCCAATTATACAATAGATGCTATTTACACATAGTGCAAATAGTGATAGATGCTATTTACAATAAAAGTAAACAGCAACCCAAAGCATCTTCTTTGAACTAAGTGCAAGTAATGTTAGATAATATTTGGACCCTGGTGCAAACAGTGGCAGATACTATTCACACCCCTAACTAAAGACTAACATACAGGACAGTGGCATCACTCCAGCGTGTTTATTTTGTTTACATAGAGTCCCACAGACACCCTACACAACCCCTAAACCTAACCCTAACCATCCCTTACTATAGTTTAACACCGGTAACCAGAGCATTACCATGGTATTTTATGGTAAAATCATAGTAACCACCAAATTAAGCATGGTTACTTTACCAACACATATTACTGCAGTAATTCGATGACTAATTGGGTTAAAACTACGGCTTCCGCAAACAACAACAAAGTTGACCTGGATCACGTAATTCCCTGACCTTCACCAAGGAAATCAACCTTTATATAACTTTTTATTATAAGTAGTATTAAAGGAAATATTAATAGTGGAGACAGGAAACAGGATGGGAAAAAGTGGGATAAAAGGCAGAATCTAACCCGGGTCATCCGCACGAAAAAAGCACATCCAAACAGTCGCACTGTGTGGAAAGCAGGGGCTAAAAATGAAATGTTTTTCATTTCGGTTCGTTCTTGGCAAAAACTATGTTTTTCTGTTCAGGTTCAGAAGATCCACAGCCTCCTTTCCAAATGATTACCGGTTAGAACAAAGTAAACAAAATCTTTTTAAAATGAGTGTGGGTGATGAACC
Organism: Xyrauchen texanus; assembly: GCF_025860055.1. Lineage (NCBI taxonomy): Eukaryota > Metazoa > Chordata > Actinopteri > Cypriniformes > Catostomidae > Xyrauchen > Xyrauchen texanus. The sequence goes on from NC_068280.1 coordinate 44,139,634, forward strand.
AGATGTAGTTTTACCAGATCTCGCAAGAGAAACAAGCAACTTGGTCTGGAAAAACTCAGTCAAAACACAGCAGCATCAAATATGTATTAATGCATCATATCTAACAATAATTCAGAGAAGGAAAAAACTGAGAAATATACGTTTGCCTCTAATAATGTTTTCCTTGGATCTGGATTAGGTGTGCATGTACAGTATATGTGGTAATTATACATAGTTGTTAAAAAAGGTCTTCATTCACAGAATGTGACATCCACAATGAGCAATTAAGCAAAGAAATGTGTGATGCAGCAGTTTCCTTCATCCAGGATCAAAGCACATTTCATTTTTTCGGGCAGCATGAAGTGGTGTAGTTCCAATAATTTACTTTGGCCTTTGGTTTCATGAAAAAGCTATCGGAATGAAATGAACCAGTTCTAACTAGTTACCAGCATTTAAATCGACTCGGTTAGTAACGTAACCTCGGTTCCCTGAGAGGAGGGAACGAGTATTGCGTAAGTAGCTTACGCTATGGGAAAACTCTGTTTCTCGAGAAATATTGAAGTCTTTATGTAAAACGCATTGCAGCTGCACAGCAGACAGCAATGAGCGAGGCAGCTCGGTCATTGGCTGTGCTGCAGCAACTTGCTCGAACCAATGACGGGCGACTCTGAACGCAGCGACCAATGGCAGCGGCCTTCAGCAGGCTCAGAGCCCGCCAAGATGGCCGTGGCTTAGGGCTATATATTAGGCGCCCGTCATGAGAGTTCTTTAGGTTCAATCGACTGAAGCTGAACTGACCAAGCACTAGCACGGCAGCTTACGCAATACTCGTTCCCTCCTCTCAGGGAACCGAGGTTACGTTAGTAACCGAGTCGTTCCCTATCGAGAGGTCTCTCCTATTGCGTAAGTAGCTTACGCTATGGGAACACCATGCAAAACGATAGTGCGTGCTGACTTCGGCTCTATAAAGCCAGAGGCAGATGCCTGAGCCTTAAAGCAAAGTGATTATTCCACGAGCCGCCAACGGCGAGCTACATAATGGGATAGTATAGAGCCTTCCAAGGTGGTCCATGGTGGGGCTCATAGTACAAACACAAGCACATATCTTATGTACTGAGTTTTCTATGTACTGATATGCATAAAAAATCCTTTAAATCAGTCAGAGACGGACCTATAAGGGAGGAGATAATGCTCAGCATATACATACTCCAGTCCATTCTATAGTCAGGCTGATAGAATGTTGGAATGCAATGAGGGGACCTGTAGGTTATAAAACCTGATAAATGTCGAAGGTGAGGCCCAGCCTGCCGCCGCACAAATATCTTCAATGGGTATCCCACTCGACCACGCCCACGAGGAGGCCATGCTCCTCGTAGAGTGAGCTCTGACGCTTAAGGTGCATTGAATGCCCTTGGCTTCATAAGCCAGCGCTATAGCATAAGCCAAATAAGCCTGCAAGAGCGCAGTTTTGAGCGAGAGCTGTTTAAGGTGCACGGTTCGGAGAGGTTTCGAACGGGGCACTCTTGAGTGCGTCCAGGACCGTGGCCAGGTCCCAGATCGGCACCGAGGGGGGGCGAGGAGGGTTCATCCTCCTAGCGCCTCTTAAGAAACGAATGATTAGGTCGTTTTTCCCTAATGAACGTCCTTTATCAGGATTGTGTGACGCCGCTATGGCAGCCACATAGACTTTGAGCGTGGAGGGTGTGCGGCCCGCCTCCAGCAGCTCTTGCAAAAAAAGGCGAGTACACTTGGTATCTCGCATGATTTGGGGTTCAAGCTCTTGGTATCACACCAGTCACTGAACACTTTCCACTTTTGGGCATATAAGCGCTCGTAGAGGCGCCGCGCCTCAGTGATGGTTCTCAAAACTCCACTGGGGAGGTTCTCGGGAACCTGTTGAGGGGCCATGCATGGAGGGCCCACAGATCGGGGCGGGGATGAAGAATCATCCCGTTGGCCTGCCTGAGGAGGTCTAGCCTCAACGGAATCAGCCATGGGGCAGATTGCATCATCTGCATCAGTTCTGGAAACGACGTCTGGTTTTTCCAGAGTGGGGCTACCAGGAGCACTGCACATTTCACTTCCCTGATCCGACTGATGACCTGAGGTAGCATCGCGATCGGGGGAAAAGCATACAAGGGGCGGCTCGGCCAGACTTGGGCGAGCACGTCCGTGCTCTTTGAGAAGAAAAGGGGGCAGTGCGCATTTTCCCTGGAGGCGAAGAGGTCGACCTCTGCCTCGCCAAAGGTTTGCCATAACCACTGAACCGTCAGGGGGTGGAGAGACCATTCTCCTGGGAGAACCTTGTCTCTGGACAGCATGTCCGCTCCCTGGTTCAGGGCGCCTGGCACATGTGCTGCTCTCAGCGAGCGCAGGTGGTGCTGTGACCATAAGATGAGCTCCCTGGCCATAGAGTGCAGGGAGCTCGACCTGAGTCCACCCTGGTGATTTATATACGAAACTACCGTCATGTTGTCCGTTTGGACCAGGACGTGTTCGTTTTTCAGGTACGGAAGCAGGGCTCTGAGAGCCAAGGCGACCGCTTTCATTTCCAGACAGTTTATATGTAGGCGCTTTTCCGGGTTTGACCAAAAGCCAGAGACAGGCCTGCCCTCGTAAAGGGCCCCCCATCCTATTTTGGAGGCATCTGTCGTGATCATTTTTCTCCGCGTATTTATGCCCAGACTCACGCCGGTTTGATACCAGTTGACGGCTTTCCAGGGCATCAGGGCTTTTATACAGCTGTGATTCGCTCTGATCAAAAAGTGGCCCGAGCGCCACGTGTGAGTGGGGACACGGCTCTTGAGCCAGTGCTGGAGAGGACGCATGTGCAACAATCCTAGCTGGAGTACAGCTGATGCAGAGGCCATGAGACCGAGCATTCTTTGAAATCGTTTGACGGGGGCGCGCACGCCCGTTCTGAATGATGTTGCAAGGCGTCGAATAGAGAGCGCGCGCTCTGATGAGAGGCGTGCAGTCATCTGCACTGAGTCTAGCACTATTCCCAGAAAAGAGATATTCAGGCTGGGGGATAGCACGCTCTTTGCAAAATTGATTCTCAGACCCAGGCATTCTAGATGGCTGATAATCCAAGATCTGTGCGTCGTTAACTGACCCTCTGATTGTGCTATGATTAGCCAATCGTCGAGGTAATTCAGTATTCGCACTCCCGCTGTCTCAGGGGAAAGTGCCGCGTCCATACATTTACGTGAATGTACGGGGGCCAATGATAGGTCGAATGGTAGTACTGTGTACTGGTATGACTGTCCCTCGAAGCTGAATCTCAGAAAAGGCCTGTGATGAGGCGCTATCGAATGTGAAAGTAAGCGTCTTTCAAATCCACTGATAGAAACCAATCCCCGGGCGAACTTGCGCGAGGATATGTTTGGTTGTTAACATTCTGAACGAGCGAATCATTAAAGCTTTGTTCAGATGTCTGAGATCTAGGATGGGGCGGAGGCCACCGTCCTTTCGGGACGAGAAAATAGCGGCTGTAAAACCCGCCTAGCTCATAGAGGGAGGAACAGTTTCTATAGCCCTTCTCTATCAGTTTGAGCACCTCGGTGCATAGAACATGTGACACATCTTTCCTCACTTTCGTCTCGACCACCGCTGAAAAGTGGGATGGTCTGCGAGCGGAATTGAAGTGAGTAACCGTGTTTTATTATGTTCAAAACCCATTTCGGCATGTCGGGGATTTTTTCCCAGGCTTTTGCTCGCACAGATATGGGCTGAATGCTGGCTGGGGGCGTGTCGCAGTGACATATGGGCCCCACCGGCAAATTGCCTTGTGCTAACACTGAGTTTACAGCTCTCAGAGGTGCAGGTGCACGCTGAGCAGCCGTGTTGAGTGCCGAGTGCAGGGGTGCGTGTGAGAGTACAGGCACGCGCGCTATCTCCGAAATGCTTGCAGCATGAGTCGGAGAAATGCTTGAAACTGTATGGATAGAGTTTTCGGGTGGGGGTGCATACATCGTAATAGGCACGCGCGCCACATTCATAAAGCTTCCCGCTCTTAGCGGGGAGTCTCTTGGCTCGCGCATCACATCTGTGATGTTTGCGGCATGAGACAGAGAACTGTTTGAAACTGTATGGGCAACGATTATGGGTGGGGGTGCATATACTGTAGTAGGCACGCGCGCCACTTTCATAAAGTCTTCCGCTCGCGGCGGGGTTTTTTTTTTTTTTTTTTGGCTATGCATACAGTGTTTGTGTGTAGGGGTGCATGCATGGCAGCAGGCACGCGCGCTACTTTTATAGTATTTCCCGCTTTTACTGGGGAAGTGTTTATAACTGTGGGAACAGTGCTCGTGTGTAGTGGTGCATACATGACAATAGGCACACGATCTACATTTATGGAGCGTCCAGCTGAGCTGGGGAAGTATTCGGCACTGTTTGGACAGTATTGATATGTGGGAATGCGCACTTTAGTGTGGACACGTGACCCCTTAGTGACACAGGCAGAAAATGTGATTTCTGTGTGTTGCCGTTAAAACGATGTTTGATTGCAGGTGAGCGAGTTCTGTGACTGGCCCATTGACTGCTGTACAGACATTTCCAGCCGCCTGTAAGGGAACTGGGTAATGTTTTACATGTTTTGGAGACGGGAGGCGCCACCCTGGCTCGCTGCTGCTGCTGAGGCGGTCTCTGGCGGCTCTGTGACGAGCTGGAGCGCTTGGGCAGGAAGTGACGCATAGCCTGCGAATCCTTCCGAGCTTCAGTGAAGCGTTCAGTGAAATCTCTTACAGTTTTAGACAGGATGCGGACGATCTCTGAGTCCATGCTGGTGCCCGTGCTCATGTCCGCTAATGTTGAAGGCGCGGGGTCGAAAGCCGAGCCCGGCCAGTCGTCGGATGCAGCGTCAACAGAGAGGCTGTCATCTTTTTCATCGTCGTCCCCTGACGCGCCGAACGAGACGAGACCCACCGCTCTGTTCTGAAGTGCTGGTCCGCCTTCGTGAAATGAACTGGCGGCGGGGAGATCTCTGGTAGCGGTGAAGCACGCAAGGACTGGGCCGGCGTGACGTCACTGAAGTCTACGTGCTCTGGCAGCCTCTGTGAGCGGCGCTTTTTCTTGCGCGGCTCGAACGGAGGGGGCGGCAGCACGGTGGAAGCAGGCTCGTTTGCGGCGAAAGCGGCAAAGCGAGCGCGCAGCTCGGCGAGGCCCAGGAGTCACATTCGGGCATCCGCCCTGAATGAGAGCAGCTTCTGCGTGGTCCGGTCCCAGGCAGCGAGTGCAAATGATGTGACGATCCCCGTCAGGAAGAGGGCCTCTGCACGAGGCGCAGGCTGAAGGCATTTGCAACAACGCCTTGAAAATTGCTCTTTTACTTAATCAAAAAAGCGTCGCAGAGGCGAGCGCTTGCAGTAAAAGGATATAGCGATGCGCGCCGGATGGCGTAGCAGAAGGCTTCGAAGGCGGCTGAAGGCGCCGGCGTCCTCTTAGCGGTCCTGCTGTAGGCTTTTCGACAGCGGGCGAAAGACTCCAACAATCCGGAGGATCCAGCGAAGAGAAGGTCTTTGCTGAATGAGATTAAATCTAAAGAACTCTCATGACGGGGCGCCTAATATATAGCCCTAAGCCACGCCCATCTTGGCGGGCTCTGAGCGCGCGAGCGCGAACAGAGTCGCCCCGTCATTGGTTCGAGCAAGTTGCTGCAGCACAGCCAATGACCGAGCTGCCTTCGCTCATTGCTGTCTGCTGTGCAGCTGCAATGCGTTTTACATAAAGACTTCAATATTTCTCGAGAAACGGAGTTTTCCCATAGCGTAAGCTACTTACGCAATAGGAGAGACCTCTCAATAGGGAACTAAAGTTTTCACTCGGGAACAATTGAAAATCACTTTATTTTTGGTTATGTTCTGCAAAACATTTTGTTCGTTTTCAGTTTTATATTTTGGTATCTTGAACCATTTTTAGTCCCTGATGGTAAGTGCTTTTTACATCTAATGCAAATAATAATAATAAGTTAAGATAAAACAGCATTCTCAAACAGTTTTACTTTCAAAATGTGACAATATTTCAATGTGAAACTCAACAATGGAAATTCAACAAGAACAAAATATAGGCCGGGACTTGATCTATTGGAAATTACTTGGATCATGAAAAGGGGTCTCTATTTGACATGAGTTTGGAGGGGAGGGGCTGAAAAATAAGAGGGCTTCAAAACATCAAGTTGTTTTAGAGTCAGAGCAAGTTATTACAGTTCAATAAAAGACTACAAAGACAAAACATTTTTCCCATGCACTGATAAATCCTTTAAAATAAAAACCAGGAACATCTATTAAGAAAGTATATTTTATTTATTTTTGTTTAATGTTGATAATGTTGATGAGGTTTTTACTCACCCATGCCTGTTCCTGCTGGTGCCACCTCTCTAGAGAAAAACTCTAATGCTTTCTTCTGTTTGTGATGGACGGCCATCCATATGACAACCTCACGAGAACCCTGTGAAATAAAAAAACAGCTTTCAAAAATAGTGGGTTACACTAATCATGAATTAAAACTAATATAAAATATATATTTCAACAGAAAGAGACAGTAACTGTATTGACTGCATGTGGTCCATATGTGTCCTCTGCGCCCAGAACTTGGATGTTGACTTCAGTGTAGTTCTCTAGGCCAAGCTGTCTGAAAATTCGCTGGGTCCTACAGATGGGCACCTTACAGCATTATAGTTTATTTCACATCCATTCATTAAGTGTTAAAAGCTCTTGAGCCATTTTAAAAGACACCGTTTTTAAACTAGTGGCTTAATTGACTCATCAATAACAGTGGTGAAGTGGTGAACAGTGCGTTTCTTTAAAAATGAATAAGACACATCAAGTTTTTGATTTATAAAATAACTATGAAGAAGTCCACAAGAAACAACCTTTTGATGATGCTATCTGCTGTTCTTCTGGCTTTTTCTACAGCTCTAGGACCACCAACAGGACAAACTGCTGTTGCCCTGAATCCATCCATGTATGTGGCACAAACCTGAGAGAACAAATTTTTTTTAACTTTTAAAAAATACATTTTCAATTGTAAGACACCTTAAATGACAGCCTGAAACCAAAATCCAAGGAATGTAAGCATTTGAAAATTAAGTTGGAAAGGTTGACACACCTTTAAGTCACCGGATGGAGATGATCCTTTGGCCCCGCCTACTTTTACTGCTCCACCTTCCACATCTCGGTATTTGAGAGCAAAAGAAATGTTAATCAGCGGAATAACATGGTGATGGAGTAACGTTAACTCTGGAATGTGTGATTGGAACACACAAGAGCACACAAGAGACTAACTGGGATAATATATATATATATATATATATATATATATATATATATATATATATATATATATATTACACTGTTTTGCATGAAAATCCCAGGAGTTCAACAGTTACAGAAATACTCAAACCAGCCCATCTGGCACCAAAAATCCTCCATGCGATTATCTAAGCCAAACATGTGGCAGCAGTGCAGTACATAAAATCATTCAGATACGGGACAGGAGCTTTTAAAGGTGGTATTCATGTAGTGACCATTAAAATATCCTAATGTCTGACAAATTCAAACATTGTCAGACACAACGTTTGGTGAAAATATTAGCACGATGCGTCAGCAACCCCTTTTATTGATGCCACAACTGTACAGTGTGACGTCATGCATTGATAACAGTGCTTCGCAACCACGTAGGTACAAAAGTCCCGAAGCTTGCGGAGTCCTAATCCGCGACTATCCGGCACAGTAACATAAGCAGCCTGTGTTATTCCCATCTTGCTTGCCCGCAGTAAAGCTTCTCATTTCAGAATCAGAATAAAACCTTGCATTGCCATCTTTTGAAGAGAAGGACATAAGGCTTATGTGAATCTCAAGTTTTAGAGAAACACTGGACACATTTGACTTCACTTTGGCAGCAAAGCACTTTTGTGCTATGAAAAATCGGATGAAAATGTTCATAAAAATAAAGAACCAAGGAAATTAGCCAAGAGAAATTATATGACAAAACCACATGATTTGTTATTTTAATATTTATTTATAAACAAAAATGTATGTGGCAAATTGCTGTTAAGTTTTGCCCACTGAAATACAAATAGAACTGGATCGCTGACGCAACGTTAAACTGCCAACAGGAGGTGAAGCCACCAGAAGTGTTCAAGCAGCCATCTTAGGGTGTTTTCAGACCTGTAGCTCATTTAAATTGTTCAGAAACAGAGGCCCTTTCCCAAAACCCACACTTGTGGTCTTGACCACTCGAGTGCACATGCACACGACAGGAAGTGTTTAAGACTGTCCCATGTCTAAAACAAGCCAAAGCTCAGTGCACTTAACCCACACAAAATCCACTCCAGTGCGAATACTGCTTCGGAGTGGTCTTCCCAGAAATCATCACGATCAGGAGCTACATAAGTTATTTATTATAATCAGACAGTGAAACGTAAGTGAAGCATATATTTGTTTGAGTATAAATGGAAGTATTCAACATTATATAATGTATATGGGATGACTTAATATCAGCATCATAATTACAAATATTATTTATGTGTATATTTATATACCTCTTTGTTATTCTTCTTGCCTAGTAATCCCCTTATTTTGATTGTTCTTGCCTAATACTGCTGGTCATTTTAGTCATTTATCAGCCAGTGTGGCATACAATATGTGGTCTAGTAAATGTTGTTTTAAAATTAAAAATTGATCAATTACTACCACAGGTTCTTTCTCATATTTATGTATTTTAAATATATGTTTTAATGCTTTTTATTTGTTGTATGAAACCACATACTGATAAGTTGTGTAAAGCAGTCTTTGGTTGTCTTATATATATATGACAAGCCAAAGTATATAATTTAAATGGTTTGTATTATTAATGGATCACACAGGTTTTTTTTTTTATTATTAAGTTTTATGCAGTGTATTGAGAAACAGAGTAGAAAGAAATTGCTTATATTTCATATTTTACAGCAGTTATGGACGAAGCAATTTTACAGTTAAAAATGTTTTAATGTGCAAATTATTGAAAATCAAACGGAAAATCAAACTATGTTCATAATAACAAATTTAGCTTACATATTTTCTACAGCACAATACACTTCTAACAACCAGTAGTGTATTAGTAAATGAAAAGATGGGTACAATTTTAAGTTATTTATTATTTTATGTAGGCTTATTTATTTTTTTATGTATTTAGACCAAAAACAATCAGTCTTCAGCTGAGAGAAAAGACAACAACAGCTGTCGCAAGTCTACGAGTGTCCCAACGTGCAATCAAAAGTCATACACACACTCGCAGTCTTCACGTCTACTTGCACACTGGTGACCAAACACCGGAAATACGTAGGACAAGTGGGTAAGTAGGCAAGACCAAAACGCAAGTGGGGGAATTGTGACAGGGCCAGAGGCTAAATTGTTACAATGCTGTATTTTCTTTTTGCATTATTTTTGTATTGAAAAGTGCCTGATCTCATGGACACGGATCTCTCTCTCCCATGCATCTATGTCAGACATTAACAGATAATATTGTAAACACCGACCCATCTGATCACTGCATGAGGACTGCCTACAGGTGATAAATACTGTCATTACAAGCTCAGACAATGACAGCTCTATCTGAGAAATTACTAGGATTTCAAAATGCCATTGCCTGTAATGCCAGAGACAACAATGCATTCCCCAACCTATAAAAGCCAACACAAAGATTTGATATTTGTTTGATGTTTCAGCCTCTCACCAGGTATCTCAGTAATGGTAACGTTAGAGAAGTCACAGGTTACATCTGGCAGAAGGTAATGTCTCGGGTCTCCGATCTCATACACTAACTGCTCTGCTACTGTTCCATATGAAACCAGGCCTCCTGTTTTTGGAGGTTTGGACAGTGTAAATGTACCATCAGCAGAACATTCAACCACTGGAAAGCCCAAGTTATCCCTAAAAATCAAATGAAATTAGAATGTCCTCATATTGAACTTTTCCCACTGTTATGAAAATCAATGTTTGTTTTGAAGCAATGTGTCAACAACAGGTCACATTCAGGTCACACCAAAATCAACAGCAACTAACATGAAATTGTATTTAGCTTAACGTAAATTAAGCCTATTGTTTATGGCCATTAAGATTTCTCATTATGATAATGCAAAAAAAAATACAAAAAATATTAATATTAAAATAAATAAAATTAAATTATAAATATTAAAATGTAAAGTATTCATACATCATGGTAGAATGTTTTATACTGCTTTTAATTTAAGATTAAATGTTAACTCATTCTATTAAGTGTATGCTTTCACTCTAATATATTAATGAGAATTAAGGAAAATGAGAATAAAACAGAATGTTTAGATGCTTTAAAGCAGGGGTGCCCAATACGTCGATCGCGATCTACCAGTCGATCGCAAAGGCAATGCTGGTAGAGCGCACAAAATATAAATGTACTTTCGTTACGTTTTAATAAAAATAAATATAATGTCTTTCCTTCTTTTAGTTTCTGTCTTGCACTTGACAAGTAAATATTGACCAGGCGAGATTTTTTTTATTCAGTTGCCATGACAACTATGTTTGCGCATACGTGCCTTCCAAGGGCTTCTGAGAACAGAGTGCAAAATTGCAATGCTAGCAGTGTTTGAGACCTGCTACCAGCAGCTACTGCCCGGATTATGCAAAACTGTCTGATTCCATTCAGTGCAAGTTATCAAAATAAGGTAAATGCCCTGGCTATTGTAATATATTGTGCTGTAGGTGTTTTGGGTTTAGTTTTAAACTGAATGATATCAACATTGAACATTATTATATTTTTTTTTTATTAAATAAAAGATGAATTCCATGTAGGGATACATGCAGAAGTCCCAACAAGCATTTTCTTATTTTAAATGAAACTGTTTTTTTTAGTTGGTAGACTTATTGAGTTGGTCATTTAAAAGTAGATCATCAAGCAAAAAAATGTGGGCACCCCTGCTTTAAAGTAATACTATACTTCGCTATACTATACCTCGCTTTTTACAATTCTTGTCAATTCTTTTGATTTTGGAGTGACACGTTTTTATAAGATTCACCTTAAGCTTGTTTGATTAGAATACATGACTTTGAACTTATACTTGGTTTTACCAGTCAGGAACTGTGTGCCAGTCTGTGAAAATTCCCCCCGTGACCTGGGCACCACACTCAATCAGGTGACCAGCAAGGCTAAAGAGAAAAATGAGAAGAAAAAACAACAACAACTTGATTTTCCCACAAAAATGCACTGTAAATAAAACAGGAACAGAACTGGACTAAAAATGAAAATGTGGTTTACCACAAATGTTCTTACACTGAATTGTCATTTACACCACACAACAAAAACAAGGATTCATGAGTGTCTGCCTGCCCTTATGTTTTCCCAAGACTAAATCTTACATATGTTGGTATGATGGAGATCTGTGTTCTTAGTGGAAAAACATTTAATATAATGCACTAGTGTGTAAGAAATTTCAGTTCATAGTACCTTCCAGCAGCCAGCATGTCATAGTTATTGGAGTCCCAGGCAAACTGTCAAAAATAAAACACAATTAAAATAGATTTTTCACACATTGGGCACAAAAGTTTATAAAATCTCATAAACTTTAAAAGTGTTTTGAAAAATTCATCTTGAAATCTAGAGTGAGATCTCTACTATATTGAAGCTACATTTCTCTATTTTTTTCATTAATAATATATACTACCAGTCAAACATTTGGAAACACATAAAGGCATTTATGTTTCTCAAGATCTTAAACATCTTTTGATCAATTGACTTGTGCTTAATTTGCTTGAAGTTTTGAAGACAAGTATTTATCAGTTGGACCAGATAGCCAAGAGGTGGCCAGCATTCACGAGAACTCCTTCAACACTGTTTAAAAGGGCCGTGTCAAGAGGAATCAAATTTCCCTTGATATTTTGACATATAAGAGGTCATTCTACTATAAAAAGCATTTATTGAAACTAAGATGCAAAAATGCCTCGATCTCTACTTCCGCGACTTCCCTACGTCACTAGGGGTTTCATTAATTCATGACTGCCTCAGCAGCAACAACATCAACGCCTACTTTTACGTAATCAAACACTTGGCCCCGCCCACTGGCGCTCAGCTCGTAAACAGAGAAAGAGTAGGACAGACAGTTCTAGTGTAACTTGACAGTGTCAAGTTATAACTCTGAAAAAGAAACCCCATTCTTTTTCATTCAGCTGCACCAAATCTTTCTGTTTCGAGCACAAACTGCTTTAATTGTTGGTGTATGTAAACATGCACTAGATGGGCGTCTTTGAGAGTTTTGATGCATTTCCGGTGATATGCGCATCAGTGCAGGATGATACTGTATATGTGTGCATCATTTGGATGTGTCTTCAGAATATTTCAGCATGGATCATATGTTTTCATACAGTCATTTCAGCATGGATTGCTTGTAAACCAGTCATAAACCAGTCATTCAAGCTTTGCAAAGGAACAGTTATTGAAGAATGGGGCAGTTAAAACTTTATTGGACCCGATATAAATAACCAGTTTTATTTATGAATATTTCAAATGTTATGACTGTTTGATAGTTTATAGTGCTAATGTGCTTGAGTGAACAGTTTAATATTCGGATGCAATGTGTTGAGTGTGCATTATGTGTAAACCCTAACATTTTTAGGCCAAAACCAAGCATTTCAGACAGAGGGCCAGAGATAGGGTGGAAAATGATCATATATAAATAAATTATGACTTGTTTTGGTGCAAAAAAACTTTACTAACATTATCAGTGGACCTCAGGGAAGATAATAAATGATAAAGCAATGGCACTATATTATATAATGAATATGATACAGTAGATAATATTACTATATTATACTGTATCATAGCTCTACTTTATAGATCTGTGATTGATTGCTGTGTTTCAGTTGCTACAAATTATTATTTATTAAAAAAATTGTAATCAGATTACTACACTAATTCCTTAATTGAAAAAGTTATCACATAACTAATTTCTTTAATTTTAAGTTACATTCTAAAACACTTTTTCACTCAGCAAATTCAAAATAATGTTTTTATTTCTTTCTTGTTCATTGTTGCACACAAGTCATACACTCAGCACCTCACATTTCTCCTTCACATGACACATTACTGAGCTGTAATTCATGTACTCCACATAAAGAATGTGGAGTACATGAAATATGCATAACCCTATAATGTATTTAAAAGTAATTAAATTAATTCACTATCTGTAATCCGATTAGATTGGATTACACCTAACACTATCTACAGTATGTGCCACGTAAATGCTATAGGTGTTGACATTGCGGCACTTTCCCATAGTCTGTATTGCATTTGTCCAGAATTTCCAGCAAGACTTGACATATATTTTATTTCCAAGAAATGTAAACAGGAAGACATAGTCAGCAGTTTGTTTAGACTTGGGAGAATTTTCAGAATTGCAATGTTCTTTGTCATCGCATTTGCACAAATTCACAATAAATCTGTGGTTCAGAAATAGGACTCACCAAAGCATACAGATGAAAAAGTAATTTTTTTGGAAAACATCCAGAAATCCTTAGTTTCGTTTTTAAAATTTAAATGAGAATAAGTAAAAGGAGGAAGCTGGTTGTGAATGGGAATGGGAATTTCAGCTTGAACCCCCCTCCCCCCACCCCCTCAGAAATGACATGCTGCTGGTGTGTTTCTGTTCACATTTTGGGATGATTAATGATTGCTAACACATCGTCATGGTGGAAAAATTGGTACCAAGTCATAATATCTGTTGCAGAAGAAACCCAGAGAGTGTTTTTGTGTGACAAACCGTACTGAATGCATTAGTGGTCCAAGAACCACAGCGCTGTCCACGCAGCGTCCCGTCACTACAATATCAGCCCCGAGATCCAGGCAGCGTTTAATGGGGAGGGCACTGTGAGAAACAGACCAAAGACAACTGATTCTCATATGCTAAAACTACCAGTCAGGCTCCAGGCATGAATAACAGAAAGTACCAATGACACACTGTAATTAAGCTGTAATCATTACCCCAAATATGCGTTCATGCTGTGGATGGTCTTTGGAAGTGGTTTCTGTTCCTCTGAATCACTCATTCTGAGTTGAGTCAAAGAGTCTTTCTGGAAGAGACAACAAACAAAAGATGACACTTCGCCATTGCCTGAAAACTAAATAAGGATATAGGATAAAATATAATTAGTGGTGTATGTATAGGCAAGCATCACTATTTCTACAGGAACCATTTGAACAAACCAGGCATTTGATACAGGCTATTTTCCATTTTGTAGAAAAAAGATGCAATAAAACTGAATGATAACTGAGGCTAACATTCTGCCTAACATCTTTCTCTATCTCTAACTCTTTTTGTGTTCCATGGAAGAAAGAAAGTCATTCTGGTTTGTAAGGGTGTAATGCATGAGTGTGTAGAAATTATGACAGAATACAAATTTTGGGTGAACTATACTTTAAAATAAGCCAGTCAGCTAACAAGCTAGTTTAATTACCTGTGGCAACAGGTCATCACCAGTGACCACGGCTACCTTTAAATCAAGTCCTGCCTTTTGAACTACTTCCTGTAGAGCTGCTCCACAGGCAAGAGGATTTACACCTCCAGCATTACTAACCACACGAATACCTGCAGGAAATAACAGTTCACCATACCAAAAACATCTTCAAGATCTTAAAATGGCCAAAGATAAATACAATATTTATGTATGTGTATTTATGTTTTTGTTACGATTAAATGAATATGTTCTAACATTCATAGGTATGGTAATGACAGAAATGAAATACACAAACATATTAAATTAATTTATAAGAACAATTAAAAATAACACCACCAATCCAATAATATCTAATATTATATGCTCATTTTAGGCATAGAGAGGGACAATACTCAAATAAGATCAAGTTCTAAGTTGGACAAGGCATGCCATTCCCAACTTAATGGATGTTTATGTCATGTTAATAACTTGTTTTGTATGACTTGTTGCATGTTTATGGCATGAGTGTCCTCTAATGAAAGCCCTACATCAATGTCCCCACTCAAAATAATTACAAAAATGAATTGCATACACATTAGTCAATTTGGTGTCACAAAGAAAAGAAGTGTTAAGCATAATCTGCAATAACAATTTACCATAATTTGTAAGTAAATTATAAGGTATATTGATGCTGTGCTTCAATTAATTTCAAAGCATACTGATTTACTGTTTCACATTTGGTTTAAAATAAAAATTATTTATTCAAATATATGTTTATGACATTAAAAATGTTACATTTAAAATGTAATCTTTTAGTTTTAGAGATTTACCTCTTTTGCTGATATCCTTAATAAATGGAGACAGGGACAGAACAAAATCCGGCGCATATCCCATATTCTGAAATAAACATGGATGAATAACAATGTAAGAAGATAGGGCCTATATAATTACATATGTGGACATTCTCAAAAATGTGGCATAATATGAAACATTCAGTTATAATAAAGGTGTCAAACTTTGAGTTATAGTAAAGGTATCTATTGTTTAGAGTTTGTGATGACGCCACCATAACAAAGTATTATCTGTGACATAATAAACAGAATTATATATCTGTTTTTAGATTGCTTTTGTTAACTATAACTGAGATTCTGGGTTTAGTATGTGAAGATCAATGATGAGCTGAGTTGTAGGTTGTCTTGCCCTTACATCATGTGGCCATTCTTAACAGATATTGTGCCTTAAAGGAATAGTTCACTCAAAAATGAACATTTCTTTCTTCATCAAACCTGAATTTAAGATTGTTAGGATTTAATTTCAGGCCTCCTTCAAACAATGCAAGTGAATGTACAAAATCATAAATTTTGTTTTGATGAACAAAGAAACACGGATACATCTCTGATGGCCTGAAGGTGAGTAAATCAGCAAATTTTCATTTTTGGGTGAACAATTCCTTTAAAATCACTAAATCAAGGTATGTCAGAGGATGGAAAGAAATAACTTACAGGTGATTTAGCTTTGAAAGCTGTGAGCAGTGACATGGTGATTTCAGACAGATAGTCAAACACAAGGAAGTCCAACTTTCCACCGTATATGAGCTGAGGAACTGCACAGAAGAGATAAGACAATGATTATGCAAGTTTTGGCTCTCCCCAAAGGTATTTGGACACTTATAGGATTAATTCACCGAAAAATGAAAATTCTCTCATCACTAACTCACCCTCATGCCATCCCCTATGTATATGACTTTCTTTCTTCTGTTGAACACAAACAAATATTTTTAGAAGAATATCTCAGCTTTGTAGGTCAATACAATGCAAGTGAATGATGGCCAGAACTTTGAAGGTCCAAAAGGCACATAAAGGCAGCATAACATTTATCCATACAATCCAGTGGTTTCATAAATATCTTCAGAAGCGATATGATAGGTGAGGGCGAGAAACAGATCAATAATGTCCTTTTTTTTTACTATTAATTCTTCTCCCTGCCCAGTAGGTGGCGATATGCACAAAGAATGTGAATCACCAAAAACAAAAGAAGAATAATAATAAAGTGAAAGTGGAGACTTTTAGTAAAAAACAACTTGAATATTGATCTGTTTCTCACCCACAGCTATCATATCTCTTCTAAAGATATGGATTTACACACTGGAGTATGGAATGGATTACTTTTATGCTGCCTTTTTGGACCTTCAATGTTCTGTCCACCATTCACTTGCATTGTAATGATCAACAGAGCTGAGATATTATTCTAAAAACCTTTATTTTGTGTTCAGAAGAAGAAAGAAAGTCATACACATCAGGGATGGTCTGAGGGTGAGCAAATCATGAGAGAATTTTCATTTTTAGGAGTACTACTCCTTTAAGCCATACTTAAAAATGTATGAAACCATGTTTGAAAAAAATATTAAACCAGGTGGTACTTAATCTAAAGAAAGATAGCTAGGGCTCTAGTGTGAACTGAAGGGGAACTGACATCATGCACCCATAAAAAAGGACCTTGGAACCAGTTTCTTAAAAGTAATTTCAAATATGACTAAGAATCGTTAAGTCTCGCACAATTTGTTCACAGATCTCACTTGAAAATTAAAATAGTAATGAATGTCTTGAGAGTAATGAAAATCTTATCCATTGGTGACATCTAGTGGTCAATCAAGCACATTACATATGGAAGTGTTATTAGTTTACATGTTCTGCACAAGGACATGACTTTCATTTAATTCTATACGTAACTACAGTCCCATGTCAAATCACATAAAGTCAAATACAAGGGAATTTTTGCTTAAATACCTGACGTTGCAGTGTCACCCCAAAACCCTGACGCGCATCCGATACGTACAGTTTTGTGCGCTGATGAAGCGTAAAGTATGCTGCTGTTGCGTGTGTGACGTAATTCTCGATCAAAACATCTGGCGGTAGTTGAAGCGCTTGTGAATCTATGCGAATGTAAACAATTATTCCCGCACCAAAACAGCGGAGAGGTTGAATACATCCTCATTTTCAACCGTTGCAAAGTCCCGGATATACATGTTACATTCGTCATGCTCGATAAAAGCGTTTATTTTTTATGTATTGTGATTTTTTCTCTCTACACAGACGCTTACAAACTTATCTTAATCTGTCAAAACCAAAGGTACATTCTCGTACTACACACAGTGTCATCCGTGTATGACAAAATCGTGTTATTATGGTTCCTACTTTTCGTCCCAGCCATCTTCGTTATATTTTTTGGACATGTAGCATGGTAGCACCATGGTATTCTTTGAAGTACCTTGAAATATAGTGATATGTTTCAAAGTACTGTATGTACAGTATTACCATGTGTTCTGCCACAAAACTGTTGTTGTTGTTATTATTATTATTATTATTATTATTATTATTATTATTATTATATATTATATAACACATTATATTTACAACTTTTAAAAAGTATAAAAAAAAAAAAAAGATTGTTAGCTCATAATGCAGCAACTAATGTTAACATATACAACGTTTCATTTTAATAATGTTTTATTATGCCAACATGTTGAAATGAACGTCAACCAAGATTAATAAGTACTGAAAAAATATTGTTTATTGTTAGGTCAGATAACTACATCAGTTGCCTGTGGTAACTATGGTAGTAACTCATATTACTACCATAGTATCACAGTTTTTTTTTAAATTGATCAAATACAAGTTATCATAGTTTTATTTTCGTAGCAATAACTTTAGTCATTGTAGCATTTTGGAAGACACTTGCTAACATTGTAAATTTTTTGTAGAGATCATTGTTATTCTTGGTGTAAGCAAGTGTCTGCCAAAATGCTGCAATGACTAAAGTTATTGCTACGAAAATAAAACTATGATAACTTGGTATTTGATCAATTAAAAAAAAAACTGTGATACTATGGTAGTAATATGGTACAGTAATGATCCCATGTTAATTGTTATGTTCTTACAGGGGTATCATTTATGGAAATATGGTCAGTTTTTGTAAGGGTAAGAGCATAATAATGCATACTATGGTGAAGTGATTGGTGTTGTGCAATGGCAGCTAAGAGCTGCCCGTCCCATATTAAAACAGCTTAAAATAAACATTTGATCTGTTATCGAAAAGCTCAGTCTTTCAGATGATACTAGAAAACTTGAGCTCCCACCCATTTCCTCCATGCGTCCTTAAGCTCAAGTGGCTGTACTTCATGCTTTTATTGTGCAAATCACAGACTGTGATAATTCACCCTAATAACAAAAATGCAATGAAATTTAACCTTGACGAATCAGTCATTAAGCAATGTTTTGTCCTCTACCCAATAGATGCTACAGATAACAAATTAAGAAAATAGTATACATTTCTATATGCTTTGAAATGCTGCTAATTTTTTTTATTTATTTTTTATTTTTTGAAGGCACATGGTGGCACACATCTGTCATCTATTTTTGGTCTTCATTAATCCTCACCTAACATAATTTGCTCTTAGGGGAACTTTTCTTATGTTAAGGAAAATCATGTATTTTCAAAAAATTAAATATATTAATTAAAATAATATTTTACATTTTAAAGCATAGCTTTTACTTTTATGTTTAAAAGTGTTAAA
The DNA here is from genome assembly GCF_025860055.1 of Xyrauchen texanus. Lineage (NCBI taxonomy): Eukaryota > Metazoa > Chordata > Actinopteri > Cypriniformes > Catostomidae > Xyrauchen > Xyrauchen texanus. The sequence goes on from NC_068280.1 coordinate 44,158,627, forward strand.
AATTAAATTAACCAGAATTTTGTGCTCATCCCATTCCCAGACCTTTTAACTTTAATTATTTATAAATCATGCAAATATTTTAGAGAACAATTGTGTTTTCCCTTAAAAACAACAACATATTATTATTATGGAAGCATGTATTTGCCAAAGCAGCAAATTGACAGTTTGAAGACCAGAAGTGTAAGTACTGTAATTATAAGATTTTAACATCATAATATGATAATATTGTTTATTACATGTCACTTCTTATACCTTTGAGTTACTTACTAATTTGAGAACTTTAATTAAAGGACTATTCCAATTATTGCATAATAATAATAATAATAATAATAAAAAAAGAAATCTGTTTCAGATTTCTCGCTATTTCAAAAATATAGTCACAAGACAGAAACAATATGCATGCTAACATGATTTTAGTGTGATAAAATCACATAATAATGTTTTCAGTATAAAGTTTTTGAAAATCTTACAACTTAGTTGTCATGAATATGTAATGTCAACAAATCCCCAAACCCTAAAACAACTGTAAAAATCGACTTACAAAAGAAGAATAAACATCATAAGCGATTCATCTTAAGGAGACAGCAGTACAAAAAGTGCTGTATTACAAAGTTTCACTTGCATCAGAATAGTAGTATCCAAGACAGATTAGAATACAAAAAGAATATATCATTTAATATATAAATAAGTGCATGGTTAAGTGCTCATGGTGATTCGACCAATGAAGTACAGAGAAAGCAAATGTCCAGGAAAGTGTTTTGGGGCCTCTTTGCATTGGTACAATAAGGTGCCGCTCATTAGCTGACTGCAGGCTTCTAGTGGGCACATAGCTATGCTGGAGCAGACCCAGTGACTGTATGCCAGCATAAGAGCCTTGGATTTGATACATGCATCAACAGGCTGCCAGTGAAGAGAGACAAGGAGTGGTGCAACATGCGCTCTCTTTGGTTCAGTGAAGACCAGACATGCTGCTGCATTCTGGATCAGTTGCAGGGGCCTAATTGCATATGCAGGGAGGCCTGCAATGAGAGCGTTACAGTAATCCAGTCAAGTTATGACAAGTGACTGAACAAGAAGTTGTGTGGCATGTTCAGTGAGGAAGGGTTTTATTTTCCTGTTATTGTAGTGTAAATCTATGTGATCAGGCTGTCTATGATATGTGGTCTGTGAAATTGATTTGGTTATCAATGGTGATGTTGTGTTCAACAGCAGGGTTGGCTGGAAAGCCGAGGAGCTCAGACTTCACTGGGTTAAGCTGCTGGTGGTGTTCCTTCATCCAGGCCAATATGTTTGCCAAACAGGTCGAGATTCAAGCACTCACTGCAGTGTCATTGGGCTGGAAAGACAAGTAGAGCTGTGTCATTGGCTTAGCAGTGCTAGGAGAACCCATGTGCTTGAATAAAGGGTCCCAGTGATGATGTGTATATACTGTAGAGAAGTGATGTGGTCCAAGCACTGAGCCCTGAGGTACCCCAGTAAGTACAGGAGCTGAACACCTCTCCAGGCTATTTTGAAGGACCTACCTGAAAAAGGACTTAAACCAGCCTAGAACAGTTGCTGATGCCCAGAGAAGAGAAGGTGGGCAGTAGGATCGGATGGGTGACTGTGTCAAAGGCTGCAGACATTTTCAGTAGAATCAGGACAGATGATCTGGATCCAGCTCTCGCCTGTCTCAGCAACTGACAGACATCAGGGCAGTCTCAGTGGAATGTCCAGTTTTGAAGCCTGACTATTGTCATCCTTTATTGTCACTGACTATATTGTCAGCTTGTTCTGCAAGAGATGTGTTTGAAAACTGCTCTTTCAAGTGTTTTTGCCATGAATGGGATGAGAGAGACCGGTCTGTAGTGTTCTACTTGTGTGGGGTCAAGTGCTGTTTTTTAAAGAAGTTGGGTTACTCAAGCCTGCTTAAATGTAGTGGGGGAAATGCCTGTAAGTAGAGATGTGTTAATTATGTGTGTGAGTGCAGGTAGGATAGACAGAGAGATGGTTTGGAGAAGGTGAAGAAGGAATATGGTCAAGGGGACAGGTGGTGGCGTGGTTGGAGAGGAGGAGTTTAGAGACCTCAGTGTCAGTCAGGGGAAATGCTGTTGATGCTGGGCAAATGCTGTTGAATGAGCTAAACTTGTTATTCCTTAAAGAAACAGTTATTTTCATTTTATTAATTTTGTATGTTTAAAGTTAAAAGTTTCTCCAAAAGTGCTAATATTTGAATGGTAATCAATGCCATGCTCCCACCTTTGTTCTAGGATTTGTGATAAATTGTTTAACATGAAACAATTAGAAGATTTCAATCAAGTAGTCAAAAGGGCCCATGTGCATGTGCTACTAGCTCTTTAAGAAAAGTCATACTGGAGAGTCAGTTCTTTGACAAGCACGTACACAGTGTTTCCCGTAAACAAGTCGATAACAGTTGAGAGTTGTGTAATTTGTGTGTTTGTTTCTCTCTGTGTTTTTGGAAAGAACATGCAGTTTGTCCAAAGAGTGTGTACTTTCAGTGATTTCTAAATGTGGGGGCTGGGGACACAGTGACCGTGGTCAATAATGAGTCAAACTGTTGATCAATCATTAGGGTTCATATGGGAAATATGAGCAGTGTGGCCTGTATTCTGAACAGAGACATCATGAAGCTCACACACTTTCTCCTCTGCCTGGTTGCTGTCTTGTCCTCTGCTTTGGTAAGTGGCTTCACAAATCAACAAAAAAGGATTATAAAATAACACACTTACAACATTTGGGCATTTTTGTGAATACAATAGGGTTTAAATTAAATGTATTAAAATTAATAAATTATTACTATCTGATAATTTTACTTTACCACAGTTCTTTTTATAAGGGATATATACTGTAAGTATTGAAAGTGCTGAAACTGTCACCAGACATCAGGCAATTATAAATGATTTCCTCTTAATGTGTTAAAGAGGTAATAGTATATGATTGTCAATCTGCAATTAATATTCTCCTAAACTAATCATAGTAGTATGCATAATGTTTTTAATAAGTTTGATATTTTTATTAAAAACATTTCATCAGTGTTATAAAATTTTTGTTTACATCCATTTAACTTTACCGCAACAATTATTGTAATTTTTTTCAGGTTTTTCTAAATTTTTGTAAACTCATGTTTCATGTATTGGTCAGAATATGTTTGCACACTTAAAGCAGTGGTTTTCCCTCTCGCTTTCTCTCTTAGTCAGAGGATACCATTGTAGACCCGAGAGGAAGCCGTCCAATTGAGCATGGCTACAAGGCACAAGAAACCTGTCAGACAAAAGAATGGCCTTTGTGTATGGATGAAGATTGGGTATGCAAAGTTATTGCTACTAAAATAAAAATTGGGTTAGAATGTCAAGGTAAGGGTTTCTTTTAGAATTAAGCAATTACATACATTTGCTAAAGAATGAAAACACCCTTTAATTTCTCCAGGGAAGCAAATGTCCATCTGGCTGCCGAATTCAAGGGATCATGGACAAAGCTGACCACGATCTGCTCAAGAAGATCGAGAAGATTCGTAATCTCCTGAACGAGGGAAGGCAACTGTTCAGCTCGGCTGATCAAGTGTCGAAAACGACTTACAGTTACCTGAGAGAACGGCTGACCTCTGATGCAGGTAAACAAAAATCTAAACTTTTAGATTTACTAAAGTATCTTTAGTAAGTTTGATTGTCTTGATGCATGCCAATTTTTGCAAGTTGAAGTATTTTTAAAAAACAGATGTATTAAAAAGCATTCCCCATCTTGTTAGGTAATGATAACAGGTATGCGACATTGGCCGAACAGCTGAGGCATAGGATTTCTGAGATAAAGATTAAAATTGACCGTCAACTCAAGTTATTGGAAGCTCTAAAAACACAGGTCAAGGATCAAGTTGTTGTAATGAAGAAACTGGAGGTGAGAAAAAAACAAAAAAATAAAAACTTTCATTTGTTTTAGAAGGGGATTGGTCATCCAAAAATGCTGATTCTGTCATCATTGACTCACCCTCATGTTGTTGCAAACACATATGACTTTATTTTTTCCATGGGACACAAGATGTTAGGCAGAATGACAGCCTCAGTCACCATTCACTTCCATTGCATCTTTTGGTCACACTTTAAATTAGGTATATTAGGTACTTATATACAAGACTATGTATTTACTGTGTAACTACATATTGATCTGCAAAATTCCCACATTTTCTGCTACTGAGGTTGAGGTAGGAGTAGTTTTAGGAGTAAGGGTAGGGTTAGGGTTAGGGGCTAGAGTTAGTGTTAGGTTTTGGGGTAAGGGTTGGGTTAGGGCTAGGGGTATATTTAATAGTGTAACTACAATTGTATTTAAATGTAATTACAATGCAACAACATGTATGTACGTAATAAGTACATCGTATCAAATGGTTATGCACATAGTAGTTAAGGCCACCTAATAAAAAGTGGGTCCCATCTTTTTTATGTAAATTCAGTGGTTTCTAAGAATTTGACATGTGGAAATAAAAGGACAAAAATATGTCAACATAATCTGGTGAAAGGAATGTTCTATACTACTTATATTATATTATATAAGGGATATTCTGGGTTCCATACAAGTTAAGCTCAATCGACAGTATTTGTGGCATAATATTGATTACCACAAAAGTTTATTTTGACTTTTGACCCCTCCTTTTCTGTAAAAAAATCAAAAACCTGGATTACAGATCCTATGCAAGTGAATGGGGTCAATTCATAAACATTACAATACTTAATGTTTTAAAAGTACAGCCAAGTTGTAAAAAATATGCATTTTAACATGATTATTTAATTATAGCCAAACTTTGTTTCCATGACTATGTAATGTCAACAAACACTGAAACCCTATAGTGACTGTAAAAATTATGATTTAAACAACTTTACAGCTCAAGAAGCTTTAACAGAAAAATTAATGTAAGTGCTTTTATAGGGACGGACGAGTCTATATATGTTTTTGTGGTAATCAGCATTATGCCACAAATGCTATATTGAGCTTAACTTGTTTTGAACCCGGAGTATTCATTTACACTTTTTTGACAGCAATTTTGGCTTGTTAATAATAACAGAAAATAATTTAAATTGTTTAAAATCTTTTTTTAAATCATTAATTAAAGCACAGCTATATTAACCCTTACAAAACATGTAGAGTTCTGACAAACTTGACGCAAACTTGATGTTAATTTCCTTCTCATTATATTTTTACACGCAAATAAGCTTGCAATTCACTACAAATGTTTGCCAGAAGTTTGCAGCTCTTCACTGGTAATGATGAACCTGCAGCATACCTTTGGCAACAATGAAGAGTTTGCCGCAAATCTCATTTGCATGTGAAAATAATGAGTGGCAAATTTGTGTCAAGTTTGCTAGAACTCTTTTGTAAGGGAAGGCATTAACAATGGAAGTCCAAGTGTAGAAGCAAAAATGTTAATTTTGTGTTTTTGTTGAAGCGCTTACATAAAAGATTCAGTTAAAAAACGTTTAATATCCATTTAATGTCCAAATATTCCTTTTCGAGGTAGAAGAACCTCTGGTTATGCTTTAATTCTTGTGGGTGGATTTGTCTCTATGTAAACAGGCCCTTGTGGTGTCCTTGAACATATCATTCAAAAGTTACCAACTTTACATGGTCAATACATTGAAGTTGAAAGACATTATGTATAGTGTGTTTTTATCTGCAAGGCAATTAGTCTGCATTGAATTCAAGAATATTATTAAAGCATTAGTCTTTTTCTCTTGGCAAAGGTTGACATTGACATCAAGCTGCGTGCTTGCAAGGGCTCTTGCGCCAGCTACAGTGAGTTCAAAGTGGACAGGGAAAGCTATGTGACACTGGACAAGCAAATGGACAATCTGAATGCTCTGAATGTGCAGAGTGTGTCGACTGTAAGTACCCTGGGAGTTATGAAAAGCAGGCCTTTGAAGGACGTAGTGGTGCCCTCCATCTACAAGACTACATCGGGGACTGGCACTGCCGAGCAGAAGCGGCTGCTCTTTGGAGACGTGGGTCAGATGAAGCTTTCTCTGGAAGCCGAAGGTTCCACTGCAGAATCTGCTGCCACAGTTAGCAAATTCCCCACAGGTATGGATTCAAGTTCCCCTTCTACATCATATTCTTCCCACTCTGAGTCAGTTGCCCTTTGCACCAAGACTACACGCAAGGTGATAACGCACACCAAAGACGGCCCTGTGGAGAAGGTTGAGGTTACAGAAAGTGGGTCTGGCTGTGAATCTGTAGGAAAGCAAGGAATTTCAGATCAAGATGACAAGTCTATCACTACTTTCAGTCATGGGACTGACAATCTAGGTGGCTTTAGTGATCAAGACTTCTTCAAAGGGCTTGGCACTAACTCACAAAAGGTTTCCTCATCTTCTTCCTCGACATTCTCCTCCTCGAAAACAATTCTGGCAGATGGAAGCAAAGGTTCAAAGACCACCATCTCTAGTGACCCATTTTTTGGGGAAGACTTCGGGGCATTTATGCACAGTGATGTGGGAGTAGATATTCCCGACATCCATGCGCGAAGTGTGAAATCACAGGATGAACGTAAGGGTGGTGGCAGAGGTACACTCGAGTAAACTCAAGTGAACCATTAAAGATATTTCTCTTGATAATACCGAACATGTTATCAAGAGTTTGCTTTAGAGCTTCTTGGAAACATAAGTTAAGTAATTTTAACATGTTACATTTATTTGTATTAAAAAGCTCATAATATATCCAGAAAAAGTTGTAAACGATGTTGAAGTGAAACTAAATAAAAAGTAGTTAAAAAGCAAGATACTGACATTTGTTTTATGTGTATAGCGCTTTTTATAACACACATCGTTTCAAAGCAGCTTTGCAGAAAATCATGCATTAACGGAAAATGAAAATGAAATATCTATAAGTCTTAAAGTCATCATTGTGTAGTTTGATTAAATATGATTGTAAATTGTGTATAAAACTTTTTAAAATAATTCAATAATAATTGTATTTAAAACCCCAGTGAGCAAGCCGAAGGCGACTGTGGCAAGGAACACAAAACTCCATAAGATGATAGTTAATGGAGAAAAATAGCCTTGGGAGAAACCAGGCTCACTGTGGGGGCCAGTTGCCATCTGGTTAACCAGCATGAATATAATGCCAATATTAGTTATTTTTGTGCAGTCCAAGGTTCAGTCCATGGTTTAAAATTAGTAAACGAAGTAAGTGTTAAGGGCCAATGTTTAAACAAAGATTTTGTATGAATTGTATGATTAAAGACTAATGTATTTGAAGTTCATCTTGGAAGAACTACACAATTTCACATAGATTCATTATCCTTTGTTAACTGGCTGATGAAGGATTTTGTTGGCAATTAATTGATAGTCTATGTATTCCATTTTAAGAATATAGACCATCATTAGACCAAGGTAATGCAGGCCGAGGTTAGTGAGGTGCATCGCAGTTCAACTGGCAGGTCATTTCTGTAAGGTCTATCCTAAGTCCAAGGTTCAAGCAGTGGCATATAAAGTACCCCATATCTTATGGTTGGAGTTGGCATCAGTTCATCCTCTGAAGTCCATCGTAATAAACTGAAATGATATCTGGCTGGCTCCGGTGGCATTTAGTTGTCATCACTTAGAGACATGTAGCAGTGGAGTCAGACACCAAGCAGGAATGGAGCTAGATCCGGCCGGTTCTGGTGGCCTCGGCATAGGAATCCCAAAGTCGAGACAGGGGTACAAATAGAATCATATTAGCGTAAATTTCATAACATTTTTTGTAGAGTTATTGATCATGATAGATTGTTTCTGGTTCTGGCAGACCTAACTAAAACAGCCTAATTGTGAGTTGATTGATAATTAGGTGCACGCCTGGCTAAATAGATGAGTCTTTAGTCTAGACTTAAACTGAGTGAGTGTGTCTGCATCCCAAACAGTGTTAGGGAAACTATTCTATTGTTTTGGAGCCAAATATGAAAAGGATCTACCTCCTTTTGTGGATTGTAATACTCTAGGAAATATTAACAGGCCAGAATTTTGTGATTGTAATGAACGTGATTTAATATATCATGGTAGAAGGTCACTAGACCATCTGGAGATAGACCATTCAAAGCTTTGTACGTAGTTAACAAAATTTTTAAATTAATATTAAATTTAACAGATAGCCAATGTAACAATGATAAAATGGGCCTAATATGATCATATTTCTTGGTTCTAGTCAGCACTCTAGCTGCTGCATTTTGAACCAATTGAAGTTTATTTACTGAACTTGCTGGACATCCTCCCAGTAATGCATTACAATAATCTAGTCTTGAGGTCATGAACACATTAATTAGTTTTTCGGCATCAGCAACAGAGAGCATGTGTCATAACTGAGCAATATTGGAATAGGTGGAAGAATGCTGTTCTACAAACATCTGTATAGACGTTTGTGCTCTTAAGGCTAATTCACGCTCCCCTAGAAATGTCAACAAACAAATGACACAGTATGCATTTATGCACTATGCACTCAGCCAGATAGTGTATGCATTATTTAATTGTAGTACTGTCTCAAATGGAACACTAAAGTTTTTTTTAACTACATGGAAGCATTAGCCATTTTTCAGACATATGTGATGTGTTGCCGCTAGCTTTAGCGCATTAGCGAACTCGAATAATAATACCATACATATTCACACTATGTGGGATGACGGTAAAGCATTAAACTCACATTTGCAAAGAGCTGTCCTCACAGACGTTTTGCTACTCGCCACATTCAACAATGATTAGGGGTTCAAGCCTGAAGGGCTGAAACCCTATTGTAATTGAAATAAATTATTATTATTCTGCCCAAAAACTGAAAGCTGAAACAACCATTCGGCCTCAAGGTGGCACTATAGTGATCATGTTTACTTTTTAGCCCATAACTCCTAAACCATTTGTCGCACACTTAATTGTCTAACACCATTGGATTCCTTGGCTCAAGACGGGAAAAATATGTATATCTCCGATGAAAATGTATATATGAAAATTCTTGTGCTAATTTGCATTACTAGATAAACCTTTTTATCGAACTCGTCCTAGGCCATATGTCCGATTCGCATGAAAATTGGGGTGTGTCTATTATGAACCCTCCTGACAAAAGTTATCGAAGGAATTTTGATTCGTCAAAGTGTTGCGAAGATATAAGCCAACAAATTGTTCAGGCGTCATCCATTTGTACGTATTGACCAATATCTACCAAATGAAAAGGCAAAATTTGATACACATAGACAACAGGACATTCTGAGGATGCACGCAAAGTCGTGAAAGCTTTTGCCTGTAGGTGGCGCTACAACAAAATAAATGCTCATTACGCTGCAACCGTATGATCAATGAAGTTGAAAATTGGTATGCGTCTTGTAGGGGCCAAAGGCTAACATATCCAACAATATCAGTCAGACAAATAAAAAACCATGGCCGCCAGCAACTATTCAAATTTCAGCAGCTAATAACATCAAATCTGAATGGCCGACCATTTCGAAACTGGAGATATATGTAGACAGTGTCAGAATGAGGCTGTGTACCAAATTTATCTGTAACAAAGGTATTTACATTTTAGCCAACAACTCTGCAACCTAGTTGAATAATTTATGCCTTTTTTTCCTTTAATTCCTTGCACCAAGACCTACTAAAAGTATATCTTCATTTTATTGCATTTGATAAAATGTTTCTGGTATTCCAATTCTCTAAAAAAGCAACTTTTCGAACTCCTACAAGGCCTTATATCCGATTCCCACAAAAATTGGATCCTTGGATCCAGAACTATGAATCCTCCTGACAAAAAGGATTTTTGATTTGTTGAAGCGTTGCGAAGATATTAGACAACAATTGGTCAAGTGTCGTCTATTTTGTATGTATTGACCAATATCTACCAAATGAAAAGGCCAAATGTTATGAAACTTGATACACATATCCAACAGCACATTTTGAGTCAAGAAAGGTGGCGGCTTACGACCGATCTTGGACCTGCGAGTTTTCAACCGGGCTCTGTCCAAACTCCCGTTCAAAATGCTCACCCAGAAACAAATTCTGTCTGGCGTCCGGCATCTAGATTGGTTCGCAGCGGTAGACCCGAAGGACGCGTACTTTCACGTCTCGATCCTGCCACGACACAGACCCTTTCTACGGTTCACGTTCGACGGTCAGGCGTATCAGTACGAAAGTCCTGCCCTTCGGCCTGTCTCTGTCCCCTCGCGTCTTCACGAAAGTTGCAGAGGCAGCCCTTGCCCTGCTCCAAGAAGCCGGCATACGCATACTCAATTACCTCGGCGATTGGCTCATCCTTGCCCCCTCGCAAGAGTTACTATGCGCTCACAGAGTCCAGGTGCTTAGGCACCTCAGCCGTTTGGGGCTTCAGGTCAACTGGGAAAAGAGTAAGCTCGCCCGGTTCACAGTATCTCTTTTCTCAGCATGGAGTAAGACGTCTCTCCAACGAGCGTGCACAGTCAGTGCTGAAATGCCTCGCTTCCTACAAGCCAGGCACTGTGGTCCCTTTAACGTTTCCAAAGGCTCCTGGGGCATATGGCATCCTCTGCGGCGGCAGCCGCGCCGCTGGGGTTGATGCATATGAGACCACCTCAGCACTGGCCTCAGACTCGAGTCCCGAGACGTGCATGGCGCCGTGGCACGCACTGTGTGAGAATCACCACCGCCTGCCGCCAAACCTTCAAACCCTGGACAGACCTCTGCTTTCTACGGGCAGGAGTACCCTTGCAGCAGGTGTCCCGATGCGTCCTGGTCACAACCGACGCATCCAAACTGGGTTGGGGCGCCGTGTGCAACAGGTACGTAGCCGCACCGGCCCCGCTGTGTTGGCACATCAACTGCCTAGAGATGCTGGCTGTTTTCAATGCCCTGAGGAAGTTTCTCCCGTTAATTCGAGACAAACATGTCCTAGACAGGTCAGACAGCACCACAGTGGTAGCCTACATAAATCGCCACAAGCGACTCAAGTCACTGTGCCACTCGCATCCCAGGCAACCTCAGTGTGATAGCGGACGCGCTGTCACGACAATGCTTGCCCAGCGGGGAGTGGAGGCTCCACCCCCAGTCGGTCCAGCTGATCTGGGACCGGTTCGGCAAGGCCCAGGTAGACCTGTTTGCCTCCCAAGAAACCTCCCACTGCCCGCTCTGGTATGCCCGGACAGAGGCTCCCCTCAGGGCAGGTGCTTTGGCACACAGCTGGCCCACGGGGCTGCGCAAGTACGCATTGTCCCCAGTGAGCCTTCTTGCACAGGTGCTGTGCAAGGTCAGCGAGGACGAGGAGCAAGTCACCTTGGTGGCCCCCTATTGGCCCACTCGGACTTGGTTCTCGGACCTCATGCTTCTTGCAACAGCCCCTCCCTGGCGAATCCCCCTGAGGAAGGACCTTCTTTCTCAGGGACGGGGCACGCTCTGGCACCCTCACCCAGCCCTCTGGAACCTCCACGTCTGGCCCTTGGACGGGATGCGGAAGATCTAGCTGGTCTATCATCGACCGTCGTAGATACTATTAACCATGTCAGAGCCCCCTCTACCAGGCATCTTTACGCCTTAAAGTGGCGCCTATTCGCAAATTGGTGTTCTTCCCAGGCTGAAGATCCACAGAGGTGCGTGGTTAGGTCAGTGCTCGTGTTCCTACGTGTCGATGCCATTTCACTGGCTTATCACACCCAGGCCGTGCCCTCCCTTGCAGGTCCTAGCTCACTCAACCAGGAGTGTTGGGCACTAGCCAGGGGCACCTCCCTAGCAGACATCTGCAGAGCAGCAGGGTGGGCAACACCTAACACTTTCGCGAGATTCTACGATCTCCGAATTGAGTCAGTATCGTCCCGTGTTCTCTCAGGTCCGAGCCCGTAGAACTCGGTAACACGCTGACGATCTGGCCGGGTGAATCGCTTGCGCCTAGCACCCTTTCCCTCAGCCGAGGTAAAATAGTGCACCTTTGTTCCCGGGAGACCCCATCTTCGGATCCCTGGTTGATTCATCCCTAGCCCTTTTGGGTCTGCAGTTCAGCGGAGGAACTCGCCGACCCAAGCCACTACGGGTACTCAATCTACCCTGTACTGGAATAGGTGCTCCACAGGTTAAGGCCTCCTGTTCGGACTCCCCCTGTGTGTAATTCCGCGGTACTGTCCCCTCACGAGCGGACCCCCGTTTCTCCCTTAGGCAGTTCTAGCTGCCTCAGTCGCCATGCTGTAGCTTCCCCCCTCCATGAGGTTGGATCTACCACCGCGCCAACTTTCCCACATAGGACCCAAGCGGCCATGTGATGTATTCGCCACTCTTTGCCTCCCCTGCAGGGTAGGTGTGGTCTCCGCAGGGTCTTCTCCCCCTGAAAGAATAGGAAACTGGGTAAGACCCCCTTCCCTTAATTCCACGTCGCTGAGCCGAGCCACTGTTGTGGCCGGACCATTTCTGGCTCCTCAGAAAAATCCTGAATGAACTCCCGTATTCGCCCCGCTTAAATGCCCATATGTCCGGGGGCGGGATATGCAAATACCGTCTGCCAACTTCTCATTGGCCTTTTTTCATAGAACAGAGGTACATATCGCCGCTCAAGAGAGACCCCTGGTGTCGCTTCTCCGACACAACTTCTCGTTCCCTCCATCGGCAAACGGAGGTTACATACGTAACCTAGACGTTACCTGCTATTGTGAACTACATCTAGGACTCACTAGGTCAATAATTATCAAAGAAAAGTTTAAATTGAGTTATTTATTTAGTTATTTAGGGGTTGCATTTATCATGTGGGTTTGACCAAGTGTATCCAAAAGCCTATAATTCCTAAAATAAATATTCCAATTTCTAAAACCTTTTTGGAGATTGGGTGCTTTATGACTTTATAACAGTTAAAAAGTTTAAAACAAAATCACCATAACAATTATCCTGTTTCTGGATATTTCAACACAAGGCATAAGAGTCATATTTAACACCAGTTTGCAAATTCAGCAACTTACAAAGTACATATACAAATACATACCTTTTTTTGCATACTTTGAATGTTTTTAAAAGGCTTGAACCCCGACAATTTCTGCTTGCCAGCATTGCGAAGAGGTAACCACACATCATCCACTAAGCAGGGCTAGCCACAACCGCTGAGTGCATGAAGCGATCAGCATTCCATGCTCAGTTATTTTGGTTATAGAAGTAATTCAGCCAGGTACTCATACTACTTATCTTTTCGTTGCATTTTAAGTGTGAACACACTACTTACACTACGTATACTACACAGTGGTGTAGAACAGTCTGCAATTTGGGACACAATTCAATATTTAAAATACTAAAGTTGGCTATTGGATTTAGTTGGAACATAAAAAGATGATTTTGGATTAGTCATTTTTTTGGATAAACTGTCCAGCTGTTTTTATTAGCATTTTGTTGGGGCAGTGTGAATTAGTTTTTTGTGAAAACATAACTGCATTTTGAATCTCTGGGGTGAATTGTCAATGTGGCTTTGGTCTAATGAGCAGGTGTGTAATCTTCTTTCAGATTGCATTGAAATTCTGCAGAAGCATGCATATGGTGGTCAGAGTAGCCTGTTCAAAATAAAGCCGGCTGGGTCACAGGAGGTAATAGAGGTTTACCGTGACCAGGGTACAGGGTTGGGGGGCTGGACTCTGGTTCAGCAGAGGGAGGATAGGTCTGGTAACATCAGTCACTCTTGGAATTAGAATCAGGCTGGTTTTGGCCAGATAGACAAACAGGGTAAGGGAGAGGTCTGGATCTGGAACAAGTTCTTACACCTTCTCACCTCTCAGAATGACAGTCTTCTGAGGGTGGAGCTGCAGGACTGGGAAGGGAAGGAGGTCTATGCAGAGCACAAGGCAGAGGGATTTGTGCTGACTTTATCAGATTATGTTGGTGACGCATGTGATGGATTGGGGAATGGACATCCCAATCTTCCATCCTTCCTTTCACATGCTGGTATGAAGTTTAGCACCTTTGACAGGGGCAATGATAAATGGGAGGAGAACTGTGCAGGCATGGTGGAGGATGGTGGTACAATAACTGCCAGTCAGCTAACCTCAATGGGGTGTATTATAAAGGAGGCCATTACAGTCCTAGCACCAAAGTCCCATATGAAATTGAGAATGGAGTTGTGTGGCTCAGAGGGGTTACCAGGATATCATGTTTGGGGGGGCATTTGGCTTGTTTGGGGGAACATAAACAATTGAAAAAATCGAGCAAAATTAAGCTATACTACACACAATCTGTTTTAGTGCATATCTTTTTCTAAGCCAGGAACCCAGAGATAGGCACAGGGCCCCTATTAGACTATAGGGCTTAAACTGGATTTTTGTTGTGTCAGACCTCACTCATCTGCTAGCGATGGAAAAATATGCGCAAAACAATCCACTTTTAAATTGTAATTTATCACCAGATGCAGAGGCGTTTCCAGCATTGAAGGGCATCCGGGGCTTAGCCCAGACAATTTTATTTTCACACTAGCAACCACTTCCCTGTAGTCCAAAGCTGGTGAGAGGGTATTCTTTGAGTTTTGCTCTTGCTGGGCCTGTTTCTACAGTTTTTAAATCTTCCACTCTAGTACTATCCTCAACATCCTCTCTCCTCCCTGAATCATCTGTGATGCAAAAGAACAGATACAGCACATAACGCATTGCAAATCAGCTTCAAACAACTAATTCATCAAGTGCTACATATGTCAAATTGTGGACCAATACCATTGAAGAAAATGTATTGGGAAGAGCAGATCAGTGGGATTGCCCTTAGATCTATCATGATTCTTGAATTTTCATGTACATTAACATAAAGTCATCACAAAAGAGTTATATTATAGTGAGTAAAGTGAGGTAAAAAAAATATTGAATATAAATAATTTATATTTTTTGACATAAATAGTCAAAATGATGTATAAGATCCTAAGTTAAAGCAATACATGAATGACTTTAGTCTAAGTTCATTGACACACTATGACATCGAACTGTATATAATTCTCATCATCTCTATGAGAATAATTCATCTGTCAAAATCCTTTCATTAGGATCATTGAGATAAACAATGTTTCACTTTTAACTTTCTCTAAAGTAAAGTGACTGATTAATTGTTACCAGTTTCCATGCCTGATTCTGGCACAGCTGCTGCTCCTCAGTCTGTAGCTCATCTTTGCTACACTCTACAAAACCATTTAATCAAATCAAAGTTTATATTTCCTACAAACTAATATCACAAACCAAGTCACACATATATTTTATGTTAATGCTTATTGGTTATCCTTAGCAAAAACAACACCTGATAAACAAGAAAAGTACGCTCCGAAGGGGCTCAAACCGCGGTCTCCGGCGTGAGAGGCGACTGCGTTAACTCGGAGCTACCAAGCTGCATCAATCTAAACAAGGAGGTTATAGGCTACAACTCTTGAGGTTTAGCCTACTGTGGGTAAAAGCCAGCTAGATGATGATCTTAAGACTTTAAGGACAAAAACAAATGTGATTTCTTACCCACTGACTTCTTTCGGAAAAATCCCCAAAGCCTCATTTGCTTAATTTTTGCTGTCTTTCCTGCTAATTGCCGTTAACTCGCCACTAAGTAACGTTAGTTGATGTCAACGACTGTGCAAGCTCCTCCTCTACCTGCTGCATATTCAACAGAGAGGAAGAAACGGAGTCGCCCATAGGCTACCGACAGCAAAGGAACTTATTCTATAGGCTAGATTATGCCTATGTCTATTTTTACAGGCTGTATGCAGTATGTGCAAAGCCAAAGCACAATGAAATAAGGCAACTTATGATTTCGGGGGTTTACATAGGCTTTTGTCCGGTTTCATATTTGTCAGTCAACTATTCAAAATACATTCGGGGCTACACTCAAAACAACAGATGGACAGATTATTTCTCAAATTCTCAGGGGAGGCAGAGCTTATCCTAGGGAGGCACTGCCTCCCCCCTCCCCCTAGACACGCCCCTGGTGTGGCTGCCTTTCAAACCAGCTGATTACTCCCTCAACTTAGTGAGAATGAAGATCAGACCTAAAGAGATGTAAACAGTGGTTAATGAGGAATAAGGACAGATGCATAGTGTTTTGAAGTATCATTATGGTCATATATGATTATATAAATCTATAATGCTGCCATGTAAATTTCACACAACCAACTAACCTCATGTGTTCAATAAAATGTGTTCACTTCAAAGTTTGCGATGTGTCTCTTTATTTCAAAATATCTTCTTTCATTGTTATTTCTGGAAATACAAGCCTCACTTTGGCAGCTGTAGACAGCTGACAAAACGCATATTACACCAGCAAACAAAATGGTTTCAAATGTGTTCATTTTGGTATTGCAATTGATTTAATAATTCAATAAATACAATTTATTTAGTCTGCTGTGATATCCTAAACTTCATATTACCATTCTGACCATAGATTAAATAAGATAATGCTAAAAAGGCAGTTACCATACTTCAATATATAGTATGTTCAATATACAGTACTGTGCACATAAGATGTTTCACACAAACATTTGTCTTAAGATGGTTATTTATACCTTCTGATTTAGTGTGTCAATAGGAAATATACATTTTAGACTCCCAAACAACTCTATTTCCTTTTGCGAATAGAATAGAATAATTCAACTGAACATTGAGTCAGTCTGGGATTACACGAAGAGACACAAGCAATTATGACAAAAATAGATCGAAAAACTGTGGTGAATTCTCCAAGAAGCTTGGAACATCCCATCTGTCAACAACCAAGAAAAACTGTGTCCTGGTGTACCTAATAGAATTGGGGCTGTTTTAAAGGCAAATGTGGTCACACTTAATATTGATTTAGCTTTTTTATGTTTACTGGACTTTGTATGACATTAAGTGATAAATTAAAACTATTTATGTCATTATTTTTGCAAATGTTTTCACAAGTGCCTAAAACTTTTGCACATTACTGTATATTCAAATATTCATTATAAGCACTCCACAATCATGTCTTACTGGTTAAGATACAACAAATGATGGGTTGTCTCTAACTTCATATTTTATTCTTTCAATACCCTAAGGGCAAACAAAGAGCTTACAACTACATGTCACATATTATGATGTCATTTCTCCTTCATATGAATGCCATTTTTAAAAGCAGCAATCACTTAAATAGACTCATAAACATTAAAGGTTAATGCAAGTGTTTTTGGTTTGTTGCAGTGTGTAAGGCCTTGCAACAAGGTCTCAAACAACCTAATCGCTATAGTAACAGCAGAGGATTTGGACAGTGTACAGCAAGGAAAACATATCTTTTGTGCTCTGATGATGAGATGGTAAGTTTAAACTGTTTTTCGTAATTTTTTTAAAGCAATTCACCTGCCTCACCTCTAATTAAGAAGATTATAAGTCAATTATACAAATTATTAAAAATATTACACTTATATTTAAAAAAAAGTACTTCTACTTCTACTAATAGTAATACATTATAACAATACATTTTGAATATACATTTTAAATTAAAATATATACAGTTATATTAATTAAATGGAACAAAAATATTAACGTTATTCCATTATTTCTTGAAGCAGTTATATCTCTTGCTTCTTGGAGCTTTCTTGACTGTGTCTTTTTTTGTATAAAATTTTTTTGCAGAGGGATAAATGTCCATCTGGGTGTCGACTGGAGGGCTTTATTGATATGGCAGAGGAAGACATTCAGAAACGTCTGAGAAAAATTTGTGAAAGGATTCAACATAATCAGGATATCACATCGTCTGTAATGCAAAAGAGTGTCCAGTACTATTGGTCACAAAGGAAAACTATCATCCAAACATTCAGTATGTTAAATGTATGAATGTCCTTAAAAAAAAATACATATCTAATCCTCAAACTAAGGTAACTAAATACTAGAGGAACCGTTTGGGGTTTCTAAACATGCCACACTGGCAGAAGACTCTGAGGAACCTCTAGTTTCCCTTTTTTTTTGATGTGCCTTAAATGTTCTGTTCTGTAATTAAGGAACAACAATATACTGTATACTTCAAGGGCCTAAAACCTTTCCCTTGTTTTGAAGTTACTGGAGGAACTTGTCATTTTAGCATTAAATAGGAACAAAATGCTTAGTTTACAGATCTACATGAACTTACTAAAGTGGTCTATTGGTATTGTTTCTGTGCAGTGCAAGAGATCAGATATGCTGAGTTTGCTGAAGAACTACACAGAAACCTAACATTCCTGCACAATCGGTCTGCAGAGCTTTCAAAAGAATTACAGAAGAAGCATCGTATGGTCTGGGATCAGATAAATGAAATTCGCCGAATTGAGGTATATGGAATGTCTGTGTCTTTTTAAGGTCAAACTCTCTTTTTGTCAATTAGATAATTCAGGTTCACTTAATCAATGTATATGGACAAATGTTCTGCAAAATTGTCTGAGTCAGGGATTTCAGTGTTTGTTTGAAGTTGAAATTTAACTTTTGGCCTAATTCAGAGTTGTTTTTGTTGAATTTTTGGTGTTCAGGTGGACATTGACATCAAAATCCGTGCATGCAAAGGGTCATGCAAGCAAACCTTTGACCACGCCATTGATAACGAAGGCTTCAATGCTATGAGGAACAAAATGGCAGAGTTCTACATTCCCTCCAAGAGGCAAAAGTCATTCTCCAAAAAACTCATACTCCAGTCTGTTGAACGGCCCAGTGTGCCCCCCACTTACCGAAAAATCCCCATTTTTCGCAATGAGCTCCTTACAAAGTTTGAGGACATTGAGCAGCATCAGGTGGTTTTGGATGAATTTTAGAAGCTATTTAGGAATATATATTTTTATATCTGTGGGTTGATTGAAAAGTGACAAAATACTGCACCTCATATTCTATGATTTGGTTGTCTATTTAATACATGTATTTATATGACATTTATTTTGTGTCAATGCATTAATACAGTTTTCTGTTCTTGTTTCAGTGTTATACATCTAACTTATGTCCAATACTCCAAGTACAGTGTTCAACTATTGCTCAAATATTGTAATTCTTAACAGTATTGACAAATACAACAAAAGATAACTTTTTCTGTGCCTTAGTTGCTACTGACAACCAAATGAAAATGCGAAATCAGACTGCCAGAGACAATGTATTAAAATATTTAAATAAAACATTACAAAACTGTGTCATGGATTGTTTTTTAACTTTCATTTCAAAATAATTTTATTTCAGTGTAACAATTAGCCCTTAATGTATTACATGCTGAAATGCTCTTTTATAACACATATCTTCTAAATCAATCCTATACCTTCTAGAATATATGGTTAATCAAAATAAAATCATTAAATTAATAATTTTATGAATCAGTATCATGAAATAGACAAAAAAATATATAAAATCATTAAATATATTATTAAATCAATACATTTCCCCTTGTATTTAATTTTAGCACTAGTTTGAGTCTATTTTCATTTTAGTATTATCTTTTTTTTTTTTTTTTTCATTTAAGCACAAGCTTCTTTTGTTTTACATTCATTTTCAGAGTTACAGTTTTTCAGGGTTGAGAGTTTTCAGGGTTCGAGTTTCTCAACGACAGTCTGTGAAAAGACAATGCTAAAATGAAAATGTAAACAAACTAGTGCTAAAATGGAATACAAAGGACATCTATTGAATGATTTTGTGATTTAAACTGGTCATTGCAAGAGGAATAAAAATGTCCTTGATCTTTTGACACACACAAGGTCATTGAACTTTAAAAACATACTGTAAGTTTCAGAACTCAAAACTTCCTCTTATCTGCAAAAAGAGCATTTGTTGAAACCAAGCTGCCAAAATGACTCGTTCTTTACTTCCTCCACATTGTGATTTAATAATTAATAACAATAACACATCAACGCCTTCTTTACCTTATCACTTCGGTAGCTAGCCCAGCAGCGGTGAGCAGTGAGCAGTGAGATGGCAAGTAGAGAGAGCAGGTCAGTCAAGAGCAGAGAACCAATCATAACAGTGGGCATTTACTGTCAAGTCTTATAGTAGAAGCAGCACCAAAACCGAGTGTATCTGACAGAGGGTCAGAATGAGGGTAGGATAATGATCAAGTTTTACAAATTTATAACTTTCCTAGTATTATAAATGAACCTCAAGGAACAAATAAAATTATAAAAAAATTCATCTCATGACCCCACTTTTTTACCCCTCCCAAATCTCAGTTGCCTCCGTGTCTGAGACCGTCATTCCACGCATCTTATCACGTGGCTTGCTGAGTGCATTACCACAGTGACGTAGCACGTGTGGAGGCCCACGGCATCCAAGCACAACTCACAACACGCCCCACCAAGAGCGAGAACCACACATTATAGTGACCACGAGGAGGTTACCACATGTGACTCTACCCTCCCTAGCAACCGGGCCAATCTGGTTGCTTAGGAGACCTGGCTGGAGTCACTCAGCACACCCTGGATTCGAACTCGAGACTCCAGGGGTGATAGTCAATGTTAATACTCGCTGAGCTACCAAGGCCCCCATCTCATGACGCCTTAAATGATTATGAGGGTAAATAACTTTTTAACAATTTCATTATGTATTTAATAATTTATTTTTTAAATACCTTGAATTTAAGTTCTGTGTTTAATATATAATATTGTATATTCATTTATTTTACACCAAACACTGATACAAATTTTCTTCTATACATACAACAGCAACAACAACAAAACATAAAAAATATAAATGAATGAAGACACCCTTTAATTTGCTGCAGGTAATCTTTAATGAGAATTATGTGGATTGGGTATCCATCTAGATTTAGCACGTTTGCATGTGCATTCTATTTAATGGTAATGCATTTTGCTCCACATATTCCATTTGAACACTTCAAATAAGAAAATATTTTTTTAAGTCACTCTGTTATGGATATAGTATCTTATGTAAACTTTTGTTAGGCTTCATAATCATCCTATTAATTCTCAAAAACGTCTTTGTAAATGAAATGAGAGGCATTAAATTGCACAAACACATCTACCACAGCATCTTATTCCCATTCATTTGAAGTCTTTTTACTAAGTGAAGAATGGCCTGATCTTCATGCTGATGGATTTGAGTGAATACCACGAGCCCTTCCAGTTCATCCACACAATGCCATCATCTGTTCCATGCTTGGCCATATTTTTTGTGTAAGATCCACCCCAATAGTATCGGCCATTAGGATTACAAGAGTGGCATCGGTTGTACCACCATCCACCTCCATCTTCTCTTGAGCACTGCTTAGTAGGATCTCCAGGTATCCTATGTGTGATTTACAGATTTGGACAGGGAGAAAACATATTAGATATCAGTTTGCAAAACTGCATATATTTTTGATGGAAAAATACTTGCTTCCAATGACAATAATGGACCATACTCACCATTTGTCATTATCTCTGTCATATGTGCTGAACGTCATGCCATTATGTATGGTCATGGTACGGTTCTCCCCAAACAGTTCTGTAGCACCTTCCAAGAATGTGTTTCCAGCCGTTCCGGAGTACCGACCAATTGATAGAAGGTAGTTGTTGGCCTCACCCTGTATAGTGAACTGCTTGTATTGAGCGTAGACCTTTGAGCCACTCCAGTCTTCCATTTCAATCAAGAGCTCAGTGGGGTCCATCTTTGAAAGATGACTAATGCGATTGTTACCCAACCAGTACTCACCTAAAACAGTCACAAAAATTGTATTATATTACGGAGTGTCAGTGAATGTGACATAAATATAGAGGCCTTCACTGGAAAAAAAAACACAGCAAACCCGATCTGATGACAAGTTGTAATAATGATACGAGATGACAAAATTGTAAGATATTGTATGTGTTGGCTTGTACAAAAACATGAAACTTTTACTCCCACATAGAAAAATAAATGAACCAACTAACAATGTTATTATGAGTTTCCCCAAGTTTAACCCCAAACCTACTGTAAACCTAACCATAAATTCTAACCCCTTAGCCAAACCCTAGACCTAACCATGATTTTAATAGAAAAATCACTGTTGTGTACTACGGAAGAAAGAGAAACATCAGGGTTTTGAACCAGCGTTCCTGAAATTTTAAGTTTAACCCCTAACCCAAACCCCAAACCTAACCCTAAACCTTACTATAAAGACTAACCCCTTACACAACACCTAAACCTAATCTTGATAATAATAGAAAGATAACATTTGTGTACCACTGATGAAAGAAAACATCGGTTTGGCACAAGACGAGGGAGTATGTTACAGGTCATTGACATAAATCAGTCATTTGTATTGCATTAATACTGTAGCTAAAATTTTACGTTTGTATTGAATTTATTTGAAATTCTGTTGATTGGTTGGTCTCTATGGGAATAAAAGTCATACGAGCCAAGTCGTACTGTATCTTATGATTTTGCCATCTCTTATGAATTATGACGAGTTGTCATGAGACTATGTTGGATCAGCTTAGAGCAGCAGTCTGTACTGGACCAGCCTTTTTTGTGTTGGTTAGGTGCAGGTTTATCTGATTGACCTTGCTGTTTATCAACAAAATTTTCCTGATGAAGTTGGTACCTAGAATGGTCTTATTGGTGCTTTTGGTTGACCAAGGAAGTTTTGCTGATTGAAATTTAGTTAATTGGCCTGGTGAGGAATACCAGCACACCACTATGCCATGGGGGTTACCAGCATCAATATACAACATATGCTGGTGATGTGCTGCTCTTTTCAGCAGGAACTAACCACACAAAACACAGTGCTGGTGTAAATTTTGTTAGCTGAATTCAGGTTGATCAGTATAATTACATGTTTTGAAACCCCTCTTCCCACATACCTATGGTATCCAGGGATACTATGGTACCGATATAGCAAAATATCACTTGTTAGCAGTAGCTCACCAGGGGTTTGGCAGTAGCCTTTGCCCACATCAAAGGCAATGTTTCCAAAGCCTTTTCGGTAGTCGTCCCAACGCCTGCCAAAGTCAACACTGCCATCCATACGGTTCTGGATAACCAGCCAACCTTTGTGATAAAAAAATGAAAAGTAATAATGGTACTCATATCATATACTGTTTGGTGCATACTGGAATGGTAATGGTATCAGTACTTTTACATTTTATTTGCCAGTGCAAAACTTGCCGCTACAATGCTAAGGTGTAATGTCTGGTTGTTTGAATGTTGCTATGCACTTGCCAGTGTGTTCTGGCTAGGGTGTTTATAGGTGGTTGCTGAGTGATTTCTTATCAGCCAAAGTCAATTGAATCCACTTTCTTAGCAAGGACCTCTTATGATACAATTTATGAATGGTAAAGAGGGAATCTGGACATACCTCCATTTTGAGAGGTCTGATCACAGAAGACTTTGTAAGGCGTGGCAAGTGGATCGGGACGTATGAGATACATCTGAGATTCTTCGCCTCCTTTGCGGAAGACTTCCTCACACTCTTTACCAGACACCACAGGAATTGGGCAGCTGACCTTGCAAGGTGTTGCACAATTGGCCTTTTGAACAGTGATAGCTTTTTCCAAGCGCTGAATCTTTTCACGGATTTTGTCGAGAACAGCTTGTAGGATTTTGATGTTCTGCGGGACGGTGACATCCACAGCGTCCTTTATAAAAGAATGCTGGTTCTCTAGGCTATCAGTGTACTGACTAACCAGCATACCATTGCCTATGAGAATAGAGGACAAACATTTTCATTAAAGAAAGACTTGGGAAAGTCCACTACAGGCACAATGCATTCAAGGCAAATATTTTATCACCTTTAAATCAATCCCATAATTCCCCCTTTTTTATAGCAAAATGCTCTACCAGTTGAACAACAGGAAAGTCTAGTGAGATCTACAAAATGTGAAATGTGAAAACTGTTTAAAAATCACAAGATAATAATGAAATTATCATTATTAATGAAACATCCTTACCCTGGGTGACTCTTTGTCTCTGAGCTACTTCTGAAGACATATCCATGACATAGCCATGGACAGAGTTGGTGGACTGGAAAAGGTCATCCACAGATCTTTTCAGTTGATCTACAGTTGGCCTGACATTCCGTTCTTGTTTAATGAGGGTTTTCTTCAGCTCACAACCCGTGGGACACATCACGCCCTGAAGAGAAAAATGTAATTGAATACTTTAACATTGAGTTAATCCTGGTCCATCCTGGACCTTTACTTGGATGTAGTAACAGAGTAATTAACAGGGTGGACAATATTCCTTTAAAGTAGTCTGTGCTAAAAAAAAAACATTTTTTATTGCATGTTAGTTTTATTTGATTACCAAGATTTTACCTCTAGACTCGTGACGCAATATAGGCTACGACCCAGCAAACAGATTTCAACCAATTTTTAATGTTCTAGGAATGTTCGTTTAAGGTTTTATTTTTTAAAACAATAAATGTATGTTCCCAGAGGATTGCAGGGTGATTTTTTGTGTTACAATGTAATAAGAAAATTGTCTATTGGTTATTTTAGGTTTTATATTTTATAATCAACAATAACATTCCCAGAACATTGCAGAGAGGTTGTGATACATAACATAACGAAAATACAAACGCAAAATGATTGGAAGAGCCTAGATTATTTCCATTGTGCACATGAATATTTGTAGTAAGAATCGTTTGCATGACACACTTTTGTATGAATTCCCTGAAGACCCAGGCCTCATTTACAATTTTATCTTATGCTGTTAAAAAAATACAATGTGACCCAACAGTCTGAGACCAAATCAATTATAGAAATGTTTCTATTAAATTAGTATGTCCCCCTTTTGCTTTAATGACAACTCAACCTGGGATTTACTCTATAAGTTTATGCAAAACCTGATGATCCATGATTTGAAAATGTTTAAGAGCATCATGTGTGCTTCAACGGAAGCAACTTGATCAATGTCACACATTTTTCAAAATCCTAAATCTTCCTTTTTGTTATTTAAAGGGTTAAATTAGATTTTGAATGCCAGATTATCAATGCGGTCTCAAACTTTTGGGCCCAACTTTATCAGAGATGAATCCCTGAATATATTTATGTCGCTCTGACCATTGCCTCAGACATGTGGTTACATCCACCAGCATCTTGGTACTCTTCCTTCTCCTGCATTGCTTTCCCCACTGGTGCCACAGTTGGTCGTCCACGGTATCGAGATACCCCACTGATGGGGGGTGGGGCAGCAGGGCCTGGAGAGTAGGTTTCTCTACCTTTAGGACGATGACCTCTGGGATCTACCTCTTCTACAGGCTATATTCCACACAAAACATGCAAAATAAGCTAAATGTAGATTTTTAACATGACAATAACAATAACTTGTTAATAATAACTTCCCCACTGTTATTTATTTATTAATTTTTTATATATAATTTACTTTTCAGTTAAAATGCAGTTTTAAGTCTGACAAAATTTGAGAAAATGACCTACCTTTTTCTTTGTGTCCTGAAACAGAAAAGGATAGAGGGGAAAAAGAAAGTAATCACTATATTATCAAAATGCAACATTTTAAATCTTACCTGGCATAAACATAATAGATAAACCACTTTCTGGGTTATCAAAATATAGAAAAATAGAAAATAATATTCACCGTTCCATAATCATCGTAATCTGCTTTTTCCTGTGCTAGAGCTCCACCAACACACAGAAAAAGTAACAATATATACTTCATTTTTGTAGAGCTCACAATTCAGTTTCCGCTATAGTGTGAGGTTCTCACTTGTACAAAGTTCAGTGTTACTCTCCCAAATTTATACCAGACAACTTCATGCCCTTGAGAAGGAGGGACTAGCTGAAGTTACTGGTTAATCTTTAATTGTAGAGATGTCGATTTGAGTAATCAGTCCGGGACGGCATCATTTTTGGGAAATGAAGAAATGACAAAGTATTACACGAAAAGTACAATGTGATCCTAAATGAAAGATATTTATTTATTTCAATATATTGAAAATAATCTATGCCAACAAACAGTTGGAAATATCAGATGTAAAAATAAAATTATTTGCGATGGCAGAAGATTTCCATAATATCTGGCTAGATTTTAAGTTAAATTACCTATATTATCATTACTATTCTACCTTAGTTGCAAATAGAACACTGAATAGAGTTGCTGGTTGTGTGCATGGATATGGAATTATAATGTCAATGTGTGGCACAATATTTTTTTAAACTTGTAATTAACTTAAAACGGGAAAGGGTCTCAGATTGAGACACACTCATTCAGTTGATGTTTACTGGTATGTTTCTGTATGTTCTGTTCAATCTGGATTACTTATTAAAGTTACAAAATCATGTTGTTTGTTTGGCTAACATGTTGCGTGATCTGTTGTATCTTCTATCACCCACATCTTTGACTGACTCAAAGTTTAACAGACATGACTATGACAAACAGACACTTTGTACTCCTCTAAACTCTGATGCTCTCTCTATCACTCACTCCTGTACACTTAAAACAATCAAGCCTATATATTAGATTTACACATTTAAATTTCATAATACATTTTATACATTACATTCAAATGTTAACTGTGTAGTCTTTAACAATATTAAATAAATAAAACTTAAAATATTTAAAATATTTATTACTTTCATTTTGTCAATACATGGACACTGGCAGCCAAACGTTTGGAATAATGTACAGATTTTGCTCTTATGGAAATAAATTGTTACTTTTATTCACCAAAGTGCAATCATCTGATTTTGTATCCGTTGTGAAAGGCAGCAGGTGGCTGAATAGAGCAAGATGACCCGCACTGTTTACATTCTTTCTAGGGGAACACTGTAACGTGTCAAACAGTGATGGCAATTGTGATAACTGGTGTGATGAAGAGACAGTATTCAGAGTTTTTTTGCCATGTTTCAAAAGACGAAAGACAAACAGATGTGGTTTGCTTGGTGACATTTCCACATCAGCAATGACAGCTTTGCAGATCCTTGGCATTCTAGCTGTCAGTTTGTCCATATACTCATGTGACATTTCACCCCACACTTCCTGTAGCACTTGACATAGACGTGGCTGTCTTGTCGGGCACTTCTCATGCACCTTACAGTCTAGCTGATCCCACAAAATCTCAATGGGGATAAGATCCATAACACTCTTTTCCAATTATCTGTTGTCCAATGTCTGAATTCAATGTCTGTATTTCTCTAACATTTTCTTTTTGTTTATCTGTTCAAAAGGGGCTTTTTCTTTGCAATTCTTCCCATAAGGGCTGCACCCTGAGTCTTCTCTTTACTGTTGTAGATGAAACTGGTATTGAGCGGGTAGAATTCAATGAAGTTGTCAGCTGATATGTGAGGCATCTATTTCTCAAACTAGAGACTCTGATGTACTTATCCTCTTGTTTAGTTGTACATCTGGCCTTTCGTCTCTTTCTGTACTTGTTAGAGCCAGTTGGTCTTTGTCTTTAAAGACTGTAGTGTACACCTTTGTATGAAATCTTCAATTTTAAAAATTGTATAGCCTTCATTGCTCAAAACAATAATTGACAGACAAGTTTCTAGAGAAAGCTGTTTCTTTTTTTGTTGTTGCCATTTTTGACCTTATTATACCTTAAGACATGCCAGTTGTGGCAACTCAAATAAAAGCACAAAGACAATGTTAAGCTTCATTTAACACTCTAAATAGATTTCAACTCAGCTTGATATAATGGCACGTGATGTTCTAGTACAAAATTAGCAATTTACATGATTACTAAAGGATAAGGTGTTGGAGTGATGGCTGCTGGAAATGGGGCTTGTCTAGATTTGATCAAAAATGACTTTTTTCAAATAGCGATGGTGCTGATTTTTACATCAGTAATATCCTTGCTATATTTTGTGATCAGTTGAATGCCACTTTGGTGAATTAAAGTACCAATTTCCTTTCCGAAACAGCAAAATCTGCGCATTATTCGAAACATTTGGCCACCAGTGTATATAAGTATATGTACAACAGTAAAGAGAAGACTCAGGGGTGCAGGCCTTATAGGAAGAATTGCAAAGAAAAACCCACTTTTGAAACAGAAAAACAAAAAGTAAAGGTTAGAGTGGGCAAAGAAACATACATTGGACAACAGATAATTGGAAAACAGTGTTATGGATCTTACCCCATTGAGCTTTTGTGGGATCAGCTAGACTGTAAGGTACATGAGAAGTGCCCGACAAGACAGCCACATCTATGTCAAGTGCTGCAGGAAGTGTGGGGTGAAATGTCACATGAGTATCTGGACAAACTGACAGCTAGAATGCCAAGGATCTGCAAAGCTGTCATTGCTGATGTGGAGGATTTTTTGATGAGAACTCTTTGAAAAGTTATTAATGACCTGATAAAACATTGTGATCAGTTGAATGCCACTTTGGTGATAAAAAGTACCAATTTCATTGGTACCAACAATGTTGTGTTTCCATGTTTTATGGGGACTTTCCATAGACATAATGTTTTTTATACTGTACAAACTTTATTTTATATCCCATAGCCCTACCCCTAAACCTAACCCTCACAGAAAACTTTCTGCATTTTTACATTTACAAAAACATAATTTAGTATGATTTATAAGCTGTTTTCCTCGTGGGGACCGACAAAATGTCCCCACAACGTAAAAAAATTCGGGTTTTACTATCCTTATGGGGATATTTGGTCCCCACAAAGTGATAAATACACACACACACACACACACACACACACACACACACACACACACACACACACACACATAATGTAAATAATATTTTTTTATTATTTCACAAAGCTTAAAGTTTACACAAATAAAAAATAGCAGATGCCAGTTAGAATTCTGGATATGTCAAAATATCTTTTTTAAATCTTTCTAAAAAAATCTAAATAAAATATATTTACTGACAAATCAGTACATCAAACATAAACAGTCAATTTGATATAGAAGACTATGAATACTAGCCCACAGGCTACAGAATACAGCTCTTCGCAGAAATGTTATCATTTGAAACAAATGTGGGCTTTAGGCTAGCAAACACACAGCTTCCAACCAATTTCTAACGTTCTAAAAACGTTCTATTTATGCTTTATGTTTTGTAACCAAAACTTCCCACTCCCAGAATGTTGCAGAGAGGTTGTGATAGAGACATTCATTATGTCATCATGTTTTCCATTCATTAAAAACGACATAAGGGGCATTAGAGTAGCCTAAATAATATAGTGCACAATAATAGTGCACATAACTATTTGTAGTGTATTCCATACATGTTCCTAGTCTTCTTTTGAATGAATTCCCACAGGACCCAGAGGCTGTTCCCTCAAACGCAGAGCTGTAGATGACTGCGTGTTTTGGTCCTGCGCAGATCTGTGCCGACGGGCTGACATGAACACATGAGCAAAATGTCGAAACGGAGCTATTAATAGGTGACTGGAATCTAGACCGTGATAAATAATGGCTGGCCTGCAACCCCAGGTACTCGATTCAGTATTTCATCTATCGATAAACCTTTGCACGTTTGATGTTTTGCCATCTACGTTCAAGCGAGCGTCCTGACGTGTCTAGAACGAGAACGCTCCCTCACAAACACCGAGACTCTGTATAATATATAATAATCGCTCGCCTCGCTTGCAGTATAGATAGCTTCGTTGGTTATAAAGAGAGCTTTTTAGTTGGACGTGTCGTTGTGTTTCAGTGTAGACCGGGTGTATGGTTGGTGAACGGCTGCAAACGTGGCAGAAACAGCTGTCTAAGTATGCATACGGCGTATGTTACAGACCATCTAGTCAGGTGTAACTGGAATGAGAGGTGCATATGACTGGGTGTTTAATTAAGAGAGTAAATCGTTGGTTTAAAAGTACTGAGTACTAGGTGCTAGAGTCATTCAAGGGACCACACAAGCTCTCTACTAGTCAGTAGGTGTGGAGTCGATTCCTCGACTCTGACAAGCCATGGAATCGGAGTCGACTCTAGATCGACTCTTTTGTTCTATCGACTCGAACAGTACGTTGTGATTGGCTCAAATCAGTGAATTGGCTTTCTTAAGAACCAATCATATACCTTACACACACATGTAGGTGGGACATTCATTCATCATGTCCTAAAGAGGGAGAGGGTGCGTTTGCTGTGTAATTGGGGAATTAACTCGTTTTAATGCTACCATAATTTAATAAATGTTTTACTCCATGAATTGCACTACTTTAATTTCAAATTTTTTATACATGTGTGAGTGTGTGTGTTTGTATATTTATATATATATATATATATATATATATATATATATATATATATATATATATATATATATATATAAAACATTTAGTAACAACTTGATTTCATTGCATTCTATACATTATTGCGGTCTATCCATCTATCCTGTTCATTTGTTTAAACTTAGTTGGGACTACACAAACATTTTTTGTGGCATTAATATTGCATTGATAAAACTGGGCAGGGAATTTCCATCACCCAGCATACTTTTCATGGGACTAGACAAGAACAAGTGTTGAAAGTGTTATTTTATGCATTTTTTAGCAAGATGAGAATAGGAGTGTTAATGTTTAATATTCTCTTGTTTTGGTATTTAAAAAGAGTTTAATTAAACCTAATAAAATTTAAATAAAGCTACTTTAGTACATTGTCCAACTAAATTATGTTGTCTCAATGAAACTGACCTAATCTGAATGAAAGACAATAAAACTTTCTCAAATTCAATTAAAGGTGCACTCAGTAACTTTTGAGTTTTTAACTTTTCATCTTACACTGACACCTAGCGTCTAGGATGTAGCATCATTTAAAATCTATATTTTTCAGTTTCAGATGCCATTGTAGAACTGTATTATTCACAGACAGCCATGATTACTTTAATCAGTGAGTGAAAATGTCAAATAACAGGACGTTTACTGAGATTAAGCAAGTAGTTTTCGGCTGGCCATGTGATTTCAACATGGCAGCCCCCATGTGCGGACCCTCTCCATGTAGAATAAAACAGCTTTTATAAGGTTACTCTTATGACGGGAGTCTTCATTTGAATGTGAGTGGTCATGATTTCCTACATGTATTGTAAAATTACAATTCATGTCTTTAGGAATAAAACCTTTTTCTTGAGGAATAAATGACTGTGTGCACCTTTAAGTAAGGATAATGATAAATTTGAGTGTATAATAATTTACAGTTGTTAACATTATAAAATGCATTAGGTATCATGAACTAACAATGAATAATATATATTTTACAGTATTTATTAATCTTTGTAGGGATGCACCGATGTATAGGCTGCCGATATGTATCAGCCAAATATTTACCAAGTTAGAACCCTCGGCATATCAGTAATAAACGTGAAAACACCAATATAGTTCATAGTGCATTGACTAATGTTAACATATATAACTTTTGATATAAAAAATGTGTTAGTTTATGTTAAAATTACCACTAATATTCATTTTGCTGTAAAATGCTGTAAAAGTATTTTTCATTCTTAGTTCGTGTTAACTAATGTTGTTAAAGTTATGCTATTGTGTTAAAGTAGTGCTTGTTAAGAGGGGTCTATTTACTTTTACTTAAAAAAAAAAAAAACACCTAGCAATGGACTATCCCATACAGAAATGTGATAAATTGTCATATATGAACATAAAATTATTGTTCATATATATGAACATATATGTATGTATTATAACAATCCACTTGTATTCTACATGTTACATATATGAAAATGTCCTTTTTTGTTGTATTGTGAAAGATATGTTCCATATTGTATATAAAACTATGTGACTTACTTATATCAGTAAAATCCAAACATAAATATATATTTCAAAGATGTGTTTTACTGTACATATATTGTCAAATATCAGATTTCTTTATGCCACTGCCCAGAAGAAAACCATAAGAACCGCACAATCCAACCATATCTCTGGACCCGAAAACATGGGTGGGCTTTTTTGACTAGCGGCAATGTAAAGAGTTCACCTCCAACATCCTGGCATGCAGGGAGTTTTGCACTGTCAAAGTACCTACATAGTTCCTAGTTTTTTACCTGTCATTTCTAAATCCAAATCTTTTCTGTCCAGGGGGATCTTTTGAAAATCTCTCACAGAGAAACCTGGAAGTAAGTACTCCTCATCAGTCTTTAACATTACATTGTTGCTCGGAATAATGATGGACTTAATTTTTGAGATGTTGAAAAAGACCTCTGAAATGTCCGTCCTGTGTTTGTGTACTGTGGAGTTATACTTCTAGACTGTCGCACCCTCTTTTTTCGGTTCCTTGTTGTCATTTTCTGGGGCATGTTATTAGTGAACCTTGACGATGTAATTTAGGTGGCCTCTGGAGATCTTCTGACCAAAAGAGGAACAAAACCTCTTTCATGACCTATTTCTTTGAATCATAGCTTCTAGATTTGAAATGAAGTGTATGTAGAAGGGTTAACTTTCATTAGACCTTTGTTTTAGCTTGGCTCAGTGTGCTTTCATGACTTGAAATGAACGTAGCCTTATTTATTCTGGTGTTTCTGTATTCTAGGATGCAGCATGAGAGGTTAAATGTGAAGCACAGAGGTCACGAGGCCATGCACGCTGAGATGGTTTTGATTCTCATCGCCACACTAGTGGTCGCTCAGATTGTGCTGGTTCAGTGGAAACAAAGACACTGCAGATCCTACAACGTTAGTGCTTTATAATACATTTTGAACTTTTATCAGTAATACATACAGATAAATACAATAATGAAGTATTTCACAATCTCAGAGCTGGTTTTGTCCATGTAACTGTTGTAAATGTTGTTCTCTGCTAGCTTGTTACACTGTTGCAGATGTGGGTGGTTCCTCTGTACTTTACCATTAAGCTTTACTGGTGGCGTTTCCTGTCCACATGGGGCATGTTTTCTGTCATCACCAGCTATGTCATATTCAGAGCTACCCGCAAACCACTGTCCTGCAGAACGCCAAGGTAATGTTTTTAAAGAAAAGCAATGAGGACATAATGTCAATAACACTAAAACCCTAAAATGACTATAAAATTGAAATTTTTAAACCCTCCAAAAATTGGCCCCCATTCACTTCCATTGTAAGTGCCTCACTATAACTGTGATTTTTGCTTTATGTAAAGAAAAGGAGGGATGAGTTATATTATTTTTTGCGGTAATCAACATTATGCCACAAATGCTGTCGACTGAGCTTAATTGGTCTTGAATAAGTACAAATCTGGTTATTTTGTACAGGATGGTGTATAAGTGGTTCCTCCTCATTTACAAGCTGAGCTACGCTGTGGGTGTGATTGGATATCTCGCCATCATGTGTACCATGTTTGGATTCAACATTTTCTTCAGGTGCTTAAACTCGATTAACAAAGAATATGCTACTTTCCAAATTAGATCCTTGCTTATAATCCTGTAGTCACCAAAACTGGCATCTTCAGAAATAGAATTGGCTTTGTATCTATCATCAAACCTCCTGTTTATTGCTTCCATGGCAATGTTGATGCAGTGACATACTTATTGAAAGGAATTATTATGTGACAATGTAAGAAACGTATGGATGCTTCTGTGGTGACATATGTTTCTGAGGGTGTACCATTCCAAAAAATGTATTGGTGTATAAACTATCAGCTGTATTGACTGGTTGGATTTAAAATGTTTTTGCATTTTTTGTTTTACAAAAACAGATTTTTGACCTTTTAGCCTTTTCAACCCACTGTTTTTTGAAGACAATATAATTATATTGTTTTTAGAACATTAAAGAGTTCACAGGCTCTGAAGTATATTTTATTGTATTGTGGTGCATAATTAACAGTTCACCCAAAAATGAAAATTCTCTCATCATTTACTCACCCTCATGCCATCCCAGATGTGTATGACTTTCTTTCTTCTGCAGAACACAAACAAAGATTTTTAGAAGAATATCTCAACTCTATGGGTTCATATAATGCAAGCGAATGGTGATCAGACCATTTGAAGTTCCAAAAATCACATAAAGGAAGCATAAAATTAATCCATAAAACTTCAGTGGTTAAATCAATATAATCAAAAGCGATATGATAGGTGTGGGATGGAAACAGATCAATATTTATTGTAAGTCCTTTTTTAATATAAACCTCTGCTTTCACTTACACAGTCATTCCACATTTTGAAAGTAAAAGTGAAAGTGGAGATTTCGCTTTTGAAGATATGGATTTAACCACTGGAGTATTAGGGATTACTTTTATGCTTCCTGTATATGCTTTTTGGACCTTTAAAGTAAAAAATAAAATAAAACTAAAAACAAATTGTATTCAGCAGGAGAAAGAAAGTCATACACATCTGGGATGGCATAAGGGTGAGTAAATTATAAGAAAATTTTACATTTTTGGGTGAACTATCCCTTTAAATTCTTTTGAAAAGATTTGTAATAAAGTTAGACCAGATTCAGTTTGAGTTTTTATCAAAATTATATTTTCAAAACCTTATATAGGTTTATAAATACTATACCTTTTATAAACATTTCCCCCTAGATTTGCAATTAAAATAGCCATGGAAGCTGGCATGGATTTAAATCACAAACAAACGAACAAACATTCAATATGTCAATTGAGAAATGTACCAAAAAAACTAAAAGCAAGCTGTGATTTCTGTGTTGTTTTTTTTTCTTTTTACAGGATTAAAGCAGAGGACTCTATGGATGTTGGTGTGATTATGCTTTTCTATGGTCTGTACTATGGGGTGATGGGACGAGACTTTGCAGAAATCTGTTCAGACTACATGGCATCTACTATAGGGGTAAATATAGTTGCTATAAGAATCAGGGAGCTACTTGAATTTGAAGAATCAGGGAGCTAGTTGAATTTTTTTATCTTATTGTTTTAGTAATTCCATACAATAACTCTCAGTTTGGCTTTTTCCTTGTTCGTTTTCTTTCTTTTCTGTTTCAGTACTATAACAGGGGTGGTATGCCGTCCCGAAACCTTAGTGATAACATATGTGCGGTGTGTGGTCAGAAGATTCTTGTGGATGTAGATGAAGAAGGCATCATTGAGGACACCTACCAGCTCTCCTGCAACCACGTGTATCCTTAATTCCCCTTAAACTTGTAGATTGAAAATATTATAAATAGTTTTTCTTTCAATATTTCAATAGGTCCAAAGTTAAAATTAGTAAGATATGAGAAGTGCTTATGTTATATAGAAAGCATATATATTAATTTTATTTTATTTATTTAATTCTTTGCTAAATGTGTTGATATGTGCTTCAAGTACTTGATTTCAAATTATTTTGAATCCAGTTTGAGGAAAACATAATAGTTTACTTTGCAGCATTAAACCATTGATTTTTTGTGTGTGTGTTGTTTGAATATGTTCACGCTGTTAAAATTACAGCTACTGTCATAACAATTGTTTAAAGTTTGATTAGTCTGTTTATCATTAACCATTGATGGTCAACAGATTTCATGAATTCTGTATTCGCGGCTGGTGCATCGTGGGAAAAAAGCAGACATGTCCATACTGCAATGAGAAGGTGGACATCAAAAGAATGATGGACAACCCGTATCCTTGAATTTAATTAAACTGGTCTATTCTACATATTCAATAAAATAATATTTATGGTAATAATTTGCCTCCTTGAGAGTTGGAAATGATCTAAATTTGAAAACCTCAAAATATATATATTTTGTATAATACTGTATTTATTATATAAACTAATATAAAAGATTCGGGTTGTACTCTGCCATGTTTTCCTGTGTTCTTCTTAAATCTGAACACCAGCTGGGAGAGAACACATGTTTTATATGGACAACTTCTGGACTGGTTAAGGTACCTGGTGGCCTGGCAACCCATTATAATTGGAATCGTGCATGGAATAAATTTTTCACTTGGACTTGAATAGATATCTGCAGCAATTAGTTCCATTAAAACAGTACATGTGTTTACCTTTTGGTATTTATTTGTAAATTGTGTACTTTATAATCAAAATCGCACAGCTGATATTGTAATTGATTTGATACAGAGTAACAGACTTTTCCAAAACCACAGACATATACAACACTTTCAAAAAGTAATCAAAGGAAAATCTTTCGTTCTCTAAAGCTGCTTTATCTATTTTTTTTCTATCACTCCTTATCAATATAGTGCCTAATTTAAGTGTTTAGTTTAGCCTCATGACAGTTTGTTTGTTTAACTGTTTGCCATTTAAATGTTATCTTTATTTAATGAGCGGGTGTTATTGATAGTGGAAAAAGATGTTTGGTGAACTGGAATTATTGACAAAACAGAGGATAATATTTTCTGTAAATACTGTGTCAAGGAGGAAATAATCGGTAATAACATTTCCATTGCATCCATGTGGTAAGAAACACAATCTTAGTGTGTAATTCATATGTTGAGGAAGTTGGCAGTTGCCAATAAAAGAGAAATCATTTGTCAATATAAATCTGCACACTCAGTCTGAATAAATGTGTTCTTATATGTAAGACAAACACTATTAGTTCAAGCATACTGAGACATTTAATGTTATGTGAAATGTGTTTTTGTTGGTTTTCTGTTATATTGTTGGACATCGTTCGTCTATTAAGATACAGTGCCAATATAAAAAATTTAAAAATGGTTAAAAACACCATCTCTATTGTGTTAAGGTCTGGGCTCTGGCTGGACCAATACAAAAAGTGGATTTTCTTTTCTCAAGCCAATCTGTAGTGGATTTACTCTGGAATCAGCTCATAAAAAATGTACGAGACCAAAATGCAAAATGATCAGTTTCTCTGGATTTACTATTTATAGGTATGTGTTTGAGTAAAATGAACCTTTTTGTTTTATTCTATAAAGTACTGACAACATTTCTCCCAAATAACAAAAAAGATGCAGTGTTTTCAGACCTCGAATAATGCAAAGAAAACAAGTTCTTATTCATTTTTAAACAACACAATACTAATGTTTTAACTAAGGAAGTTTATTTAGGCCTCCTTGAAAGTTGGAATAACCCTGATTTACAATCACAGCTTTCACGTGTCATGGCATGTCCAGTCTTTCACATTGCTTTTGGGTAACTTTATGCCACTCCTGCTAAAGCAACTTGGCTTTGTTTGATGGCTTGTGGCCATCCATCTACCTCTTGATCACATTCCAGAGGTTTTCAATGGGGTTCAGGTCTGGAGATTGGGCTGGCATTGACAGGGTCTTGATCCGGTGGTCCTCCATCCACACCTTAATATAGACCTGGCTGTGTGGCATGGAGCATTGTTCTGCTGGAAAAACAAATCCTCAGAATTTAGGGAACATTGTCAGAGCAGAAGGAAGAACGTTTTCTTCCAGGATAACTTTATATGTGGCTTGATTCATGTGTCTTCACAAAGAAGAATCTGCCCGATTGATCCTCCATCAAATTTCACAGTGGGTGTGATACACTGTGGCTTGAAGGCCTCTAGGTCTCCATCTAATCATTAGACGACCAGGTGGAGGATTGGTGATTATCTGGGGGTGAGGAGATGGATGGTCACAAGCCATCAAACAAAGCTGAGCTGCTTGAATATTTGTGCCAGGAGTGGCAGAAAGTCACCCAACAGCAATGTGAAAGACTGGTAGAGAGCATGCCATGACACAGGAAAACTGTGATTGTAAATCAGGGTTATTACACCAAATATTGATTTCTGAACTCTTCCTAAGTTAAAACATTAGTATTGTGTTTTTTAAAAATTAATATGAACTTGTTTGAGGTCTGAAAACACTGCATTTTTTTTTTTATTTTGACCAATTGTCATTTTCTGTAAATAAATGCTGTAAATTTCAATATTTTTATTTGGAATGTGTGAGAAATGTTTTCAGTATTTTATAGAATAAAACAAACATTTTAATTTGACTCAAACGCATGCCTATAAATATTAAATCCAGAGAAACTGATAATTTTTCAGTTGTCTCTTAATTTTTTCCAGAACTGTATGTTTAGGGTAATTATCCTGCTGCATCACACAAATTCTACGGAGCTTCAGCTGGCACACAGCCAACCTGACATTATCCTGTAGGATATCTTGATAAACTTGGGAATAAATGTTTCCCTCTGATGGCAAAATGTCCAGGCCCGAAGCAGCAAAGCAGCACCAAATCATGATGCTCCCTCCACAGTACTTCACCGTTGAGATGATGTTTTCATGTTGATATGTGGTGCCTTTTTTACGTCATACGTAGAGCTTAATTCAACCAGAGTTTCATCAGTCCACAAATTTTTTTCCCAGTAACGTTGTGGTGTGTCATGGTGGTATTTGGCAAACTTCAGACACATAGAAATGTTTTTTTTTAATAGCAGTGGCTTCCTTCGTGGTGTCCTGCCATGGACACCATGCCTGTTTAATGTTTTCTGTATAGTAGATTCATGAAAAGAGATATTAACCAGTTTCAATGACACCAAGTCTTTAGCTCTAGGGTTCTTTTTGATCACATTGAGCATTCTGCCATGTGCCCTTTGAGTCATCTTGGCTGGACAGCCACCTCTAGAGAGAGTAGCCACAGTACTAAATCATCTCCGGTTAGAGAAAATGTGTCTAACTGTGTACAGATGAATATCTAAGCTCTTCGAGATAACTTTGCTGTGTTCTCTTTATGCAAAGCAACACTTCTTGATCGTACGTTTTCGGAGATCTTTTTTGCGAGGTATGGTCAGCAGATGCTTCTTGTGAATAGCAAACTCAAAATGTTTGAGCATTTTTTATAAGTCAAAGTAGCTCTAACCAACACCTCCAGTCTCGTTTCATTAATTTGATGCCAGGTATGCCAACTCCTGACTCCAATTACCTTTTATTTTGCCTAACGGTTCACAAACTTTTTCCAACCTACACTGTGAATGTTTGAATGATGTATTCAATATGTACAAGAACAATACAATTATTTGTTTGTTTTTTGTTAAAACAGATTGTGTTTGTTCATTATTGTAACTTAGTCAAAGATCAAACCAGATTTTAAGACAACACTATATAAATGCAGGTAATTCCAAAGGGTTCACATACATTTTCTTGCCACTGTATATAATTTGTAACCTTTTTACTGAAGATGTATTACTATTTACAAAATTATTGATATTGTGGTTAACAGAGAGTCTTAAAGAGTTTAAATGTATTAGTTTTGCACTGATTGTTTAAATTAAAAAAGGACAACAAGCTGCTCTAAAGTCACTTTTTAATGTGCTGCACATTAGCATGATAATGATGTCACTGATGAAGTGATAGCAATAATAATAAAAAAGTAAACACAGTCTACGCAAGATTACTGTTTTAAGTCATAAACAAGCATACATCACCGGGTTAAATGAAGTAAAACATTCTACTGAAATAATTTATCCAGAAAAGACAATATATGTTAAGGCTGATTTTGTATGGACATGACCATAAAACATTAACATTCAAATAAAATCTCTCTCTCTCTTTTTTTTAAATACAAAACAATCTTTACATACAATCCTTATATAAAAAAAAGAAAGCCACGCATCAAATCATACAATTTACAGTACAGATGTACTGTACTAAATCAAAACAATTTAATAAGTTAAATGTGACCATTTCTTTGTAATAATAATGAAAATACTATTGCTATTAAGTTATGACGTAATTTTTTTCCTCCCAAATTCCCAAAGCACTTAAGTCCTCGTGGTGGCATAATGACTTGCCTCAATCCATTTGGCGGAGGGCGAATCTCAGTTGCCTCCACGTCTAAGACCGTCAATCCGCGCATCTTATCATGTGGCTTGAGTGCGTTACCACAGAGACCTATCACGTGTGGAGGCTTCACGCTATTCTACGCAGCATCCATGCACAACTCATCACATGCCCCACCGAGAGCAAGAACCACATTATAGTGACCACGAGGAGGTTAACCCAACGTGACTCTACCCACCCTAGCAACCGGGCCAATTGGTTGCTTAGGAAGCCTGACTGGAGTCACTCAGCACACCCTGGATTCAAACTTGCAACTCCAGGTGTGGTAGTCATATGGTGGAATTTGTATTACATTATTAATACAATGTGAATCATTCCTCTATATGGAATCCTGGGATGCACAAGAAAATGATTAACAAGTTGAAAATCAATTGTGTGCAAAGAAAAAAAAAAATCTAGATTTAATTATTTGCTTTTAACTTCAGGCCACAAGTGAACTGAAATGTTTGCATTTTAAACCCAAACAAGAGACCACTCAACACCTTTTTCTTCAAAACATTATTTAAAATAATTACACAAATATATAGATATTTCCAGTTTTAACAGTATTTGTAAGGAAAATATAGAGTCCTAATATGTTCTAAATAAAGAGCTATATGCTGCTTGTTTCTTTCTATAATGCAAGTATGCAAGGCAACAGTGCATTAAGTGATCTACTGTTAGTCTCTTACACACATACAGTACACAGAGTACATCATTAAGCAGGGCAAACAGTTTGATTGTGATTGAAGGATTGCTTTTAATGCCAAAATACCACACTGTAAGTCATGTCTAAGTTGTTGCACTTATTGGACAGAATTTTTTAATCAAGGATAAATTAAACAGACACCGATGGAGTATGATCAGCACATTAGTAAGAATTATAACCAGGCCTT
Organism: Xyrauchen texanus; assembly: GCF_025860055.1. Taxonomy (NCBI): domain Eukaryota; kingdom Metazoa; phylum Chordata; class Actinopteri; order Cypriniformes; family Catostomidae; genus Xyrauchen; species Xyrauchen texanus. Next base: position 44,198,910 of record NC_068280.1, read on the forward strand.
GTATTAGTTAACTGTAAGATGAATGGGATCGAAAGGGTTGAATTGGGAAGACAAATGCTAAAGCTTGGAGCCTGAGACAGGGAGATAAAAGGCTTCAGCTGTCTGCTCTCTTGACTGCATGATTTAACTTGTAACCTCATCAATATGTTAAGAAAAGTGTTGATTTAGCATTCAAATAATTAATTTGTCATCATTACATCCTACCATGGTCTTAAAGGAAAAGCTCCCCCAAAAATTAAAAGGAGAATTGTTGAAGACCCAGGCCACTATTTTCCACATAATGAAAGTGAAAGGGGACTGGATCTGCCAAGCTCCAAAAAAAATAAAATAAAAAATAGTCCATACTACTTGTGCATTATATTCCAACTCTTTGGAAGCCATACAATAGCTTTGTCTTAAGTAAACCAGCATTTTAACAATTATTCATTGATAATGGAATCATAAGAGGGTGAATAAACAATGACAGAATTTTCATTTTTGGGGTGAACTGTTTTACAACATACAGGAATTGAACAGTGTTTGAGATCTGTTCAATAGGATGACACATGCACATTGTCCACACATGCAGCACATAAGAGCTGAATCTTTAGCTAGTATACTCACCAATGCATTCAGTTGTCTCAATTCTGAAATATTTCCAAAACGCAGTGTGTGGAGTCTTGACAAAGGCATTCCAAGGCATCCCATATACAATGTAGATTAACAAGCTTTAAGGCCGAAACATACTCCATGCAAGTGCGTGAACGCAGATGAGATAGCTTGGCCACCGCGTTGCCAACGTGCAGTCGAGTTGAACATGCTTAATGTGCATTCTTGCGTTACCGTGGCAGGGAACAAACCTCAGTACTCAAGGGGGGATAAAGTTACCATCAAACGTCAACTGGAGGTGTCATTATTCAGTTAAGTTTCTATAAATATACTGATTATGAGATCTACTCTAACTACTTCTGCCATATCTACCTATAGAACAAATAGAAAGAGTAGTATAGTTGTATGCCATTCTGAACTCGTCCTGACTTACACTTAATTGCTCAGCAATATTCTCACCCAAGTGGACAGTTCACACTAATCTCGCTATAGTGCCCCTTGTGGCAATGATGAGAATGCAATGCGGACTTGCGTTTCACAAGGCAACGACACGTGAAATTGAGCTTGCATTGCAAGATGCATCTGCATTCACATACTTGTGTAGAGTATGTTTCGGCCTTTAGTCTTCTCAGAGAGTCATCCAAAAGCAGTAACAAAAACAAAAGAAACCAAGGAGGGACAATATTGTCCATTGTAAATGTAGATGAAAATAACATAACATCAAATGAAGTGCAAGAGCTGGACACATATATTATGACCTCAATGTCCAACAAACAAACTTTCCATACTGAAGCAGTCACTCATAAGTCATTGCAAATATCGATACACTTTAAAGCAGTGGTTCCCCGAATCAGCCACCACAACATGGCCGTCAGAGGTTAGAGCCAGGCCCTGGGGTCCATAGAGAGGGTCGGCAGCTGTGTTGATGTAAGAGAGGAACGATCCACTTCCATCAAACACCTGAGATCATGGAGACAGGTTGGAGTTAAATAATGTTTGAAACCTCTGTCAACCTCATTAAATGTTCTGCGATGTACATTTGTATTTGTCTGCTTTGTATTGTACTTGACCTTAGCCAAAAAGCAGAGGCATTATTTATTTTTACTTTTTTGTTTAGTTAAACTGCTCTGTTTGTTTAGGTACTGCTAGTTCCGCTTTTACCACAAGTTACATCACATTTAACCCTTTAATGCACATTTCGGGTCTTTTGAAATTATGCCTACATCTCTTTAGTACTCCTCAACCTCTCTCTTCATGAAGTGTACAAAATGTTGTAATTTGTTTTGATAACTGCTTAATACCTCCGTGAAGTTGACACCCCATATAATTAAATAATCACCAAAATTATTTCATTCGTTTGTGATGTGTTTGTGTTGATTTGTGCCGCAAAAATGACCGTTTGTGCTAGTTTGGTGTTTGAGATATTAAGCATTCATTTTTGGGCTGTGAGACGTCACTCTCCACCCCATCTCACTCAAATCGACCCAACCCGGTGCTGGTCATTTGTGCTCGGTTTGTGCTGTTAAAACAAACATTGTAACCATTTCCCTTCCTTAGATATAGCAAAAATGTTTTAAAATGAACACTTTATCTAGTTTCCATCCATCCATCCATCCATCTTCAACCGCTTATCCAAAGTCGGGTCACGGGGGCAGCTGCTCCAGCAGGGGGCCCCAAACTTCCCTATCCCGAGACACATTAACCAGCTCTGACTGGGGGACCCCGAGGCGTTCCCAGGCCAGTGTGGAGATGTAATCTCTCCAACTAGTCCTGGGTCTTCCCCGAGGCCTCCTCCCAGCTGGACGTGCCTGAAACACTTCCCTAGGGAGGCGGCCAGGGGGCATCCTTACCAGATGCCCAAACCACCTCAACTGACTCCTTTCGACGCAAAGGAGCAGCGGCTCTACTCCGAGCTCCTCACGGATGACTGAGCTCCTCACCCTATCTCTAAGGGAGAAGCCCGCCACCCTTCTGAGGAAGCCCATTTCGGCTGCTTGTACTCGCGACCTAGTTCTTTCGGTCATGACCCAACCTTCATGACCATAGGTGAGGGTAGGAACAAAGATTGACCGGTAGATCGAGAGCTTTGCCTTTCGGCTAAGCTCTCTTTTCGTGACAACGGTGCGATAGAGCGAGTGCAATACCGCCCACGCTGCCCCGATTCTCCGGCCAACCTCCCGCTCCATTGTCCCCTCACTCGTGAACAAGACCCCGAGGTACTTGAACTCCTTCACTTGGGGCAAAACCTCATTCCCTACCTGGAGTACGCACTCCATCGGTTGGCTATCGGTTTCCATTCCTTAGAAATAACAAATATGATTCAGGGCTGTGATGTCACTTTCCACCCCATGTTGTCCAAATCGATCCAAACCGGTGTCATTCATTTGTGCTCGATTTGTGCCGGTTTGTGCTGTTGAAAGAAACAATATAACTTATTCCATTACAAAGAAATAACAAAATTATCTCCTGGATCTGTATGATGAATTTACCTCACCTTGTCCAATGCTCTCATTTTCTGACTCGTTCGTTTGTGCTCACTTGGTGCAGGTTTCTTACCGTTGCTGTCATTGTTTTTTGAGGCACAAATCAGCACAAACAAATTAAATAGTTTTGGTGATTATTTAATCATATGGGTTGCCAACTTCACAGAGGTCTGCTTAATTACTAAAAGTGTATATAACTCCCAAGATATTTAATAGATATAATTCCCTAAATCATAATTTTTATTATTCCATATCAATATGTTTCTTATCACAAATTTCTTTGTTTATAACAAGACATCATATTACATTGATTTTATGTGTTACAATGGTGAATTATCAGTATTCCATATGCATGTACACAAATATTCCACATGCTATTTCTTACTCAAGGTGGTGCTGATGTGTCAGTGATCGACTTGGTTTACATTTGGCATTTCTATATGATGAAGAATCAACATGGAATTAAACTATAACATATTACGTTTATCACTCAATATGTGTTTGAAAGCCAGTTGTGTTTCATTAAATTTCAATGTGTGGAAGTAATGAACCTTGTTTTATATTTGTTTTATATTTGTCTTGTGTGTAGCAACGCCATTAAGATAGGACTTCTCAAGAGTCTGAGGTTCTAGTTTTACCTGTATACGGCTGTTTCCCCAGTCTGCCACTATAATGTTCCCATTGACATCCACAGCGACCCCTGTAGGAGCATTGAACTGGCCATTGCCTTCACCATTTGAGCCAAATTTAAGTAAGAATTCACCATCTGCATTGAACACCTAAAATAGAGACAGTAGAGAATTACAACCTGCAATTAGTAAACATTATTTTTGGTAGGATACATTTTTAAAACTTTAAAGAGTCACTTTATAACCGTCATTTTATAGAAAAGACAAACCGGGATATTCATAAAAAATTATTTCTGTGTTCTGCATCAGAAAAAAGTAAAAAAGAAAAAAGTTTTAAATGACAATGATTTTTGGGCGAACAATTCCCTTAATAAATTATGTATCCTGAAAATAATCAAATATTACAAGAAAAATCATAGATATCAATAATTTCTGTAAAAAATAAAGTCCCTGGGGAGAGCAGCAGGTCTAAGCTTACCTTAACAGAGTGATTATGAAAGTCTGTGATAATTATTTCATTGTTGTTGTTGACTGCTGCAAAGTGTGGGCCTACATAGAAAAAGAGCCTTGGGTTAAATTCACACAGTAGCCAAGTATGATTACAAGGTTGTCAACTCTTTTCAAACATGTTATGTAAATGGGTTTGGAACATTTAAAGTTAGACTTAAGTAATTTTAAGTAAAAGCTTTGCTCCTAAAGAAATCAAAAGTCATTTTAAAACATATGTATCAAAACATGACCACTCACATGTGATTAAGACTCCAGTCATATGAGTTACCTTATAAAAGCTGCTTTATGCTACATGGATAGACTGCCCTACTGGGCAGAGGTGGGTAGTGTAGCCAAAATATGTACTCAAGTAAAAGTACAATTATCCCCTTTTCTCCCAAATTGGAATGCCCAATTCCCACTACTTAGTAGGTCCTCGTGGTGGCGCGGTTACTCACCTCAATCTGGGTGGTGGAGGACAAGTCTCAGTTGCCTCCGCTTCTGAGACCATCAATCCATGCATCTTATCACGTGGCTCGTTGTGCATGCAACCGTGGAGACTCTCAGAATGTGGAGGCTCGTGCTACTCTAGGCGATCCACCTACAACTTACCTCGCACCCCATTGAGAGCGAGAACACCTAATTGCGACCACAAGGAGTTTACCCCATGTGACTCTACCACCCATAGCAACCGGGCCAATTTGGTTGCTTAGGAGACCTAGCTGGAGTCATTCTGCATATACTGGATTTAAACTAGTGACTCCAGGGGTGGTAGTCAGTGTCAATACTCGCTGAGCTATCCTTGCCCCCAATAGTACCCACTTTTAAACGTACTCTAAAAGTAAATTTTCCCCAAAAATGTACTCAAGTAAATTTAATAATAAAGTAAATGTAGCACGTTACATCTCACCTGTGCTAATGGGGCTGCCATGTAAGGATCACATGACCAGCCATATACTCCATGCTTAATCTCAGTAACCATCTTGTAATGGAACACTTTCCCTCATGGATTGAACTAATCAAGGCTGACTGTGAATAGTGATTTTCTACAATGACATCAGTAACTGAAAACAGTGTGTAGAGCAGAGGAGGGTGGGGCCGGGCTGGAACAACGCACGCCCGGCCCCCAATCAGCCTGATGGGGGTGTGCGAGGGATAATGGCGGTCGGTGACAACGGTTCGAGAGAGAGAGAGAGAATGACATGGAGCTGCTCTGTGTTTATGTTTGTGTGTTTTTCATTCAGTTTATTATTAAAACTATTATTTATATTGCCAAGCCGGTTCTCGCCTCCTCCTTGCCCATTAACTGCTTTACACAGTGTTTTAAATGATGCTGCATCCACCCCCCTAGGTGTCAGTGTAATTCCATGATTACCAAGAAGACACATTAAAAAACATTGCTGAGTGCATCTTTAATTTGTATGCAATTGTTACAATGCAAGTTAAAACCCTTCATCAGGTGTCTCTACTGCCGTAGATATGTACCAACCTGCAAACTGTCTGTCACCATTTCCCCTGCTGCCAAACTTTGTTACGAGTTTACCACTGGGCTGAAAGATGTAAACCGTGCAGGCCTTGTTGTCCACAACGATAACATGACCATTCTGGTCCACAGATACACCTTTTGGGCCCATTAGCCTGCCTGAGCCCAGCTTTGCCTTGAGGAAAATAAGAACAGCCTGAAGGTTTGCGTCCAAGAAATCTTTTCAGACACGAAGCTTTCACAGATGAACATTCATTTTAAAATGTGCTTGTCTATGCTCACATAATATAACTCACCTTGTATTTGCCCTCACTGGAGAAGATGCTAACCCATTTATTGTCATAGTCAGCAATGATGATGTCACCATTCGGATGTACAGCCACTCCGGTGGGCCTTTGCAGTTGCCCTGGTAACCGGCCACGAACTCCAAACCGGCTTTGAAACTCTCCTGTATTTGAAAATATCTGGACAGCACAAAATTGAGATCAGTTATAAAATTTTGCATAAACACATCCCTGCTGAAAAAAAAAAAAAAAACGTATACCAGCCTAAGCTGGTTTGCTGGTTTTACCCCCCCCCCCCCCCTTGCGACTGCCAGGAAGTTGCGCTCATATCTCACGGCAGGTTTGATGTTGTTGATACGTGTCTCCATATTAGATTTCAGCTTTGTTAATGGATTTTTTTCAGTGATTTCATTTCAAAGTGATTAACGACATAAATCACAGTCTGTTAATCATACAAAGTGATCATATGCCTTCAGAAGACTTGGTATATGACACACGAGACACATGGATTAATTTTATGACACTTTTGGGTGCTTTATTAAGCATTAAAGTGAGTAATTTTGTACTGCCATTGTATTGAATTCAGCCCACAAACATTCATGAAATGTATTTCCTTTTGTGTGCTGCAGAAGAAAGAAAGTCATACAGGGTTGGAAACCACATAATGGTGAGTAAATCCTAAGTTCAATATAGTCAGACATTCAGATATCTGCTTACCTGCACACACTGATTGTTACTGTCTGCAATCAGGATATTTTCTGTTGAAGAAGCTGCTACTCCTTGGAGGTTTGTGAACTCTCCTTTATTCCTCCCTTTTGTTCCTATGAAATAAATAGATCTTAGGTATATTCTTAGGTCCGAACATCATAACATTGTAAAGTTTAATTAGATAAATATAACCTTGACTGTGAAAGAGTTGTCATGATGCTAGGGTATTGAGAATGTTTGCCAGGGCATGTCTATGCGGTTGGGGTTTTGAGTGTTTTTAGCATGTTACTATCCATTTGCAAGGGCGAATGCAATAAATTTGGTTTCTAAATTTTCTAGATCGTTCTAAGTGGTTGCTTACTAGCCGGAGTTAAAAGAGCCAACATCTCTATAATATTCTGGTCTCTAGCTTTGGATCGGTGCCTCTATCAATGTAAGTCCTCTACCAGCAGAATTTTGCAAGTTCAATCGCTAAGAAAACTAGTTGCACACCTCTCCTCAACAACCTGCATGATTTGAGGTATTGTTCATGTCTTTAGCACAGGCCATGTGGGACGAGTTGTGTGCCAAATTGAAAAACCACTAATTGACCCTTCACTATGCTCCAACCCCCTTTGTTACCATTGCTCGCTCTGACAAGCTTTGATTAACTTTTCATAGGAATGAATAGGATATTGCCATACACAGTGCAATTTTTGGCAAAATATTCACATTAACAGAATCATAGTCACTTAAAAAAAGATGGAAGAGCACAGCCATGTTGTTAGCCAGAAAAACTTAAATGGTCAACCTAGTCGGCATGCAAGGTCTTTTTGATGAAGCTGGTGGTTGAAATAAGTTTTGCTGGTTAAGCAACATGGTGGGGACACCAGCACACCAACATCCCAGCATTCCATATTGGGGACCAGCATTCATCTGCTTGTAACCAGCTATGCTAGTCCTTTCAGCAGGGTAAAAAGCAATTAATGATTTACACCTTATATTAAACCAAGACTATTGGTCTTGAAATGCTACCTATTCTAAAAATGAGATCATCCTCAATCGGGTTCACTCTCTTCTTTGGGGTACTGAATAAGCTTCCTCCTCGCCTCACACCCTTCTGTCGGCTTCTGCTCCCTGGAGACTTAGCGCTCCGCTTCCGTGCCCCACCATCGCTGGAACCCGTGGAGGCCGCATTGGCTGCTGTGGTGGTAGGTGGCGAGTCATCCGGAGAGTTGGTGACTTTTAATTTGAAGGGGCTGCCTTTGATATGCTGATCATAAAGTCTCAATGCCAGACTAAAATCCCCCTCCTTCTTCACCGTGTATTGGTATTCATAACTTCCATTCTTAAGGTCCACAATTTCGCCATCTGCAACGCTGCCATCTGGTGTGAAGACTTCCGCGGAGATGATGGCGTTGCCCGTCTTACACAACCCTCCGGCCTTATCCCTTGTGGTTATGAGGACGGAAGCAGGTCGGCCTACAACGCACTGCTCTAAACCTTCTCCAGATGCCTCGGACTGACTGGCCACGGCATTGGTGGTGACGATGGTTCCTAGGTTGTGGATGGACTTGCGAAGTCCTTCGATCTCCATCATGAGATCCAGTTGGTCGTTCTCCTCTGGTTGAAGGGGAAGGCCCTGGCTGGTCAGGTCACTGAGTCTATCCCCTACCTCTTTATGGGTCTGCAGAATGACAGCTTTGCTTTCACCTTCCAAGGCCTCAGTGGTCAGGCTGCAGTTATGGTTAATGGCAGCTTCCTCCTGCAGAAGAGTATCCAACTGAGCCTGCAGAACCTTTAGGAGAAACAAAGAAAAACAAGTTAAGATTAACAAGTTAAAACTCTCTAAAAACATCAACAGCAAAGCCCTAAACCGTGGCTAATTTTAAAACTTAAAAAAAGCACAGCACCCAAAATGTAAAAAATTTAATCCATGCGACTTTCGTCACTTGCATCACTTTGTATGATGAACAGACTTTTATTTAAGTTGTTATTCACTCTCACCATTGAGCTTTGTTGGAAATGACATATGTTGTTGGCACAAATGTAATAAATGGTCCTAAAATGTAATAAAATGTGGACCTAAATGTAAAAAGGCCCTAGATGTAACAAAGACCCTGCTGTTGATGCATCATGGCATGAAAGATAAATAATCAAATATTTGATTGAAATAAGTATTAATAATCGTTTATTAAACATTTATAACGTTCAAGCTAAAAATGCCTCACTATTTAGCAACAAATTCCATGCCTGTTGTTATAACTGCATGTGAATGTTTTTTAATGCATTTGGAAATTAATTATTTTTTATCAATAAACCTATTTATAACCCCTTATAAAATGGAACATTAATGTAAATTGTTACAATTATTATATTTATGGCCAAAATTGACATTTGCACCCCTTTATGCCGAACAGTTATTATATTTAGACCCTTTATTGCATTTAGATCCAAAAGTTATTCTTAATTAAATGTAGAACCATACGTTTTTAGAGCCTTTATTACATTTAGAACCAACGGTTATTTCGTTATGGGTGTTTATTACATTTACAAACATAATTAATTACATGAAGAGCCCTAAATTATATTTAGGACCAAAAGTGTTTGCATTTAGGGCATTTATTACATACAGAACCAAAAGTTGTTACATTTAGTCCTTCATAACATTTAGGACCATAAGCCGTTACATTTATTTATAACTTTACATTTCGTAATCGGTCTGCTCATCAAACAAAAGGATCGTACGCATTCAGAAGACTTGGAATATGACGCAAAAGTCACATGGACTACTTTTATGATAATTTTGGGTGCTGTTTTAAGCATTAAAGTGAGTCAACTAGTATTGCATGGAAATCAGAAGATTGCAACATTCTTTAAAAACTATCCTTTCGTGTTCAGCAGAAGAAATAAAGACATAGGAGTTGGAACGACATGAGGGTGAGTAAATAATGACATCCTTTTCATTTTGGTTGATTTATTCCTTTGACAGTTTTCAATGCAGGCTTTGCAAATAGTCAAACATACCTTCTGCTTCAGTCCATACGTGACTTCCAGCTCCATGAGCAGGACGCTCTTGCGTGTGTCGAGGGTTTTGTGCAGCTCGCTGAAGGAAGAATGGATGTCTTCCTCTATAGAGCTCCTTTGAGAGTTCAACTGCAGCAGAACATCTCTCAGGCACTGAACCGCTTCTCCTATCTGAGGCAGCCTGTGAATCAAAGAGTCCATAACCCATTAATTTATCCATCAACCATTATAGAAGTCAATAGTAAATCTGTGAGCAATCAGCTAATGTTTAAAGTATTAAGAAATGAAACTCTGTTGAACAAAGTCTTATTCCTAGGCCCACACAGAATCTTTTTACAATTTATGCGCTGATTATGAGGGGATATCTGCAAAAACTTTGCGAAAAATGCTTCTGTTCTGGATTATTTTCTTCACTATTTTGCATAACTAAATACCACTTTTTTTCATTACAAATGATATTGTAAGTAATAAAAACTTGAATTGAAAAATTTACAAAACGAATTCGTATTTGGTATATTCACCTTTATCTTTAATAACAGCATAAACACTATCTATTATTTCAGCATGATCTGAGAATGTTCTAAAGAGAATCTACTCGATAAAACAAATTTATCTTAAGATATTTTGTGGATAAATATACAGTATTTATACAGTAATATATAAGTTTTGCACAGTCAAAATAAACCAAAGAAAATCTCGTTTGCTACAATGGAAGTGAGGAAATGGTCTAATCTAAAACAAATGAGTTAACATGGTCAATGTCACAAATTTTCTTACATTTTATTAGCCACCCACAAATTGAGCAAAATTATTTCTTATTCATTTTACATAAAAAAAAATGTTTTTTAACTTTTCAAAATCCTAAAAGATATATTTCCATGTTCAATGTGGTCTCAGGCTGTTGTACCCCAATGTATGGTAAAATAAGTTAAACAGAGCTGAGAGTCCTACATTCTCAAATCTTTCGAATTCTACAAAGATCTAGGGGGATATCTGGGGAATTCTGCAGATGTAGATTCCATATATGTCTATTATGTCTAAAGTAACAAAAGCTTGGTATCCATTTATTTAATACACTGAAAGTAACATTGCTGGCATCATAAACAGACCTGTTCTTAGCTGCATCCACTCTGTCCTGTAGTGCTGTACGTTGTTGGTCTACAATATTTTCCAGTGAATTAGTAGGATGATCAGCATGATCCCCATTTATACAGTACTCGCACACAGCATTCTCACATGCCAAACAGTATAACACAGGCACCTGCAAACAGCACAGTAGCATAATGCAGACATTTAATCATTCTAGATTAGTGATAGACTGATGAATTGGCCAGGCTCGCTCAATATTCAGCAAATTCAAAGAATTGTTGGTATCAGCTGATAACTGTGCTCTCTTGGTCAGAACAGATCAGAAATATATTAGGCCCAAAATTCACCAACGGATTTGACTAGGATAATACAAATTTTATGTTTTCAAATATTTTTTATATGTTATTAAATGTTTATTTAATTTGAAAATGTTTCTGTATATCTCATTTGCCTACATTAACTTATATCAGCAAAACTGCATTATTTCAACAACATATTCTGCAAGTCAGTATGATTATATAAGATATAGGGCCAAACATGCAATGTCAATGGGCGAGGCCATGAAGCTTTGGTATTTTTGTTAAGTGTAGGTGCAAGTGGGATTGGCGAAATTGCATGCGCAAAGCGCTAATGGGCTAATGGTCAAGTGCAATTTAATTCTGAGGTTTTCATTACACCCTTAGCACAAACACTCCCATCCATGTCCACTTGTACTTTGCACTGGCAGGAAAACTGCACTTAGAATTAGCGCTCTCACGAAAATGTTATAAGACGTTGTGCACGAAAATACAAGAAAATACAGCCCATAAAGTCATAAGGTACTATGGCTGTGTCTCGTTTGGAAGGCTGCATGCTAGGTAGGACGCGTCCTTTGAAGGCTGCAGTATATCGAGTGTCCTCATTTAACAAGTCTTGTTTAAACGAGACAGCCTTCGTATAGTAGGACAAACGGAATGTAACATGGTTGCTATGACAGCACGCCACTCTTTAACAAGCACGAGCGCTTCCAGTGAGACGGTAACAAAGTCCATTTAGAATGGAATTAATGAGGTACATTTTAGGAGAGTTATAATGATGTAAAGAGAAAAGAAAATAGATTTTACAGGTGTAGTTTTAGTCTAATACTTTATTTTAATTATATATGAATCAAATTATACATATTATATACTCTGCATCCATCTACTGATGATAATTCAACTTGGGAGTTAACATTCCTTGCGTTTGAACATCATATTTATGGGCAAATTGGAGGCATTTTTTAGACATTTCAATTGAAGCAAAGAATTGTGGGATGTGAGTGCCCACAAAGGATACACCTCATACATCCTCCAAATTCCTGTGAAAGAAGGTCACATTCGAAGGCTGTATTTGAAGTGTCCTACACGCTTTTCAGAAATGAGACAGCCTCGATGACGTACGCGGATGACAACCGACCTCCGGAGGACGTAGCTTTCCAAACGAGACATATCGTATTATTTTTTTTAACCTTATTAAGTGGTTGAGTTGTGATAATTAGCTCATGTTGAGACTCGTCTTTACAAAAAATTATTGGAATCAATTTCATGTGGTACATGTCCCAATATAAACAAATAACTTTCACACTTCCAAAAGAAAGTAGGCTACTATGCACATTGCGAGAAAACAAACTTCTTTTACATTTGTAACTACGACAGAAACAGTCATGCTAAATATTTCCTGACATATGAGGACACTTAGCTGAATCTTTTTACTATGAAATTTATAGAGGTGCCAGCTGAGATCAGAGTACACTTTTGTCATTTAACTTATTTTTTCTGGGACAGAAAGCTTATGCTCATGGGAAATACACTGCCTATGTTTCTCACCCATCTGTGTTATTATTTGAGATGTGAGTGTATGTGCGTGTGTGTTTGTGCAAACTGTATGTGTTTACTGAAATAGACCTCACTTTTCCTTTGTGTTGAGAGCAAATTAGTCCGGTTCCCTTGCCAGGCAGAGCCTCCAGTACAGTACATTCCTCACTGCTGCTATCAGGAGAACCTTGCAGTGCCTCCATGCGGTTGGATGGTGTAACTGCTCCCACAATACAAGGATGCAGAAAGCACAAACCTGAAACAGAAGAGAAGTATGAATATTTTGGGAATTTTGATGTGCGAATGTAACGATTGTATATTGTTTGCTGATTAAGTAGTTTGATCATAGTGCCTAGGCACAAAATACAGACCAGAATTGCTGTAGGTAACAAGAAATATTAAAAATAAACTTTATTTACATAAAGGAATAGCTCACCCAAAATTAAAAAGTCTCATCTTTTACTCACCCTCATGCCATCCCAGATGTGTATGACTTGCTTTCTTTCTTCTATCTCAGCTCTGTAAGTTCATACAATGCAAGTGAATGGGGTCCAAAATTGCCAACATAAAATAATCCAGAAGACTCAGTTGGTTAAATCCACATCTCCAGAACTGATATGATAGGTGTGAGCGAGAAACAGATTACACAATATTTATTTTTTACTTTCAAACAGCCCTCCATTGCAATATGTGTAGTTTTTGTACCCATTCACTTGATTTGTATGGACCTACAGAGCGGAGATATTCTTTTAAAAAATCTCTGTTTGTGTTCAGCAGAAGAAAGAAAGTCATACACATCTGGGATGGCAGTAAATGATTAAATAATAAAATGTTATGGGTGAACTATTCTTTTAGGCCCACTTACATAACATCATTATTGTATATATATATATATATATATATATATATATATATATATATATATATACACACACACACACACACACTGTGCCCTTTTCTCCATTTCAGATGCTCTATAGAATATAATTGCATTGTTATTCGGAAAAAAGACTCTGTCACGGTTGTTTACATATTTGACAGTGAAGCCTTTGCAAAAAAAAAAAAAAAAAAAAAACTATAACAGTAAAACTGATCTAAATAAATACCTTTGCTTTGTACAGGAGCATTTCTGCTCACTAAAGAATCATCCCTAAATGTCTGTGCCATTACTTCCCAAGTGGCTTTACATTGGAAGAAAATATCACATTTTATTTTTATAGAATTGAGTATATAAAGTGCACAAAAACTTGGTGTTATTTCACAAAGCAAATGAAAATGTTTTTGAAAATGGAAACAGGGGCACCAATTTACAGTGAATACATTTATTTTTCATTACCAATATGGAATAACAGATGAAGAAATGGCCACAAAGTTTGAAGCCAGGTTGTGTCTATAACATCTATAATGACAGATGAAGAAACACATCTGGTAATAGTCAGAATGAGGTCTTCATGGTTCATGTTTTTCTCACCTTATAGAGGTGGAGCTTAGTCGATGCGCATGTGAATATGTGTGTGTAAAGTTGTGTGTGTTTGCTTGTATATAGTGTAGCGATATTAAGGTAAGGATGTGTATTTGATCCGCTGAAGAGTCGAACAGACCGCAGGTTGTAGGGGCCACGCACACTCTCCCCTCACTCGACACAGGGCCCTAAAATAAAAAGAGAACATTGTACAGATACTGTATGGTTTCATATGGTAATACCATGGTACTTTGATATATATATATATCCATTGTGCTTGTTAAATAGGTTCATTCTCATTACATGGTTTTTAATTACATGCTATAAGAAAGTGGTAAAACTGTGACATTACCATTGTGATTGTATCAAAACATGGTATTTCCATGGTACCATGGCCAAAAAAACAAGAAATTACCATGGTAAGTGGAGATCATAAAAATCTCTCACCTGGTTATACACAAATTCCCAGAGACCCACAGGTTACTATAGCAACCGAAGATAGCAATTCATAAGCGCTGCAGTCACATGAATATTTTCTCATTCTGCCTTTTATGTGCTGAAAGCTAAAGTTAATCAGCAGCAAATTTGCCATGAATTACATTTTCGCAAGGGCAAAATAACGTTCCTTCTCTTTGCTCAAATAAAGAGTAAAAGGGCAGATTATCCATTCATAAACACTAAACCATAAAATTGTTCCTTAAACAATTCTATCATATGAAATTAAAACCTTTCTACTAGAGCGCATGACTTGTCAGGCAATACATGCTAAATTTAGCATTACTTAACAACTACATTTACACACTTGTTCAATTGCAAACAATATGCACAGTAGCTCTAGCATTGCACTTGTGATGTAAGTGACCAAGGTACGAGTCCTGAAGAGCTCAAAGAAGCACCACAAAATGACCTGGTAGCTTCAGCAGTTGGATTTATCATCTCAAATTACCTTTTCATGACACTATCGGTTAGGCTTAGGTTTAAGGTTTAGGGTAGGGAGGTCAGTTTTGTATCGATAGAGCATTAATCTTTCACCTCGAAACTGCCACGATTCATGCAACGAACCACGTAATATCGCCACAGTCACATAATTTTCATGAGATCTGGCTTAATAGATAATTGAAATATATGGAATGTATTGAAATACCACTCATCACGTGAACTCAATCAATAATTTACAGAGGGCTGACCCAGATTTAGGTCACACAAGAACAAACACACATGTCCATGACAGATCTTGGTTAAAGTTGGAGGCTATGGGGCAGGGTTTTTTTTGTGTGAGCGCACCACAGTCCACCAACAGATGGTATGATAATTACAGGTGAAAAGACTCATGCAGACACACAGCTCTGACCCTTAAACCTTAAAATGCATACTCATGTAATAGCAGACAGTAGATATTGACTGAAATAAATGGATCAATTTCCATGCTGTCAAGTGACTGGATTATATGAAGACACCCGATTAGACTAATGGAGATTAATGATGAACATGACTGAACGACCAAAAATCATATCAATTGTACCAGCTTTGGTTCTCACCTCATTTCACAAATGTACCCAGTGAGTCTATAATAATATTGTGCTGAAAGTCAACACTGTGCATTGTCTGACCACTATTCATATCCCCATGTTTTTAGATTTTATTAAAAGGGAATTAGAAAGGGGATACAGTCAAGTTTTGATTTCTTGAGGTTTAAATCAGAAAACGACAATCAAACACCCCACCAGTGGTTCTGTACTGGCGGGTCGCAACCCAAAAATGTGTTGCAGGTCTTTTCTGATCAACAGGGAAAAATAATTCTTAATGAAAACAATATCCCATGTCTCTTATTGTTGATGTCAAAGGCTGTACAGTATCACATCAAACAGTACCAATCAAACTCTGAAGTATTTTAGCACAAAATGATCTGTCACTTGGTAGAAGTCAGCCAAATTAGCAGATGCAAACGTGGACAGGTTGATTATCATGCCCTCATCCTTGAAAACTAAGGATAAAACTACTGAATGTAATCGAAACACGACCAGGGTTGGGAGGATTACTTTTGAAATGTATTCCACTACAGATTACAGAATACATGCTGTAAAATTTAATTTGTAACGTATAGGGTCAGTAAAGTATTCTAAATACTTTGGATTACTTCTTTAGCACTGGTAGATTTTTCCACTTGTTTTGACAGGACAGTAAGACAAAATACACGTTAAAAAGATATTCTCTGAAAAACGTATATATCTTATGCAGTGTTGTTTCTAAAACAAGATAAATCAAAATTATCTTGTTTTAAGGATTTTAAGACATTTTTACAGAAAAACAAAACAAAAATTATCATCAAGAATACTATTTTTGCTCTAATATCAAAAGGTCTTACTAGAAAAAAGAAATGATGATCCAACGTGAATATTCTTGATAAAAAAAAAAATGATGATCGTGTCTTGTAACATGTGCATGTAAAATGGCTAGAAATAGCATTTTACACAAGGTTTATTTCTATTTCTTCTGCTCCAAACTTACTTCTCTGTCTGCTCGTATGAATGTAACACATCATAAGAAAGTGTTTCACAGCTGTTCAAATGCACTTTGGATCACATCATTTATATGTATAAATATTTTCCATCTGAAAGGACTAAATATTAAATGAAACAAATGACAATAAAATGCTAAATAATCTCTTCAGTAATCAAAATAAGTTTTGAATGTAACTGTATTCTAAATAACAATGATTTAAATTTGAACTGTAGTGGAATAGTTACTTATATATTTTTTATTTTAAATATGTAATCCTGTTACATGCATTTTGTTACTTCCAACCCCGAATATGACCCAGATTACATTAAATACAGGTTCACTTGCAACTAAGATAAACATGGTTTGTACCAACTGAAATCTCATGGATATGATTGAAATCAGTCTTATTGGTATGTTTACATACGTAATGCCTGTGCATTTCTCATATTCAGCAGCCTAATAAAATATTTGGATATAATAAAATATTAGCCATGTTATTTATGTATTTACCAAATTATATATTTTTTCTATGCCTATGTCATTTAATAATATAGCATATTGTTGGGCCTATGCAGTTTGTGGAAATATTTTTAAATGTCAATGTTTGAGTCGGAGTACTTTTTGGTTAGTTATGTCTGATAAACAATTTTGGTAATACTGATAAAAAGTTATTTGGGAATTAAAACTGAATGGAAATGGAGGTCACTTGGGAGTTGAATCGGATCAAAAAAAAAAAAAAAATGCTCATGTGACAATGGAGAAGATGATGCAATACCAGGAAATGGAATATTGAGCTGCCATACTGTGTGTCATCACTCTTCTATTTAAACATTTCTATCACAAAAAGCACTTTTTGTAAGAATCAGAGTCCCTCTTTTCATCTCACAGATGATTATGACAAAGAACCAAAGGAAATTAACCATAAGGACCCAGCCAAAGACAAGCAAGTGATTTTGTGAAGGTCTATTTGCAGTTAGTGAAGCAGAATTCCCCCAGGGCAAAAGCACTCATGCATTCAGGATAGAAAATCCAAGAGCACCCAATCGCATTGTTAGTTTTCCTTTTATCTCACACACTGAAACGAGATGTCATTGTCATGATGGCACAAGCACCAACCTGTCATAATAGTGGGGTCAATATGTAAAAGGCACGCAAATGGAGATCAGAATGGCTTATACAGCCTGTTGCAAAGCCACCCGAAAAGTTTAAAATCACATATTGGTATTTTAGATACACTCACTGAGCGCTAGAGATGCTATGGTCCTAATAAAGTGCCCAACATGGTCTTCTGCATTCATAGTCCATCCGCCTCAAGTTTATACGTGTTGTGCATTTTAAGATGTTATTCTGCTCACTACAATTGTACAGAGTGGTCATCTGAGTTACCGTAGCCTTTCTGTCAGCTCCAACCATCCTGGCCATTCTTTGTTGACCTCTCTCATCAACAAGACACTTCCGTCCATAGAACTGCTGCTAACTGGATGTTTTTTTGTTTTTGGCACCATTCTGTGTAAACTCTAGAGACTGTTGTGCGTGAAAATCCCAGGAGATCAGCAGTAACAGAAAAACTCAAACCAGCCCGTCTGGCACAAACAATCTTGGCATGGTCAAAATCACAGAGATCCAATTTTTTTCCCCATTCTGATAGTTGATGTGAACATTAACTGAAGCTCCTGCCCCATATCTGCTTGATTTCATGCACTGCACTGCTGCCAATCACATGAATAAGTAGGTGTACAGGTGTTCCTAATAAAGCACGCAGAGAGTGTATCTTATAAAGAAAATACAATCAGAGTTTCATCTAACAATACAACCATTCACTTCGGAGCTACTTTGTGGTTAAGTAAATAGTAAGTTTACAGTGCTGCACTGTCATGGGAATGGGTTTGTTTGATTTATAATTATTAACCTAAATGTAGATCCTTCAATATACTATGGGGTCCAAAAGTCTGAGACCACTAGTTAAACTTCAATTGTGCATTTATTTAGTTATTTATAAAAAAGTTAATTACAAATCAAATTTTCAGTGTAACAATTTGAGTGAAAATCTGAGTTGAAAAGTTTCCCTTGCAGGGATCAAATTGTGTCTGACAAAAAAACAAATGAATAAATTCTAGTATTATAGTTGATGAAAAAACACGGTATTTTTTGGCCTTATGGGGGGTCCCTTAACTCATATGGGATGGCAATTTAAATGCTACCACATGAAGCATCTTTATAGGTTACCTTACAAAACATGGTTAACTGTGCAGTGACCTAGAAACAGTCCATAATCTTAAATATTCCTTATTAAATTCATGTTATAACCTTTCTTTGCTTAAAAATTTTCACAATCCTAATACTTTCGGTTTAATTCCAGGTTTAAATTAGATTTTGAATCCCAAATTTTGTACATGGTCTCAAGAGTTTTGGAACCCACTGTGTATGTGGTAAAATGGTAGCTACAACAGACTCACAGACTACAGTCTAATGCAGTTTATGTGAAACGAAAGTCATTCATTCTTCCTCAGACATTGCAAAGGAAAATGTTTGGCTGATTATTTTACTGTACCCTTTTTTAATTTAGGCAAAGAAGCACACTGACATCATACTAAATCAGAGCATCAGAAGCTGCCAGCTAAAAGATTTAAGTATAATAGAAAGCCTGTTAAAGATTACATTTACAGAATATTAGCTTAAATCTATGAAAGAAGAGAGAAGTAGCAATTTTGATACTGTTTATGTGAGGCCTATCAGAAAGCTATACATACCCTGTTTTTCATTTATAAAAACAAAACAAACTGACATTGTATGATACAATTATGCATATGCTGTATTGAAAAGAATAGTGAATGTAAAGTTCAAATTGTATGCCTTAAATGTAGAACAAACACATGATCTACTGAGACAAGCCTGAGAACGCAACAGTAATATCCCACTGCATATGTGAGCATCCATCTCCTCTCTCCCACCTCCTTTACTTCTACCCCACCCCCGTTCTTGCTTCACATAGAAGCATGATGCGTTGGTGGATCACAGATGCTGCTCCTGCATGCATCCCTGTCAACGAAATAACCAGTCTCCTTTCCACAACCTGATTTCTCTTCTGTTCTGCAAGTGTTTGTGTCTTTTCGGACTTACCTTTCCTCCATAGCTGTGTAGCTTCAGATGCACCAGCGATACAGGGGCTTCTTGTCTTACTCATCAGACCGAGACCCATTTCCCGGAGAGGAGGGGTAGGGGCCTGTTTTGCACAGTCTCTTTTCGTTTCTGTTCGGCTTACTCCCCCCTCTCTCTCCGCACTACAGCGACATAAGCAAATCACACCCGCGTGCCGTAGGGGAGGAGCCAGTTTCAGGGCTGAAGCTCAGCAGCCAATCACAGAACAGGAAGCCCAGACTGAGAGTGCTCTCTCCCTCTACCTTGATTTTTTCTCTTCTTCTCACACAAAATATTTTACAACGGGGATAGGATATGAAACTAAAAAACAAGTTTGGATAATAATGTATAATGTTATAGTTGTCTCACTCTTCTGTTAATAATAATAGTACATGGATTCAGTTGAATAAGTTAACTGTTGTTTGGAAGCTATTTGTAATCGGCTACTAATTGAAATGTACGTTTATAAATATTATCATTATTGACTGGTTTTCGCTACTTTTGAATTGATTTCTGAACCCATGAGGCAAATAGACATCAAATTGTCCTTTCAGTTTTCTATTTAAAAACCGCATGAAATCACCATTCAAGTTTTAATTTACTTTTAGGCCATGCCTATTAGTTTTAAGGTGCAGTGATGGGCAGTAGCTATTAGCTTAACTGCATTTCTGAGTAGCGAGGTGGCAGCTTCGCAAGTTTTTCAATCAAGAAGCTTTTCAGTAGCGAAAATATATTTTGGACTAAGTAGCGTTGAGAAAAGTTACACCGCTAAATCATGCATTGTACCCAGTGTTTACTAATGCTAGTTTTGAATCAGAACTAAAGACGTCCGATCACAAATGAATCGCTCATTTGAGTCGGTGCTTTACAATGATTTGGTCACTCGTGATAGGAAAGCGGTCTGAATTGGTTTGCGATTCAATCTGAATGACTCAGAAAGCTTGCTCGCGCGCTACTGAATCATTTGTGCGCCCTCACTTATCAACATGCTCGTTGAATATTTTAAAACACGGAAAATAAAGATAATGCAGTGAATCTACAATCAATGGAAACCAAACCTGCGAAATACATCCTATCGTATCCAGTGATGAAGAAATTATTTATTAAGTGCAATACGTGTGCAGCTTGTGAACGTCGTCTGCAGGTAAAGAAAATCAAAACAAATAGTATCAATACACTTATTAGCCTATATGAATACACTAGGTTGCTTAGCTAGCTAAATTTTTAAAGTAGATTGCCCCACACTGCTAGTGTACTTCTAAACGTTGACCTAAATTGCGTTTAAGTAGATACTTTACATGCATTTAATTTGCCATTTTTCTCTTTAAATAGTTAAACCGTTTAGAAACATTCATAACATAATTAATTTACATAACATTTAATGTTCATGGATATCTCAGCATTTCAAAAGTGTCCTTGTTAGGGAACTTTCCAAGAATTGGGTACACTTTTAAAAAGCATTAGTCACAAATGCATTTTTTTTAAAACGATATGTTAATATATATATTAACTTGTGATGACTCATCACAATTTAATATATGCAATAGAATACATGCAACAGTACTACTGCAATTCTGAATCTGTCATAGTCAAACTAATGGGACATTTAGGCACTTTTGAATGTTTTCCAAGCCTGGACAACACAATTAACAGTTATGTTAGAATACACTACGTTTTGTTTAATTGTGCATTGCCAGTGAAATCCGATGGATCTACTCTTGGTGCATTTACTGTACAATTGAAGGCAACAAACAAAGAAAAGTGTATATTTAAAGTTTGCATTTTATTTTTGCAAGTATGGATATGAAAATTCAAAGTGAAAATAGGTCTGTTACATTTAGTTATATTTATGAAAAGTAACTATTTCAATGCTTTGAAGATCTGCAAGATGGACAGACATGAGATTTTAGAACATTATCCAAATTTAGGTTGTTTAAAATTCAATTCTTGCCCATTTGTGACACACAGAGGGGAGACGTGTTCCGCAGTTTGCATCATTCCAACGGAGCTCAACTGTGGAATTTCACAGTCACGTTATTCAGAAAAAGACATTGCAAAACATGCTATGGTGCAATCAGAAGGCTATAAATGTAAAGTGGAAATAATGCTAATAAACAAGCTTAAAGAATGTTAAGTTCAATACAAGTTAAGCTCAATCAACAGCATTTATAGCATAAAGTTACTTACCAAAAAAAAAAAAAAAAAGATGTAAACATCCTTCCTTTACTAAAAAAAAGTCACAGTAAGGCATTTACAATGAAAGTGTATGGTGCCTAAAATCTTGTAATCCTGGAAGTAACTTTAACTTTAAACAGCTAATGTTAATAATTCATAATATCAAACTAAATTCATATTAACATGTATAAGGTTTACATCTTGTGGCAATACTTTTGAAACAGTGTATATTTTAATGTTTGCAGTATGTTCTGGCCCCATTCACTTCACCTGTTGGTGCCTTAATGTGAACGTGTTTTTGTCTTTTTTTTAACGAGGTGGTAGGTGTTTGTGAATATTTTTTTGTGTTAATTTAAATTATTCCAGAGATGCTGTCGATTCAGCTTAACTTGAATTGAACTCCGAACATTCCAATAAAACCACCTTTGTTATTGCTTTTGTGTGATGTTAAATGGTCACCACTAGGTGTCACTAAAGTCCAGCTCAACATATGCAGAAAATTACCCTGTGCACCTTTAATTTGAGGAAATAGGCTTCATAAATGTCTAGTAGTGTTACCTCCATAGGCCATCTCAACGCATTTTTCAGACTCTCCTCCATTATTTGGCTCGCCGCTATGCCAGTCATTGTAATCAAACTTTGATCCATCACTCCAAAACCAGATATAATCCTATTTAAAACAGTAACATTACAGAAAGCATTTATTCTTGTTGTCATTTCTGATTGTGGCCCCAAAAAGTATTTGTTCACTTTTAGACACTTAAGTTACACATAACAATGTCTGAATGTCATTGCATTAGATAACAAAACATTAAACTTAGTGTACAAACAAATGATGCTGAGGCTTTCCCATGAACTAACATCATGAAATCATGACATTTAAAGCACAGTTTATTTATTTTGAGTGTTAAAAAGTCCGGCAAAACTGCAATCAGTGAGTCAAATGATATCAAATGATACGAATTTCATATTACTGGTACTTTTAAAGAAAATGAAAATGTATTTATACCTGAGTCGCATCATGACCACCAATCCAGGTCCGAGTCATGGTATCAGCTTGTTTTTGCACAAAGGTTTTAAGAAAATTGTGAGAAGCTGCACTGTGGATTGACACAAGGTTTCCTCCGTGATCAATGCATTGTTGCTGTAAGGATAAATAGTTTTAAAGTACACTGTACTTTATCTTTAATAAACTGAAATACAATATCTAGCAATATGTAAGTTAGTTATTTAAATTGTTCACAGGGTATCATCATAGCTCAAAAAATGTCTCATCTACAGCAGGTGTTCACAATACTGATCTGTGTTCTTTCAGTGCAGTAATAATATCATAATTGCTTAAACTGTTGAGCAGAGTAGAAAAGAGCAGATATGCCATCTTTCCCAGCAATTCCTGCAATGATAAGTTCTTACAGTATATTCTGATCGAGTTTTAGTGGTTCTGAGGATTGACAGATATTTATATAATATATTACGTAAGCTCGCAAGACACCGTTTTTTTGTACAAGGCATATAATGTATTAAAAGATGAATTGGTAACACTTTACAATAAGGATCAATATGTTAACATTAGTAAACAACATTACTTGGCATGAACTAACAATGAACAACTCTTTAACAGCATTTATTAATCTAGTAATACCTTTAAAAATGTATTTCCTCATTAAAAAATGTTTAACTCCTAAAGACATGAATTGTAATTTTGCAATATATGTAGGAAATCATGACCACTCACATTAAAAGGAAGACTCCACTTAGAAACCTTATAAAAGCTGTTTTATTCTACATGGAGAGGGTCCGCACATGGGGGCTGCCATGTTAAAATCACATGACCAGCCGAATACAACTCGCTTAATCTCAGTAACTGTCCTGTTATCGGACACTTTCACTCAATAATTAAAGTAATCATGGCTGACTGTGAATACTACACTTCTACAATGGCATCTGAAACTGAAAACTATTGATTTGAAATGATTCTGCATCCAAACCGCTTGTGTCAGTGAAAGTACAAGATGACACAAAGACAAAAGTTACTGAGTGCACCTATAACATATGAACTAAATATTAACAATTTTATTTTTATTAATACAATTTACAAAGATTAATAAATGTTGTAAAAAATATATATTGTTCATTGTTAGTTCATAATACCCAGGGTTGGGAAGGTTACGTTTATAAAGTATTCTGCTACAGATTACAGAATACATGCTACAAAATGTAATTTTTGTCATATTCCATTAGAGTACTCAAAGTCAGTAATGTATTCTAAATTTTTTGGATTACGTCTTCAGTACTGGCACATTTTTCACTTGTTTTGACTATAAACAAGTAAATAAAGTAAGAAAATGCACTTAAATTTATCTTGCTTTAAGGATTTTTTTTATATTTTTACAGAAAAACAATATTTAAATTCTCATTATGAATAAGATCTTTGCTCTAATATCAAAGGTCTTACTAGATAGAAAAAAGTTATGCTCCAATGTGCATTTTCGTCATAGATATATTGGTTGTAGCTTTCTATACAATGTTAAAGGCAGCATTGGTTGGCATTTCTTGTAGAAATACCCAAACCTCATAAAAAACCACGAAAAGGCGTGTAATCATGTATTTATTGGATTTATGTTTCATCTGTCAAAGCTTTTCTAACTGTTTTCTTGTTAAGCTGTAGAAATGTGATGTAGCTCCTTTATGAAGCTCCCAATGGAAAATTCCTCAATGATGTCATGTCTACCTTTTCACTCACATCAGTATGCAATTGTTTCACTGCTGTTTGAAAGCTCCTCAGATTGCATCGTTTATATGGATAAATGTTTTCCAATTACATAGTCTAAACATTAAATGCAACAAATGACAATAAAATGCAAAGTAATCTCTTCAGTAATAAAAAATACTTTTGAATGTAACTGTATTCTGATTACCAATGATTTAAACTGTAACTGTAGTGGAATACAGTTACTAATATTTTGTATTTTAAATACGTAATCCCGTTACATGTATTCTGTTACTCCACAACCCTGATAATACTTTATGCATTAGCTAATGTTTAAAATTTAATTTGATTGTAAAGTGTTACTGATGAATTTAATCAAATCAATGGTATTGCTTTTAGGATATATATTATCCGTACTGCACAGTATTAGAGAACATAATTATACCTCAGCCTCAGCCCATGTTTTCCATTCATCGAAGTATTTAAAACACTGTGATCCAAATTTGCTCCAGCCAGCTGGGCATCTTCTACCAAGATTTAGAGATTCTATGAAAAAGGTTTAGTAATAAATGAGGTTATTAGAGATAATAATTATTAAAAGTTCACCCAAAAAGTCAAATTCTGTCATCATTTACTCACTCTTGTGTTGTTTCAAACCCTTATAACTTTCTTTCTTCCATGGAACACAAAGGAGATGTTAAGCAGAATGCACCATCACCTGCTTTTTGTGTTCCATGGAAGAAAGAAAGTTATAAGGGTTTGAAACAACATGAGGGTGAGTAAATGATGACACAATTATTAATTATGCCTTTAAAAATGATTAAAGGTTAATCATTAAAAAAATAGAGTAGTATCTAGGATTATGGAAATTGGGAACAAAAGACTTACACTATCATCAAAAAATAAATATAGAAAAAATTAAACCGCATATAATTTGTATGATTTCAGTATATTCTGTTTATTTATTTTTTACCATTACTCTTCACCTCGCTGATTCCATTTAAAACCAGCGCAAAAAGGAGGACTGCTGCAGAAATCCACATGCTGATTATGTCCTGTTTAAAAACATGAAGATAGAGTAAAATGATGTATAAATGATCAGAAAAGTTTAATAAAATAAACACTAAGAATGCAAAGATAGCGCCAAAAAGTTCTCACCTAATGGATCCAAATATAACACCGCAACAGTGTGTCTGTCCGACAGAGCAATATTCAGATCATTGCTTAAAATCAGCTCTTTTTATACAGTACTGTAGCTCACTCACAAATGTTTGTACCTTTTGGTTAAAAACACCAATGAAAACATTTTATCAACATCTCATTCCTTATTAGGTAAACATTTTCTTTTCTAAGACCTAATCACGAACTTCCTCATTTGTGACACCTTACAGCCAACAACATTTAACAGGAACATGCCGTTGTATGTGAATTTCAGTGCAACATTCTTGTGAAAGGTGAAATGCTTATTGAAATAAAAAGCACATTAACAAACATAAATCAGTGTTGTGGGTTTTTAGGTTGTGGGTTTTCACTTTCAGCACAAATGGATTGACACGGATGCAATTTTTTAGGCCACGGCTCATAATTTAGAAGACGATTGCCCATGAAATGACAAAATGAAACAACAGTGAAGTCTTTATATCTCCATTTGAGATAAAGTTTTAGGTTGAATGAAACATAAAAAAGAACCTTTAAAGCAAAGCATTTAGGCACTTATGAAACCGGTTGCATAGTGAGGATGTCTTCAAAAATAATGACAAATAGTTTTCATTTATCACTTAATGTCATACAAAGTCCAGTAAACATAAAAAAGCTAAATCAATATTCGGTGTGACCACCTTTGCTTTTAAACCAGCACCAATTCTCCTAGGTACACCTGGACACAGTTTTTCTTGGTTGTTGGCAGATAGGATGTTCCAAGCTTCTTGGAGCATTCACCACAGTTCTTCTATCTATTTAGGCTGGCTCAATTACATCTCTTTATTTAATCTTAGACTGAAACAATGTTCAGTGGGGGTTTTGTGGGGGCCATGACATCTGTTGCAGGGCTCCCTGACCTTTTATATTTGGAAAAGTAATGTTTGGGAGTCTAACATTTATTTTTTCCTATTGGCACATTAAAGTTGAAGATATAAATAACAATCTTAAGACAAATGTTTTTATGAAGCATCTTATGTGCCTAAGATTTTGCACAGTACTGTGTGTGTGTGTGTGTGTGTGTGTGTGTGTATACAGTATATATATTGCAAGGCATATTAAATATACAGTATCTCACAAAAGTGAGTACACCCCTCACATTTATGTAAATATTTGATTATATCTTTTCATGTGAAAACACTGAAGAAATGATACTTTGCTACAATGTAAAGTAGTGAGTGTACAGCTTGTATAACAGTGTAAATTTGCTGTCCCCTCAAAATAACTCAACATACAGCCATTAATGTCTAAACCTCTGGCAACAAAAGTGAGTACACCCCTAAGTGAAAATGTCCAAATTGGGCCCAAAGTGTTAATAATTATTTTCCAGCACTGCTTTAACCCTCTTGGGTATGGAGTTCATCAGAGCTTCACAGGTTGCCACTGGAGTCCTCTTCCACTCCTCCATGACGACATCACGGATCTGGTGGATGTTAGAGAACTTGTGCTCCTCCACCTTCCATTTGAGGATGCCCCACAGATGCTCAATAGGGTTTAGGTCTGGAGACATGCTTGGCCAGTCCATCACCTTTACCCTCAGCTTCTTTAGCAGGCAGTGGTCGTCTTGGAGGTGTTTGGGGTCGTTATCATGCTGGAATACTGCCCTGCGGCCCAGTCTCCAAAGGGAGGGGATCATGCTCCGCTTCAGTATGTCACAGTACATGAACTATAGCTCCCCAGTGCCGGCAGCACTCATGCAGCCCCAGACCATGACACTCCCACCACCATGCTTGACTGTAGGCAAGACACACTTGTCTTTGTACTTCTCACCTGGTTTCCGCCACACACGCTTGACACCATCTGAACCAAATAAGTTAATTTTGGTCTCGTGAGACCACAGGACATGGTTCCAGTAATCCATGTCCTTAGTCTGCTTGTCTTCAGCAAACTGTTTGCGGGCTTTCTTGTGCATCACCTTTAGAAGAGGCTTCCTTCTAGGAAGACAGCCATGCAGACCAATTTGATGCAGTGTGCGGCGTATGGTCTGAGCACTGACAGGCTGACCCCCCACCCCTTCAACCTCTGCAGCAATGCTGGCAGCACTCATACGTCTATTTCCCAAAGACAACCTCTGGATATGACGCTCAGCACGTGCACTCAACATCGACCATGGTGAGGCCTGTTCTGAGTGGAACCTGTCCTGTTAAACCACTGTATGGTCTTGGCCATCATGCTGCAGCTCAGTGACAGGGTCTTGGCAATCTTCTTATAGCCTAGGCCATCTTTATGTATAGCAACAATTCTTTTATTAAAATCCTCAGAGTTCTTTGCCATGAGGTGCCATGTTGAACTTTGACCAGTGACCAGTTTTAAATTTAACTCACCTGCTCCCCATACACCCTTGAGACCTTGTAACTCTAACAAGTCACATGACACTGTGGAGGGAAAATGGCTAATTGGGCCCAATTTGGACATTTTCACTTAGGGGTGTACTCACTTTTGTTGCCAGAGGTTTAGACATTAATGGCTGTATGTTGAGTTATTTTGAGGGGACAGCAAATTTACACTGTTATACAAGGTGTACACTCACTACATTGTAGCAAAGTGTCATTTCTTCAGTGTTGTCACATGAAAAGATATAATCAAATATTTCAAAAAATGTGAGGGGTGTACTCAATTTTGTGAGATACTGTATCTTTTTGTACTGGAGATTAGTATTTGGAGAAAGGTCTGGGTGATTTCTTGAAAAAAATTAATATGGTACAGTGGAGCTAAAGTTTCCCAAAATGTATGAAAATGTAATTATTTGAAATTGTTAAAATCTTCTTAAACTAAAATTTTGTTTTCAGCTTAGTTTTACTCAGTAGCAATAACAGAATACAATACATTTATACAGTATGTCAACTGAAAATTAAAGAGGCAACTGAATATATTGGGCAATTTGCTAACAACTAGAAATGTCATGATGATTTTGCATTTCATTATCTTTGTTATTTATGAAACACACCTGCAATGCAATATGAGTTAGCTTCAAGTCTTGGCTCATGGTTGCATCAGGTTCAGGGGCCAGTTTCAAGAAACACCTTATGTTGTGAAAACCCTTGGTGACATAGCTGTACAATTATGACTAAGGGTTTTCTTAACATTTATTGCAACATGGCTCAAGCATACGTTAACATTTTCTGTATTTCTCAGCCTCATAATTTTACCAAGATGATGAACCCAATAAAAAGTGAGCCACCTTTCCTATAACAAAAATCCATGGTTGAGTCAAGCTTAGTTAAATTTAAGCATAAGACATATGCGCAAAGTCAATGGGCATGGTTATGAAGTTTTGGTATTTTTGTGCAAGTGGGTTTGGCACAATTGTGCGCACAAGGTGCTAATGGGCAGGGTCAAGTGTAATTTAATTCGGAGGTTCATTTCCTGTTATTCCACCATCTGTGTCCTATTATATTGTTATTATATGGTCGCCTTTCAGTGGTATAATGTCCAAGTTTAATGCACCAGAGGCTTTCGACTTCGCACAGACTGCGACCTGGCCTGCATGGATCCAGCGGTTCTCCCGGTTTCACATCGCAGCAAAGCTGAACAAGGAAAGCGGTGAAATACAAGTGAATTCCCTGCTTTATGCAATGGGTAAAGATGCCGAAGTGATATTCGGCTCGTTTACGCTTGCAGAAGCTTTGCATGCAAATAATTACGAGACTGTTGTTGGCAAAATTTTATGAACATTTCGTTCCCCGGAGAAATATTATACATTGATAGGGAGAGACTGTTGAGGCTTTTTTGAGATGCTTCTATGCATTGGCTGAATACTGCGAGTTCGGTGCAAAGAGGAACAAATAACGAACAGAGTCATCATAGGGATTGTAGATCGAGATGTTTCCCAAAGGTTACAAATGGAACCTGAACTGACTTTGGACAAAGCGGTCCAGATCGCACGGCTTTCTGAGCTAATTAAGACCCAAAATGCGAGTTAGGGAGCAGACGCCGAAGTGAACGCAGTACAGCACGGACAACGGAAAGGCACCAAGCGCTTTACGGGTCCACCATATAAGGAAAGGGGCGGTGAGAGGAAACAAGCCATATACTGTGTGTGCAATCGCGCACACACAGAGAATAATTGCCCCGCACGAAATAAGCGATGTAGGAGATGCAATAAGTTAGGACATTTTGCCATTGCATGTAAAATGAAAAATGTCAAAGAGCTGGTTGTGTGTGACACTGAGACTTGTGATGCATTTTTCCTCGGGTCTGTAATTAATGAGTCTGCTTCTGAAGACAGGTGGTGTGTTACTCTGCCTAAACAGGGCAGGTCAGTCAAGTTCAAAATTGTTACTGGGGCTGACATCCCCATCATGTCACGCTCTACATATGAGAGCTTACAATGCCCCCCCACACACACACACACACACTGGTCAGAACCAGTATAAACGTGAGAGTTCCTGAGTCCAGAGGGAAAAGTGAGCTGTATGGGAAAAATCCAAGCAAATACTGAAAGTAAAGGGAAAAATTGTTGTAGAGGGGCGATTTGCTAATAATTTACTCAGTCAAAGCACTGCTTGTAAAATGGGCCTAGTACAGAGAGCGGATGAAATCACAGACCACAATGATGTCTATGGAGACATTGGCTTGCTCAAATGTGAACCAGTGAAAATTGAGCTTAATTCAGATGCCACACCTTATAATCTGGCCAGCCCTCATAGAATTCCCTTTCCCCTGTTGCCTAAGGTAGAACAGGAGCTTAAGCGCATGCAGTCCTTAGGGATAATCTCTGAAGTCACTGAACCAACAGAATGGTGCGCTCCAATGGTGCCGGTAGTAAAAAAAAATGGTTCTTTCAGGATTTGTGTTGACCTCAAACATTTGAATCGGGCTGTAAAACGTGAGCGCTTTATTCTCCCAACTTTAGAGGATATTGCCCCCAAAGCTGCGTGAAGTTGACCACATTCATAACTCCAGCAGGATGGTTCTGTTTTAATAGACTACCGTTTGGGGTTACTTCAGCACCCGAAATGTACCAAAGTGAAATGAGTAGACTTCTAATTGGACACAAAGGTACTGTAGTTGTCATGGATGACATACTTGTTTATGGCAAGGACCAAAACGAGCACGACGAGAATCTTGAGGCTGTTCTGAGAACTATCAGAGAGTCAGGTCTGAAACTGAACCGTGATAAATGTCACTTTAATAGATCTGATAGTGTTTGGGCCACATTATTGGTCATGAAGGAATTAAGCCTGATGCAACCAAGGTTAAGGCAATCACTGGTATGCCTAGTTCCGCTAATGTGACAGAGCGTAGGCAAATTCTAGGAATGATCAATTATTTAGGCAAATTTGTGCCAGAGCTTTCCATGGATCTCCAGACAGTTACAGCTCTGCTGAAGAAGGATGCAATCTGGCTTTGTACTGAAGTCCATGAGCAGGCTCTGAACAAAGTAAAGTGCAAGTTAGCCACAGTTCTTGCTCTTGCATATTACAATCCTGAGAAACCCACTATGGTTAGTGCAGATGCGAGTAGTTTTGGGTTAGGAGCTGCCTTGCTTCAAGTTCATGGTGATGCAGCACGTGCAGTTGTATTCTGTTCCAGAACCTTGACCGAAGCGGAGAACAGATACTCCCAAATTGAAAAGGAGTGCCTGGCAGGTGTGTGGGCATGCAAGCGGTTCGCCCGCTACCTTCAAGGCTTGGATGAATTTTGCCTGCAAACAGACCATAAACCTTTGGTCCCACTCATTAACTCCTATGATATTGATCGTGCCCCATTACGGTGTCAGCGGTTACTTATGCGCCTCATGTGCTTCAATGTGAAAGCAGTGCATGTCCTTGGTAAATGTTTGGTGGTGGCGGACACACTTTCTCGGAATCCTCTGAGAGGGCACTGCCACTCAGAGATGGAGGATGAGGTGAAGGCATATGTCGAAGCAGTCGTCACATCTAAAGATGTGTCACAATCAACGCTAGATGTCATTAGAGAGGCCACAGATGAAGATGCAGATCTCCAGGCAGTGATAAGCTTTCTCAGCAAGGGTTGGCCAAAGGATATACCCTTCAAGCTGAGTGGCTATCACACTGCTAGGGCTTCCTTGTCTCTTGTCAATGGGTTGCTCCTGTATGAGGACAGGATTGTCATTCCTGAGTCAATGAGGGAGGAGGTGTTAAGTCGAATTCATGAAGGGCATCAAGGTCTCCCCAAGTGCCGTCAGAGGGCAAAAACGTTAATTTGGTGGCCTGCAATAGGTAATGACATTAACAGGAGGATTTCATTGTGCACATTTTGTAGGGCCCACAAACCCACACAAAGGAAATAGCCTTTAATCACTACCCCCATGCCTGCTGGCCCATGGTGCAAAATAGCAGCAGATTTATGTGAGTTGAATGGTAAAACTTACTTGATAGTTGTAGACTACTACTCGCGTGACATTGAAATAGCCCACCTTCAGACACATCCAGCTTCCATGTTATCAGCAGACTGAAGTGCATGTTCATAAGATGGGGAATTCCCAGGCAGCTTGTATCTGACAATGGCACACAGTTCACCTCGGCTGAATTTCAGCAGTTTAGTGAAGACTATGATTTTCTCCACACAACCTAAATTCCTCATTTCCCCCAAGCCAATGGAGCTGCAGAGAGAGCAGTTCAAACTGCAAAACGGATTCTCCGCCAACCTGATCCCCATATAGCACTGATGTGCTACCAGGCGACACCCATGGCTGTAACTGGATGAAGCCCTGCCCAGATAATGACAGGCCGACAGATCAGAACCAAACTGCCAATGCTTGTGGAAAAACACCTACCTCAACCCATTGATTACAAAGCTGTGGAGTGTAAGGATAAGGCTGCAAAGGAATCCTACAAGTTCTTCTATGATCAGAGACACTCTGCTCATGTATTACCAGAACTTCAAACTGTGGAGAATGTTTTTCTTAAACTGGACAGAGAGAAAAGCTGGAAAACACCAGCTGTGGTGCTTAACAAAACATCTGAACCAAGATCTTACATAGTGCAAACACAGAATGGAGCTGTCCTACGCAGGAACCGTAAACATCTGCAAGTGATGCCAGTGAACCTCAGGGAGGAAAGAATTCAGGCCCTCCTGAGGCAGGAACTGGACATTCAAATACTCCTGTGGTTGCTCCTGCTGCACCTGTGAAGGCACCACCAGTTGTAACTTCCAGTGGAAGAGTTGTGAAAATGCCAAAACGTTACTTAGACTAAAATCAGTTTACACAAACTGAGTGTTACTTTAATCTATTGTTCTTGTTTGAAAAAAAAATAAGAGACAAGAGAAAATTACACAAGAAATGTTATATAATATTATTCTTTAATGTCTTACAAATGTAAAAAAAACAAA
The DNA here is from genome assembly GCF_025860055.1 of Xyrauchen texanus. Classification (NCBI taxonomy): domain Eukaryota; kingdom Metazoa; phylum Chordata; class Actinopteri; order Cypriniformes; family Catostomidae; genus Xyrauchen; species Xyrauchen texanus. Next base: position 44,231,984 of record NC_068280.1, read on the forward strand.
ACAAAGAAAAAAGAAAGAAAAGGAAAAACACTGTGATGTAGTTTCATTATGTTGGCCAATCAAATTGTACCTGTATTGGTGGGAACTCCACCCTGATGTATATCAGGAGCCAGGGGGAATTGGTACAGTTCACCTAAATGTGTAGCTCATACAGTATATTCAATAAACGCATAGTTGTTAAATAACATTGTTGTTCCCTCTCATGACACCCTGACAAGCACCAGTAATATAAACAAAGACAGCACATTCATAAGAAGTTGGTAGTGTAAATGGACTGTATAAAATGAATTGGAAGAATAGAATAATGGACTTGCATTATTTTGTGCATTTACTGCGTCCTTTTTTAATGTTTTATACGCATGGAAAATGTTGTTCAGGATATGGATGCAGGCTCTGTTAAATTATAGAGAATATTATTAATAATTTTCATCTACTGACAAATCATGACTAGTAATAACAGTGATTGTATCTGTTACGTAGGATGTGGGAAGAGGAGAAGGCAGACGGGTGGTTAGGATCCAAATGCGGTTTTAATGACAAGCAACGAAATAAACAAACACAGGTACAAATAAAAAGTCCACGAGGGGAAAATCAAACTAAACACTAAATAAGGTCCAGGGGTATAAAACATCAAGGGCAAACATGAATCAACAACAGGAACCATTTAAACGACATTTAACCATACAACGAACGACAAAGGAAAAGGCAAACAACAGGGTTTAAATACACAGACACAATGAAGACTAAACGAGACACAGGTGAGAACAATGATGAGTGCAGGCAGTGAGGGAGGCCGGGAATTGTGGGAATTGTAGTTTTCTTAGACAAGGACTGGTGACTATTGCCATTGTATCTTTATTAAGGTATTTAAAAGTTTGTTTTAGACAGATAGGAGCAAGTAAACAAGATATCCCCAAATATATGTCAAACTACAGTGTTGTGCCTACCTTAAATCAAGTGAAGTTTGATCAGTGGTTAAACATGTTCAGACGGTTCCCTCATACCTGAATGAATGGCTTCTTTCCAGAATAAAATTAAATATGCAGATAATCACAGTATTACAGTTTTTGTAAAGTGACAGGGCAGAAAGTCTTGGAGAAGCTAGAGAAGAGAGGACACCGGCGGCAGTTTATGCAAGCTGCTATGCTCATGATCCTGTGCCCTGCAGGCTTCCGTCGTGCTGCACATAGCGCGTTTTAGCTTGTAAACAGATTTAGCACTTATAAATTTCTTCTTCCCAAAAATTCAGAATTATAATGTATTTTTAGTTGTGGTGAAAAATAATTGTAGTGAAGTTGAATAACTCAAGTAAAAGTACTATTATTTAATTATATTTAAAAAAAGTCGAAAAATGTAAACAAATTACTCAAGTACTGTAACGTCTAGGTTACGTATGTAACCTCAGTTCCCCGATGGAGGGAACGAGACTAAAGTCTTTTATGGGGCATATGGGGATTCCTTCTGGTTACCCTGACGAGGGGAACAAGGTGATGTTTGCCAACCTGGGAACGGGCCAAGCCTGGCCGGGCCTCTTTTCTCTCTATGTTTCTCGCTTAGAGCAATCACGGCCGGGGCCCTTACATGCTTCAAGGGAAGGGGGTCTTACCCAGTTTCCTATTCTTTCAGGGGGAAAAGACCCTGCGGAGACCACACCTGCCCGAAAGGGGAGGTAAGCGTGGTAAATACGTCACATGGGCTCTTTAGGCAACATGTGGAAATTGGCCCAGTGGTAGATCCAGCCTCAAGGAGGGGGGAGTTGCTACAACACGGTAGGGTAGCCGGGGACTGCCTAAGGAAAACGTGGGTCCACTTTTGTAAGGGGACCGTACCGTGGAAAATACACACAGGGGGAGTCCGCGTAGGAGTCTTTGACCTGTGGAGCACCTATTCCAGTACAGGGTGGATTAAGTACCCGCAGTGGATTGGGTCGGCGAGTTCCTCCGCTGAACTGCAGAACCACAAGGGCTAGGGAGGAATCATCCAGGGATCCGAGAGATGGGGTCTCCTGGGAGAAACAGGCGCACGGTTTTACCTCAGCTGAGGGAAAGGGCGATTCACCCAGCCAGTTCGTCAGCGTGTTACCGAGTTGTATGGGCTCGGACCTGAGAGAACACAGGACGATACTGACTCAACCCGGAGATTGTAAAATCCCGCGAAGGTATTAGGTGTTGCCCCACCCGCTGCTCTACAAATGTCTGCCAGAGAGGTGCCCCTGGCCAGTGCCCACAAGGACGCAACACTTCTGGTTGAGTGCGCTCAAACCAGCAAGGGGGGGGGGGGCACGGCCTGGGTGTGATAAGCCAATGAAATGGCATCGACAACCCAGTGGGCGAACCTCTGTTTGGAGACAGCGTTCCCTTTCTGCTGTCCCCCAAAGCAGACATGGAGCTGCTCAGAACGTGTAGAGCTCCGCGTGCGGTCCAAATAGGTACGCAAAGCACGTACCAGACACAGCAACGAAAGGGCTGGGTCTGCCTCCTCCCGGGGCAGCGCTTGCAGGCTCACTACCTGATCTCTGAAGGGCGTGATAGGAACCTTGGACACGTAGCCTGGCCGCGGTCTTAGGATCACATGTGTCTGCGGGACCGAACTCCAGGCAAGAGAACGCTTGCAGGTCCCCGACCCTCTTGATGGAGGCGAGCGCGATCAGCAGGGCCATTTTGAGAGAGAGGGCCCTGAGTCTAGCTAAATCTTGCGGCTCGAATGGGGGTCTCTGGAGGCCCGTGAGGACCACTGAGAGATCCCAGGAGGGGAACAGGCTTGGCCGGGAGGGATTTAACTTCCGGGCGCCTTTTAGGAACCTGATAATTAAGTCGTGCTTACCCAGTGGTGAGCCGCAATGGCGGCGACATACACCTTAAGGGTGGAAGGGGACAGCCTCCCCTCCAACCTCTCCTGTAAAAATAAAAGCACTGACCTAACTGCGCACCTCTATGGGTCTTCAGCCCGGGAAGAACACCAATTTGCGAACAGGTGCCTGGTGGAAGGGGCTCTGGCTTGGTTAATCGTGTCTACAACAACAGGTGGTAGACCGGCTAGATTTTCCACGCCCCGTCCAAGGGCCAGACGTGGAGGTTCCAGAGGTCTGGAAAATGTTGTACGAGATTAAGACAGTATGAGGGTGAGTAAATTATGAGAAAACTATTTTGCACTAGACCATCGTGGATACATGGAGGTGGGCTTCTTTTACTCAGGTCAGTGTACTGAGGCCCTTGATAGACCCTTGATGAGTCCCTTAATGGCCCCTGGGGGCCCTTTGACAGTATACATCTTCTTGGGTCTTGACTGACCCACCTCATATCTTTGGGTTTTAACTTTATATACAGGTTTAATAAACTTCTGTTCACATACAGATCTTTCTTATCCATTGCCCATCTCGTTTCACAGAGAAGAAAGTTCATGAATTTATTTCCAGCACTGTATACATTCATTTAGAGTGAACACTTTTGAACTTGAGCTTAATGGAAAAATCCACCTGTCAGACCTGTTGGACCTGTGTAAATAAACAAATATTTACCGCAAGAGAAAAGCAGAACAGGTGTGATCAAACTGAAAGTATTGTCAGTTGCAGTACTAAAAACAGCAGCTGATTTACAGGTAAGAAAATCCACTGTTACTTCTTTAAAATACTGTATGTAAAATCAAATCAATGATGCACTTTAAGTTTAAGATGCATTTGATCTTATTGAAATCCTTTATAATTTTAATAAAAAAAATGTAAAAACTTATTCTTTATGAACCTTTTATAAATATGTATTATTATTATTATTATTTTGTACATTGACTGTGAATGACAACTTAATATTTTATATACTATAAGGAATTGCTCAATATTTATTTTTCTTTAGAGTTTTTTTCTTTTTCAGTAGCTGCGGTGTTAAATATGGTATGGCATAATAGATTTGAAAAATGACATTTGTTTTGCTAACTGCTGAAAAATAAATAAAAATGTAATGGAATTTATTCATTTTAAGTAATTTATATGACATTATAATATACAGGCAGGTTAATAAACATTACACTAGAAGTCTGCATTTTATTAGCATTTGTTGATTTTATATTTGTTTGATATTTCATTTGATTACAGTTCCTTATATTTTATCCTGATTACACCAAATTCACACTGGAAAATGTTTAGTCAGATTTGGCAACAAAAAGATATTTTACTCCAAGGTAAGTGAGAGTGTACTTCAATAAAAGCAAATCATTATGTCACATTTTTACATTTAGAAACATTTCAAAATTTTTTGCTAACATACATTTTGGTTGAACAGGGCAATTTGATAAACCATGGAGGTCAGTGGACTGGAGGTAAGTTCTAGATTTCATGTACCAGTACAAAAGGGCTTTTTATTATTTTATTATATGGGTCAATGACATGACATGTATTTTTTGTGTCCAAATTCATTATTTTCCTAAAAAGAATTTGAATAAATACTTGTCATATATCAAATGGATCTACAATATCTCCTTTATAAGAAACCCTTTTCATTTTATTGAAATTCAATAGATTTTTTGAGTTTTGGTGTTTGAAAGACCAAAAATGTCAGGTGGTGCGACCGTCCGAACGTACAAGCAGAGAACAAAACTGAGATATAAATGTTCATTTTCTCAATAAAATTCTTAATCAAATATTTTGGCATGATTTTATGTTAAATTCCTTATAAATGAGGGGAAATAGTGTATCGGACCTATTTCAAAACTATTCTATTACTTAAAAAACTTTTGTCCGAAAAATTGACTTCTACTAATGTCAGGGAGGGCGACCGACTTAAAAATGCAATTTTATGCAACGTTCCTTTAAGAAAACCATGTGACGGCATTTGACATCACACAGAAGACTCCAGAGGACCCCTCTGATGCAGTAACAAGATTAGTCACCCACCCATAAATATTAGATAATTTGACATTTTTGAGTAATGATGAGGTTGATTCAACTTATCATGTCAGGTGGTATGACCCCTGGAAAACTTTGAAAATGTGTTGTTATTATAAAAATGTGTATTTGATTTAAAAAATGTATGTATAACCTTGAGCACATGGTCAAATATTTGTATAGGCGTCCAAGTTAATGCCTGTTAGATTCTAATTGAGTTTGAAATGTCAGGTGGTGCGACCAATATGTCAGATGTCGCGACCAGAGTTACAGTTAAACCAACTAAAAAAGGCATGTTAATTCATGTTTTTGAATATATTAAATACATTTTAATAAATATATAAAGCTTTTAAGTTGTTTAAAGGTGCAATCTACATATGTATATATATATTTTTTTATTTTATTATGGTATGTGTGACAATTTAAAGAGCACATTGTCCATCTTCAAGTCCTATTCTTCAAGAATATAGGACCGTATAATCAACATTGATACTAAAACAATTGCATCTTTAAATTTATCTATTTTCATTTGTTTTTGTAGATGCAAAACATTGAGAATGAAAATATACTTATGCTTTCTCTATGAAGAATGCTTTCTATTTTTTGTCTGTATATAGTTACAATAAGTGAAGGTAGTGAAATATAAAACTATGACATACTCTCTGCAGAAATGCAATGTACAACTGAGTTATAAATTCACAAAAACTGCAGAAAATACTGATATGGTCCTTTCAAACCCTTTATAAACAGCTTGAAACACATCAGAATCAGAGTAAGAAAAAGCTTTATTGCCAAGACGTTTTTTACGCATACAAGGAATTTGTTGTGGTGTTGTAGGTGCATTCACACAGTCTCTAAATATATGAACAAGAATAAAAATATAAGCAATATAAATATAAATATGTCCACGCAGTATCAATTAAAAGTAAGTATAAAATAAAAAGAGCAGAGTAGTGCAGTGAAATGTGAGCCAGAGGTGGAGTGTGGAGAGTGTCAGGGTGGGTACCGGGCATTGTTGATAAGGCAAGTGGCGGATGGGAAGAAACTGTTCTTGTGGCGTGAGGTTTTTGTCCTGATGGACCTCAGCCTTCTGCCAGAGGGGAGTGATTCAAAGAGATTGTGGCCAGGGTGGGAGAGATCAGCCACAATCTTTCCAGCACGCTTCAGGGTCCTGGAGTGGCGGCAGATTGCAGCCAATCACCTTCTTTGCAGACCGGATGACACGCTGCAGTCTGCCCTTGTCCTTGGCAGTAGTAGCAACGTACCAGATTGTGATGGAGGAAGTGAGGATGGACTCGATGATGGCTGTGTAGAAGTGCACCATCATTGACTTTGGCAGGTTGAATTTCTTCAGCTGCCGCAGGATGTACATCCTCTGTTGTGCTTTCTTGATGAGGGCGCTGATGTTCAGCTTCCACTTGAGGTCCTGGGAGATGATATTTCCCAGGAAGCAGAAAGACTCCACAGTGTCAATTGTGGAGTCGCAGAGGGTGATGGGGGCAGGTGCAGGTGAGGCTGAGTTCTTCCTGAAGTCCACAACCATCTCCACTGTCTTTAGACCGTTGAGCTCTAGGTTGTTTTGGTTGCACCAGGTCACCAGGTGGTCAACCTCCCACCTGTAAGCGGACTCGTCACCATCAGAGATGAGTCCGATGAGGGAGGTGTCATCCGCAAACTTCAGAAGCTTGACGGACTGGTGACTGGAGGTGCAACTGTTAGTGTACAGGGAGAAGAGCAGAGGAGAAAGAACGCAGCCCTGAGGGGATCCAGTGCTAATGGACTGTGAGTCGGAGACATGTTTCCCCAGCCTCACATGCTGCTTTCTGTCAGACAGGAAGTCAGTGATCCACCTGCAGGTGGAGTCAGGCACACTTAGCTGGGAGAGCTTCTCCTGGAGCAGAGCCGGGATGATGGTGTTAAAGGCAGAGCTGACATCAACAAACAGAATCCTGGCGTAGGTTCCTGCGGAGTCCAGGTGCTGGAGGATGTAGTTGAGGGCCAAGTTGACTGCATCGTCTACAGACCTGTTGGCTCTGTATGCAAACTGCAGGGGGTCCAGGAGGGGGTCGGTGATGACTTTGAGGTGAGAAAGCACAAGGCGCTCAAAGGACTTCATCACCACAGAGGTCAGGGCGACGGGTCTGAAGTCGTTATGTCCTGTGGTCCTTGACTTCTTGGGAACAGGGATGATAGTTGAAGACTTGAAGCAGGCCGGCACGTGACATGTCTCCAGTGAGGTGTTGAAAATGTCTGTGAACACTGGAGACAGCTGATCAGCGCAGTGCTTCAAGCTGGATGGGGAGACATTACCTACAACTGGGTTGTTGTAACCCACCAAAAAATGATCACTACCCATAAGATGTGTTAGACAATCAACCCATAGAGTTGGGTTGGTTGTACAACCCAACATGTTAGGTTAAAATAACCCACGTTGGGTTTGTCCATATTTGACCCAGCCATGGGTTGCAAAACAACCCAAATTAGGTTATTTTCAACCCAACATTTTTTAGTGTATATGTATTACCAAGTTTTGTTTTTTGTATTGACATTTTATAAAAGATGTTCTCGTTTTTTAAATGTGTTCCCGGAGATGTTTTAAATTTCTAGATTTATAGAAGCGATGATCAAATGTTATCATAACATGCAGTATTGTTTTGCACTTTCTTGTTAATGAAATTTAATTATATGATTGAGATACAGTATAAATTGGTCAGAGGATTAAAATAAAAAAGCCAATTGAAACCTGACTAAAATTCATTGACATATCTTTCTTTTTATTTTGTGAATATCAATCATTATTGATCACAATGTCAGGTGGTGCGACCGGTCATGGTCAGGTGGTGCAACCAGCAAATTTACATTTAAATGTATCAATTCCCACTGCAATTGCAAAATTAAGTAAGAAATATAACTGTAAACCTTTATATAATGTATACAAATCATTTTTACAGTTAAAAACAAAACATAAAAAGTCCTTATGGAAAAATGGGTGTTTGAACACACAGAAAAGCAGCCGTTTATATGATTTGGAATAAAAGGGCAATAAATAAAGAAATAGAAATTGAATTTACCATGTGATATGCATTTTAGACACTACAATGATTCATATTTACAAGTCTCAGTAGTGCTAAGTACATTAAATGTATATTGTTTTAAATTAATATATGGTCGCACCACCTGACATTTTCTGGGTGGTAAAATCAGAAATCTTGTTTAATAATGAATTAATGCTGCCTAAAATGCTGTAAAACTAATATGAATCAACACCATACATTTTTTTGGACATAAAAATGCATTTTAAAACTGTTTTGCTTAAAATATTTTTTTTTTCATCTTGAAAATCTTATTTGTCATTGACCCACATATATATTTGTATTAATATATTAAAAGGGGAGAATGGTACAGCACCAAATGAGGAAACGTCATGGTAACTTTCATAACCTCCGTTCCCTGATGGAGGGAACAAGACGTTGTGTCGATGAAGTGACACTAGGGGTCACTCTTGGGAGCCTGAGACACCTTAATGGGAATTGGCGAGTGGTATTTGCATGCCACTCCCCCGCACATATGGGTATAAAGGTGCTGGGACCAGTCAGTTTACCAACAGGGAAATTATCTAGTGGAAGATATACGTTGCATGGGGTTACCTATGGGGAACCAGCACATGCAGAGCACCTACCCCAGTACAGGGCTTAGTTAGCACATGTACTGAGCTGGCAGTGAGCTTCTCCGCAAACCCGTCTGCCACAGGGCTAGGAGGAAGTCATCCAGGGAAAACATCTCTTGAACACTACTGGGAGTCAACAGCGCACATCTTCAGCTCAGTGGAGGTGAAAGGCACTATGCCCAAGTGATAAACCTGGCCAACTATCCCGGACTTACCTGTTCGTTCCTGCTAAGACACGGGACGAAACCAGCTGAACCCAGAGATTATAGAACCTCGCAAAAGTGTTGGGTGTTGCCCAGCCCGCTGCTCTGCAAATGAGGCACCACTGGTCAGGGCCCAGGAGGCCGCCACACTCCAGGTAGAATGGGCTCGTAGCCCTGCGGGAGGCGGCACATGCTGGGCGTGGTATGCCATAGCTATGGTGTCAATGATTCATTGGGCGATCCTCTGCTTGGAGACAGCGCTTCCTTTCCGCTGTCCAACAAAACAGACAAAGAGCTGCTCAGAGACTCTAAAGCTCTGCATGCGATCCAAATAGATGCTTTAAGCGCGCACCGGACACGGCAACGTCCAGGCTGGGTCTGCCTCATCCTGGGGCAGTGCTTGCAGGTTCACCTCCTGATCCCTGAATGGGGTCGTGGGAACCTTGGGCACATAGCCCGGTCGGGGTCTTAGGATCACGTGAGAGTAGCCTGGACCAAATTCCAGGCACGTTTCGCTGACAGAGAACGCTTGCAGGTCACCTACCCTCTTGATGGAAGTGAGCGCAGTCAGGAGGGCAGTCTTTAAAGAGAGTGCCTTAATCTCAGCTGACTCCAAGGGCTCAAAGGAGGCTTCCCGTAGACCCCAGTCGTGCTTCCCTAAGGACTTACCATCCACTGTGGTGTGCTGCTATAGCGGCAACATACACCTTCGGGGGGGGCAGCCATCTCAGTGGGTCTACACATTTGGAAGAACATCATTTAGCAAACAGATGCCTCTTCAAGGCATAAATGCGCCTTGTAGAGGGGGTCCTAGCCTGAGTGATTGTGTCTACCATGTCCTGTCCAGGGGCCAGAGGTCCAGATGGTGCCCCGTCCCTGAGGAAGAAGGTCCTTCCTCAGGGGAATTTGCCGGGGGCTGACACGAGGAGCGTGAGGTCTGTTAACCAAGTCTGGGTGGGCCAATAGGGTGCTACTAGGATGGCCTGCTCCTCGTCCTCCCTGACCTTCACAGTTTCTGCGCAAGTAGGCTCACTGGGGAAAACGCATATTGCTTGCGTAGTGCAGAGGGCCCGCTGTGTGCCAGCGCTTCTATACCGAGGGGTGCCTCGGTCAGGGCGTACCAAAACGGGCAGTGGGAGGATTCTGGGAGAGCGAACAGGTCTACCTGCGCCTGCCCGAATCGACTCCAAATAAGCTGGACCACCTGAGGGTGGAGTCTCCACTCTCCCCTTTGGGTAACCAGTCGTGGCAGGACGTCTGCTGTGGTGTTGAGGTCTCCCTGAATGTGAGTGGCTCACTGCAACTTGAGGTGCTGATGACTCCAGAGGATGAGGCGGCTGGGAGTTGTCACATACAACGGGGAGCGTAAGCCATCTTGATGGTTGATATATGTCACCTTGCCATGTTGTCTGTCTGAACCAACATGTGCTTGCCCTGGATCAACGGCCGGAACCTCCACAGGGTGAGCAGTATTGTCAACAACTCGAGGTAGTTGACGTGCCAATGTAGCCGCGGACCCGTCCAGGAGCCGGTGGCTGCGTACCCGTTGCATACAGTGCCCCAGACCATTTTGGAGGCACGACGCACCTGGAGACCTACTCACAACCCACAGGGGGACACCTTCCTGTAGAAATGTGAGGTTGGTCCAAGGGCTGACGAGGTGGCAACAGACTGGCGTGATGGCCACGCGATGTGTCCCGTGGTGACATGCCCATCTCTGGACTCGAGTCTAGAGCCAGTGCTGAAGTGGTCTCATATACATCAACCCGAGCGGTGTGGCCATCGCTGAGGACGCCATATGCCCCAGGAGCCTCTGAAACGGTTTCAGTGGAACCACTGTTTTCTGTCTGAATGCCTTCAAACAGGTCAGCACCGACTGTTCACGCCTGTTCATGAGGCACGCCGTCATCGAGACTGAGTCCAACTCCAAGCCGGGAAAAGAGATGCTCCGAACCAGGAGGGGCTTGCTCTTTTCCTCATTGACCCAAAGCCCTAGGTACGTGAGCACCAGGTCCCTATGCACACACAAAACATCCCGAGAGTGAGCTAGGATTAGCCAGTCATCGAGATCGGAAGCCCGATTCCCTTAATGGGGCAAAAGCTGCCTCTGCGTCCTTCGTGATGACATGAGGGGGTAGGAACAGGCCGAAAGGGAGGACCTTATACTGGTATGCACGACCCTCGAGCGCAAGCGGCAGGAAGGGTTTGCCTCGAGGTGGAAATGAGACGTAGACGTACACGTCCTTCAGGTCTACCGCCGCGAACCAATCTTGATGTCGGATGCTCGTTAGAATGCGTTTTTGCATCAGCATCTTGAACGGGAGTCTGTGTAGAGTAAACTTGCTTTTTTTATTATTGGGGTGTTATCACACAATGTAAAATTGCCAACCTTTTGGCCACATAATCGCAATGTCGGTAGCAGGTTTGGCAACATTGAGACAACGTTCTGTTTTTTGCTGGGATTTTGCTGTCTTTTGATAGTCGTACACCTGTAGCACAAATGCTAGTTTTGAAAATTGTTTATGAACTGGGTTGCGAACAGACATTTCTGTGACAGTCAAACACCTGCTAATGGGTGCATTGCCGTTTTGTTTCCTTAAATGTCATCTTCCCAGCATCTGGCAATGGAAGGCATTTTTGGTTGGAGCTCGGAGCTATCATGTAAGAATATCCCACTTCCAATTTGAATGGAACACAGCATTAGAAGAGAGTAAATAATAGAGCACAACAGTGCCTGTCCACTTTTTCAGCCGTCAGGGTTCCGGAAGTATTTTCCCCATTCATTCATAAAACAGTTGTGAGCAATGAACCATGAGGTGAATCACAACATCACAAACTTGGTTTTGAAGCAATTTGAAAATCAGACATAAAGAAAAAGGTACAAGGCTGTTTACTGTACTTATGGTTTTTCCTGAGGGCAAAAACTACAATCCCATGAAGCATTGTGAATAATATCATTGAATAAAAAATTATGGGAATATTCTTTATAAAACTATTGATTTTAGGTTGTTGATTATAGGTATAGAATTATAGCATATACCATTGTTGGAAACCTCATAGCTCATGGTAGGTTTGTTTTTAAAATGTTATAAGTTATTGTTGAAAAACAATTTGTCTATGGGATGAATGAATGGGATTTTTACTCCTGGAACCAGACTGTTGCACTCTATAAACTTGGAATTATCCTGCATTCAAGTGTAACTGGGAAGCTTGTACCACCGAGTTGGGCATTCCCTCCATCAGTACAATAGTAACTTAGATGTTCCCTGTCTGTCGCTCACTCGACGTTGTGTCAAATGAAGCGACACTAGGGGTCCCTATTCAATCACGCCATGCACTGAATCGTGTACGTGCACTGCTGACACAGGTGCGTCAGTCTGCACGTACCCTTCTCCAACGGCCTATAAAAATTTTAAACTTTTTAGCTTCCTGGCATCCCGAATTGGGGGAACAAGCGACGTGCCAAGCACGGGAGCAGGCCGCGCCAGCCGCGTCTTTTCTCTCTCTATGTTTTTCGCATGGGACTGTTTATCGGACAGACAACAAGGCAATGGTGACATATACCAATGGGGCCATTTAACGCTATAACATGCATCGGGGAAGGTGTTCTTTTCCAACTCTTATTCTTTCAGGGGGAAAAGACCCCACAGAGACCACATCCTGGTTAAATGTAGTGAATACGTCACATGGGTTTTCAGGCCAAATATGGAAGTGGCGCGGTGGTAGATCCTACCTAGCAAGGGAGGAGTTGCTTCAACACAGTGACTGGGGGGCAGAGGGGACTGCCCAAGGGAGACGCAGGTCCACCGGCAGGGGATTAATCGCAGAAAATACACACAGGGGGATTAATCCGTGAAGGCCAAACCTGTGGAGCACCTATTCCAGTACAAAGTAGTTAGTACCCGTAGTGGGTCTGGTCGGGAATTTCTCTGCTGAATTCACGAGCCAGAGGGCTAGGGAGGAAGGACATCCAGGGAGCGTGAGCTTTGTGGACTCACCTGGGAGAAAGAGTGCATCTGATCGCCTCAGTGGAGGGGAAGGACACTATGTGCAAGCGAAACACCCTGGCAGTCATTCCGTATTCCCGAGTTCTGCGTGCTCGGACCTGAGAGAATAAGGGACAAAACCGACTCCACCCTGAGATTGTAGAATCTCGTAAAGGTATTGGGTGTTACCCAGCCTGCCGCTCTGCAGATGTCTGCTAGGGTGGTGCTGTTGGCGAGTGCCCACAAGGATGCCACACTTCTCGTCGAGTGTGCTCGACCCCACAAGGCCTGGGTCTCATAGGCCAAAGCGATGGCGCCGACGACCCAGTGGGCTAGCCTCTGTTTGTAGACAGTGTTCCCTTTCCGCTGTCCACCAAAGCAGACAAAGAGCTGCTCAGAACATCTAAAGCTCTGCGTGCTGTCCAAATAGGTACGCAAAGCATGCACCAGACACAGCAATGAAAAGGCTGGGTCTGCCTCCTCCCAGGGCAGCGCTTGCATGTTCACTACTTGGTCCCTGAAGGGGGTCGTAGGAACCTTGGGCACATAGCCCGGTCAAGGTCTTATGACGACATGGGCGTCTGCCGGACCAAATTCCAGGCAAGTGTCGCTGACAGAGAACTCTTGCAGGTCCCCAACCCTCTTGATGGAAGCAAGCGCGATCAGGAGGGCCATCTTCAAGGAGAGAGCTCTGAGCTTGACTGATTCAAGCTGTTCGAAGGGGGGTCTTTGGAGGCCTGAGAGGACCACGGACAGATCCCATGAGGGGAACAGGCATGGCCTGAGAGGGTTCAGCCTCTGGGCACCTCTAAGGGACCTGGTGATCAGATCGTGCTTCCCTAAGGACTTACCATCCACTGCGCCTTGGTGAGCCGATATAGCGGCTTCATAAACCTTCAAGGAAGAAACCTCCAGCAGAAATGAGAGCACTGACCCGACTGCGCATCTCTGCGGGTCTTCAGATTGGGAAGAACACCGATCCCTGAACAAATGGCACTTCAGGGCGTAAAGCTGCATGGCAGAGGGAGCTTGGCTTGGTTGATCGTGTCTATGACAGCAGGTGATAGGCCACTTAGATCTTCCGCATCCCGTCCAGGGGCCAGATGTGGAGGTTCCAGAGGTCTGGGCATGGATGCCAGAGAGTTCCCCGTCCCTGAGAAAGAAGGTCCTTCCTCAGGGGAATTTGCCAGGGAGGTGCTGTCGCGAGGAGCATGAGATCCGAGAACCAAGTCCGAGTGGGCCAGTAAGGAGCCACTAAGGTGACTTGTTCCTCGTTCTCCCTGGTCTTGCACAGCACCAGTGCAAGAAGTTTCACTGTGTGCCAACGCGTCTGTCCCAAGAGGGGCTTCTGTCAGGGAGTACCTGATCGGGCAGTGAGTGTTGTCACTGTCTCTACCGCTGCAAACCAATCTAGCTGTCCAACGCAGGTTAGAATCTGTCTCTGCGTGAGCATTTTGAACGGGAGTTTGTGCAAAGCCTGGTTGAGAACTCGCAACTCCAGTATTGGTCACAACCCACCACCTTTCTTGGGTACGATGAAGTAAGGGCTGTAGATACCGTTCTTCATCTCGGCTGGAGGGACAGGCTCTATCACATCTTTGAGAAGCAGAGTCGTGAAAAGCGCTGGCTTTTTTGCCTCATATGGAGGTGGAGCGAATACCGCTGAAACAAGGCGGGAGTCTGGCAAATTAAATCACGTAGCCAAGTCGGATGGTCCTGGTCAACCAACGTGACAGGTTGGACAGCAAAAGCCATGCGTCCAGACTCTAGACACTGGACACTAGAGGGATGACGTCCAGGGTGGGGCTTCGGGGCGGGGGGAGCAGGTAATAGCGCAACGGGAGGCAAAAGCACGTCCTGAGGCTTGGGTGCTGAGAAAAGACTCAAAGCACTTGCCTTGCTCCGCGCACCCGGTAGGGGCGGGTTAGAGACTGAGGAAGAGGTCCTGGAAAGGCATCTTCGGAACTCGTCAGCACTGGCCTGCCGGGGCTCGGCAGTCGCAGGTCCGGAGGCGAGGTGACTGCATCCGGGGAACTGGGACAGTAGGATTTTGGAGCCGGGTCGCCATGAGAATGGAACATGCTGCCTTGGTGACCCAGGAAGTGGGGAAATCGCTCTTTTATTAACAATGTGGGTACCGCAGCCCCAACAGAAAATAAGGAAAACATGGATTTTCCTCCTGTCCCTCCTCCGGGGGACGGAGTGGTCTTAGTACCAGCTCCGGAGCAAACGTCTGACTCCCTGGGTCTTCCATCTCAGGAGTGCTTAGGAGCCTTCCGGGTCCTAGAGGAAGTCCTGGAAATAAAACTCTTTTAGGAGGAAAACACTCTTTCAGACAGAAGCGCCCAGGGGCGTGGACTGTACAGCGTGCAGAGAGAGAGAACGCCGCTGGAAATGTGCCTTAGATCCAACAGCAGTGTTCTGCCACAGAGGTGAGTGGAACAGTAGTGAGACTCAGCTTGCTGATGAACAACCGCTCGGCTCCGAAGAAAAAATCTGACTGATAGACGCACGCCTGCTTCCCTTTATACCCCTATGTCCGGGGGCAGGACATGCAAATTCTGTCTGCCAATTTCTCATTGGCCTTTTCAGAGGTATGCAAGGCTCCCAAGGAAGATACCCCTTGTGTCACTTCATTCAAAATTATGTTGAGTGAGTGACAGAATCACCCTGAAAATGACCATCACATTACACAAAAAAGCCCACGTTAGAATTAGAGCAAAACTTACCTCAGCGTGCTGCCTTAAGTTAGAGCTGTGACTTTAATCTTGAAATATCAGCTTGTCTTGGTGTTAAAAGAAGGCATTGCATGACGAAACTATACTTTTTTCACTGTGTAGAGCGAAGAAAGTGTTTCACTTTGAAAAGTTTGATGCTGCTGCATTGATGACTTGAGTAACAGTCTGTGACACCGGCTCAGAGCTGTGAACTTCCGCTCTTGTAAAAGTCCCATTCAATAATCTCTCAATAAATAACACATTAATTCAAATTAAACCCAGTAATGTAACGACAGTAACGCCACACATTTTAAAGAAGTAAAAATTTTAAATCATTTGAAATTTACTTGAGTGAGAGTAAAAAGTACCCACTTTTAAACCTACTCTAAAAGTAAAATTTTCCCCAAAATGTTACTCAAGTAAATGTAATGCGTTACTACCCACCTCTGGTTCTGTTTTTTCATACAAAAGGGTTTCAAAAATTCTACGATCAGTGTTGCAAAATGTATTACTGTATTTCACGGGTCGGGAACCTTTTTTCACTGAGGAGACAATTTTTTTTATTTTTGGTTGATACATTTTTTCGAAAGAGCCATAGCATAAACTAATAATTTACTAACTCTAATTGTCACATTTATGTGTTTTGTTCTTGTTTTCATGTCTTTTATTTTCAAGTTTAGTTCCTGTTCACGAAAATAAAAACACGAAAAACTTGAAAAAGCAATTAAATAGTGAATTGAAGTGATCAAAATGTTATATATTACCACCTCCCGGAATCCAGACATTTACCATCTCCAACGGCCCCATTTGCCATCACGCAAGTATCTGTCAGCGACAACAGGTGAAAAATTACTAATAGCCTACAAATTAAGAACTAAAGACAGTTATAAATGTAAAGATAATAATAAAAATAGTTATAATAAATAAGCCTAATAAATTCCGTGTGTTCCCAAAAAAATGCTGCCAAATGTGTGTTCTTATAAAATGTGTTTGTGTTGCGTTTTGGTAATACAGTTGATGCTGCCTAAAGAAAAGAAAATAAAACAAAATTTTAGGTTCAAGGTGTCATGTATTATTTTATGATTTAATTACTTAGATGGTAATTTAATTACCATCTTTGTTTCTTTTTAATACAATATATATATATATATATATATATATATATATATATATATATATATGTATTATATATAACAGAGTTGTGTTCACAATGCTTAAGAGCGAACTGCTCCGTCGAAATAAAGCGAGAGTCACAGCACCTTCTGAGATGATCGGAGATCATTTGCAGCATTCTCATAGACTACATTATTCTCACAAAAAGATTTCAGACGATTGAAACAGAAAAATAGGAGTGATAACTCTTTTGTGTTCCATGATACAGGGTTCTGCTGCACTCCTCAGAACAAACGGTGAATCAGACACTGCCTGCTTTTCTGTTGTCTGTTTTTATATAATACAAATATAATAAAATGTGTTTTTCAAGCACGTGTTATTGTGACTAACAGCATTTTTGTCATGTGTCACTCCGAGACGTCTTACAGGTCACCCAACTGTTGCGGGTAGATGAGCAAAATTACTTATGCATGAAATACCTGCATTTGGACTGCAAGTAGCTCGCCAAATAGATTGAGCCTCGTCGCATGTGGTGGGTGCTATTTCACACCCTGGGCGCACATAAAAAATAAATAACATTCATAAAATCGCTTGTAGAAAATGCTCTTAACAGTTAAGATCAGTATTGGGAAATGAGGCCCAATCAGCAAAATTACCTGCCACTGTGCATGAAAAATCCGCATTTGGCAGATGTTCATTTAAAATTTTGTTCACTAGGAGTAGACTCTCGACAAATTCGGGAGAAAGGAAATCAATACAGTATCTACGACTTCAAGCTTTGCAATCACACCCACACTTTCTGTAGGAAAATTATATCTAGAAAGTTTTAAACGATCATGTGTCGGTGAAAGGTGACACACCCGGAGAGCCACTTGATTTTTAACAAAGAGCCACTTGTGGCTTGCGAGCCATAGGTTCCTGACCCCTGCTGTATATAAAGGCTTTTTGAGTGACTAGATTTGTGAATAAAACATTTTTCTAAAATTATTTATGGATTCAGGACATATTTTTTTCTTTTTCTTAAGTAAATGGGTTTTCTACACAAAGTAAAATATCACATGGTTCTAAGCTTATGGTTCACACTAGACCGTCTCATTCTTGCGCTGAATGCTGAGGAGGATTCTAGCCTACAGCCTCTGACGGACTGTTCTAGGAAGGACACAGCTTACTAGCCTTCCGTTTGACAAGCACACTCTTGAAGTACGTTCAACGGCCAGCACATGAGCAGACGATGTGCATAGACCGCGTGCGCGAGTCAAGAATATGTAGGCGGCGTGCGGTAAAAACACCGGGCTGTGCTGATGTCGCAATTTGCGTCACAAATATTGTGCGCGGAGGGATCCGCAGAGCGCATGCCGGAAATAGACTTTGGCCTTTATGCCAGTGAAAATTACTGTTTAAAACAACATGTGCATAACTATTAACTTAATTAATTATTAATACTTTTTATGAGTTTATTGTTTCATAACAAGGTGAGACTCACCTTTAAATAGAACAGAGTATACAGGAGTGTACAGACGAGTGGGCGTAAGTATAGTCTACCTCTATACATTGTAATGTTTAAATCTTGACTTTCCATTTGTACCTTTCTGTGTATAAAATTAATTTACGGTTCAGATGAGATTGCAAAATGTTGCATATTCTTTAAAAACCATGCTCTTGGTGGTCCTATGGACAATTTGATCAGTTTTTACTTATCTAACTCTTAGTGATGGTGAGAAGCAAACCCTGTTGAGAAAACTACATGATTTCGAGACTGGAAACCCAGAAGTCAGCAGTCTCAGAATTCTTTTGCATGGACCAGTCGGTGCTGGGAAATCAAGTTTCATCAATTCTGTGGATAGTTCTCTGCGTGGGCGCACTACTACCAGAGCCCTTGCAGACTCAGCAGTTGGAACAAGTTTTACTCTGGCGGTAAAAATAAATGCTCTTCTACATTTATTTATTAAAATACGTAACCATTCCCAATAAAGCAATTAGCCATGAGATTCTATGCATTGGAGTGATTTTTACATGCATAAGGGGTTATGTCAGACATGATACAAAGCATGAAACATTTAAAAATATAAATAAAACCAAATAAGGATGGTTTCATCACAACAATCCACACTACAGGATCAGATGTATTAGTAATGTAGATTTGGTAAACCATTTTAAACAGTTCAGCTGAATTTATTTATTTTTATTTTATTACTTTATATTTGTTTGTTTTTTAGCAAGACCTCTTTAAAGTTCAAAACAGTTTTTAAACAGATATTTTCTTATTCATTAGTGTTTGTGTGGGTTTTCTTTTGCAGTACAAAGAGTACAAACTGAAGAAGGAAAGGACTGGCTCTTTCTTTCCTTTTATGTTTGCTGACCTCAGGGGTTTTGAAGAGGATTGTGGACTTGGAATAAAGACAACTGATGTCATTAAAACTTTAAATGGTCGCGTCAAGAATGGTTACGTCGTAAGTTCATCAATTAACTGAAATAAATCTGATTCAAATGAAACATGATCCCAGTTAAAAAGTCATACATTAATATTACAATAATATAAAAATATCTTTCAAATTAAAGGAAAACATTTCAGACACAGACTTGATTTTTAATTGAAGCTTTGCATCAAAAATCTGTAATTTGGAAGTAAAGAATTAAAACTATTTTATACAGTGTTTGGGTGCAATTTAGTTTTTTTTTTTGTTTGTTTGTTTTTTCAGTTATTCACTACTGTAAAAAAAAAATTACTAGACTGAAATTTTTGTATTATATATATATAACTAAAATAATGCAGAGCCACCATAACTTTGTTTGAAATATGTTTAAATCTAACCAGCAGAATTTATTTTATGTGCAAAAGTTTAGAATACAGACAATATTCATATATTTCAAAATTTTGCTTCAGTGCTCTTATTTCAAGATGTAATATGTTTTGTGCTTCTGTCCCAGTTTAACCCTAATACACACATCACTAAAGATGACACCCTGTACAACAAGGACCCCAGTCTGAGTGACAAGGTTCATTGTCTGGTGGGTATTTTCCCCACTGACAAAATATCTCTAATAGGAGAGAATACCATAAGAAAAATGAGAGAAATTCGGGAGGATGCACAAAAATTGGGTAGTTTGTTTCACTTCAGTTAAGATATACATGGATATGACAATGGCTTTGACTAAATACTGCATATACTGTATGAGTAGGATACATGAGTTCAACAGTGAGAATATTTTTTTCCCATAATCTCCTTTTTGACCGTGTAAACTTTCTTATGTTATGAAAATATATGAGTACATGATGTATAAGTTAGTTCATCAGTGAGAATATTGCTTATCATTTATTGTACTACAGGCATTCCTCAAGTCATAATCATGACCAAGGTGGATGCAGCATGTCCACTGGTTAAAGAAGATCTTCAGAATATCTACAAAAGCAAGACAATTAAAGAGAAGGTGTGTCTATTAATTAAATATACGGGAGACCGCAGCTGGTTGTCAAACTTTTTACTTCAGTGAATATTTCTCAGGGTAGGTTTATTTTTGAAAGGGAGATGTTGTCAGTCTATGTAGTGTAAGTTGTCACAATGAACCTGCCATTAATTAAGCACAAGTAACAACCTTCTGAGATAAAACTGTGACAACATGCCCCAACATAACTTTCATCTTCCTTCATAGTATATTTGAATCTTGCTTGAATGTTTGCCAGTGTGGTTTGATTATGTTCGCTTGTTTACCCAAGAGCTGTATCAGAAATATGATGATAGTAAAATTAAATGTCTTCTAATTTAAGAGGGTTTTGAACTAGGTGTTTGAAACCATCACACAAAACACAACCTTTGCTAGGTGAAAACAGTGCAATTGGAGTAAAGATCTTATTGTTAGAGAGACATAGCTTTTGTGACAACTTCCTCTTGGGACTACTACAAAACACAACCTTTGCTAGGTGAAAACAGTGCAATTGGAGTAAAGATCTTATTGTTACAGAGACATAGCTTTTGTGACAACTTCCTCTTGGGACTACTACAAAACACAACCTTTGCTAGGTGAAAACAGTGCAATTGGAGTAAAGATCTTATTGTTGCAGAGACATAGCTTTTGTGACAACTTCCTCTTGGGACTACTAGCCCTGGTCTCCATATGGCTAAGGTTTTGACTATAAATAATATTAGATGATTGTGGCAGGGCAGAGGGTGGGGCCGGGTCGTGATCATACACACCCGGTCCCTTATCAGGCAGATCAAGCCTCCGAGAGGGATAAAGGCCGACTGCGGAGGATTGTGCCAGAGAGAGAGAGATAGTTTACGGACATGTCCGTCAAGTGTGTTTGTTTCAGTGCAAAGCAGTCAATGGAAAGGAGGAGGTGAGAACCGGCTTGTCAATATAAGTAATATTTTAATAATAAACTGAAACAAACACACATGACGGACATGTCCGTAAACTATCTCTCTCTCATGTTGTGTTTCATGTTGGGTTCCTTTCGTTCACTTTAGCAGATGTGCATTATTTGGAATGACAGATTTAACAAATAGGTTTTTATTATACTGTAAGAACAGGGTTTTTTTGCCTTCACAGATGGAGCTGTGCTCTGTCAAACTTGGCATTCCTGTGAATTGCATCTACCCTGTAAAGAACTATCATGAGGAGGACGCCACCAACACCAGTATGGATATTCTGATTTTAAAGGCATTGCAACATGTTGTTAACTTTGCCAATGACTATGTGGAGTACATGGTAGTTGATAAATAAATGGCCAGATAAATGTGTAACATGCTGATTTCTGAGATACTGGCCACCTGCACAGTGTTTCCCTGCCTTTAGTCTGATACTATATAGGAAAGGAGAAGGACAACAGAAGAGCAAGTGCAATCAAAACCGAAAGTAACTGCTATACAGTCACTTAGTTACAGTAAAAGATAAATAAGGTGTTTCTTAGAAACTGAGAGCAAAATCATCACACACTTTACGAATGCATGTAGGACTCCTGATCTCTAAAAAGTAATTGAATAAAAAAATAAAGCTAAAAATAAAAACTTGGATGTAATGATGTAATATATGCATGTTTCAAGGCTAATAAAATTATATTTTCATTTACAATATATATATATTGTGTACATGTACTGTTTTATGTTTCAAAATGCTTTTGAATAACAGTGTGAAAAACACTATGCTGTTGTAAAGTACAGTAGTTAGAGTAATAACAGGAAGGAAAAAAATATATGAACAAATATGACAACTATTGCAAAGACCTTGTTTTAACATTGCTACAATTCTGTGATTGAAGATGTGCAGGATTTTGTCCATTCTTTGCTAATTTATATTGTTGATGTACTATTATGGCAGGGTGGGTTTAGAAAATAAAAAATATATTGAAACTGAAAGTGAAAATAACCTTTAGCTAAAAACAAAACTGTTCTGCATTAACTTTCTAAATCATAATTCATCTTTCATTTTATTCCTGTGATCAGAATGTAGCTGGTTCAGTTATCAATTTTAAGACTTTTAAATAATCTCAGAGAGTACTTAGTGGCACAATCAATAAATCAATAATTTATGTGTAGATTTATTTGACTTACATATCTCTGTTTGAATATGTATATTGTATATATTGCATGTGTATGTAAAACGTAACAATGAAAATATGAATTAAATACAATAATGCAAATAAAGTAAATGATAAAGTGATCAGTACAATTCTGTTCAATTTGTATAGAGCTTTCACACAATACATATCATTTCAAAACAGCACTAGGAATTGCCTTAAACCCCAAGTGAGTGAGCCAAACGCAACAAGGCAAAAAGAAAACACTCCCTAAGGTTAAAGAATTAATTCACCCGAAAATGATCATTCTCTTATGATTTACTCACATTTAAGCCATCCTAGATGTGCATGTCTTTTCTTCTTCAACAGAATCAAAATTAAGATATTTATAAGCACATTTCAGCTCTGTTTGTCCATACAATTAAAGCAAATGGGTGCCATGACGCTGCTGGCTGTTTGACGGTCCAAAAGACATATTTAGGCAGCATAAAAGTTATCCACATGACTCCAGTCGATCAATGAATGTCTTCTGAAGCAAATCAATACCTCCTTGTTTTCTCGTTATTAGTTTATTAGTTTCACCTGCCCTGATTTAACCTGTTGATTTCTCTCCCAATTTCAGTCTCCTCGTGTTTGCTGTCCATACATTTTATAATTTATGGCCGTTATAAAAGGAAATATTCAATATCTCCCACAAATTACTTTATTTTCTGTTTCCACCTTTTCCATGAATACGTAAGTGTTCCATAACAGACACCTGTTTTCAGTTTCCAGTCTCCACTATCAGTGTTTTTTCTCACATCAGCATCTATTCTTAGCAGATAAAGTGATCTTTAGCATGTTAACTGTGTAAAAATCTTAAAAAAAATTATGTGGCTCCATAGTATTTTTTGACAGTGCCTGACACGTCAAAGTTTAAGATGTGGGTGCATGACATTAGGCTATGAACTGAGGTAAGTTACGTTGATGACATAAACAAGTTATTATGAAAGTCAACAACTGCACAAGTAATTTTTACTCCAACTAAAACTTAAAATGATTGCTGTTCTCTGTCAGGATCAATATTGGTAGTTCCCTCTCTGTCACTAGCTCGAAGTTGTGTCGATGTAGTGACACTAGCGGTTGCTCTTGGGAGCCCCATACACCTCTGATCTTTGAGAAAAGGCATATGGGAATTGGCGAGTGGAATTTGCATGCCTCTCCCCCGGACATACAGGTATAAAAGGAGCTGGCAACCACTCATTCAGGTTTTGTGCTGAGGAGCTGAGACAGGGTACCGGACATTTCGGCGGGTAGTACAGCATTGTGGCAAGAGGGACAAAAACGTCTCATTCCCTCCATCAGGGAACGGAGGTTATGACAGTAACCAAGACTTTCTCTATCTGCCACTAACTCGACGTTGTGTCAATGTAGTAACACTAGGGGTCCCTATACAAAATGCCACAACTAGCTGAACTGTGTTACTTGAACTGCCGATGCAGGTGCAAGCAATCTGCTGCGTGTGATATAGCAGGTGCACTCGGTCTGCAAGTAACCTCCCCCAATGCCCCAAAAAACATAGTTTAGATCCCCTATCTAGTATGGGAGCAGGCCGCGCCAGCCACAGCCTTTTCTCTCTATGTTTTCTCTCCACAGATGGCTGGGGCCTTTTAATGCTTTTTATTTGTGTCGGGGAAGGTGGTGACCACATTCTGTCCTAAGGGGAGGTTAACATGTGGCAAATACATCACGTGGGCTCACCAGCCACACATGGAATAGGTGCGGTGGTAGGTTCTACGCAAAGGGAAAGAGAGCTCTGCCCAAGGGAGACGCAGGTCTTCCGATAGGGAAACCGTACTGTGGAAAATACATCACGGGGTTACCACAGGTAACCAGCACCTGTCAAGCACCTACCCCAGTACAGGGCATGCTAGCACACGTACTGGGTCCGGCTATGTATTCCTCTGCCGAATTCGCCAGCCACAGGCTGTTCCATCAGGGAACGGAGGTTACGACAGTAACCAAGATGTTTTTATCTTGCTTCTTATGGAGACCGAAACCAATAAACAATGGCTGTACATTTTACATTTATATTTTATGCATTTGGCAGACACTTTTATCCAAAGCGACTTACAATGCACTTATTACAGGGACAATCCCCCTGGAGCAATCTGGAGTTAAGTGCCTTGCTCAAGGACACAATGGGGGTGGCTATGGGGATTGAACCAGCGACCTTCTGATTAACAGTTATGTGCTTTAGTCCACTACACCACCACCACTGTGGGCTGTAGAATCATCATGGTGGCACCCAGTGGTTAGTCACCTGTGAAACATTTAACCTCGGTTCCCTGAGATGATGGGAACGAGACATTGCTGTATGCCCTATGGGAGTCTTTCTAGACAACCTGATTGAAGACCTTATACAATCATGCTAATCCTCTGATTGGCAATGGTGTCTGAGCCCCGCCACTTTAGCCACACAGTTTGCCTATATAAGCAGGTGCTTAATCACAATTTCTTCAGAATTTTTTGACTGAGGGACAAGAGTGAGTCACTCGTATCTTGAAACTCAGAAGTAGTAGTACAGCCAGCTTTGGCAATGTCTCGTTCCCTTCATCTTGGGGAATAGATGTTACATGTGTTACCGGAGACGTTCTCTTTCAATTCAGTTCACTCGACATTGCTACAAGCACTCTGGTTCTAAAACCTCACAAACGTTTTTTTTTTTAAGACCATCCTGCTGCCAAACATATGTCCTGTAAGGACACACTGTTTTTCCATGCCCATGAACAGGCCATGCCTCTGGTTGAATGCACTTTGACACCAATAGGGCAATTCGCGCCCTGTACTTCATAAGCGAGGGCGATCACGTCAACGATCCAGAGAGAGAGCCTTTGTTGGCGACGGACATTCCTTTTGTGCGTCCTCCATAACAAACAAAGAGCTGATCTGACAGCCTAAACTGACGGGTATCCTTGACATACAGTAGGTAAGCAACTAGACTAAGTCTTTCACACACACACAATATTTATACCATGATCAATGGAAACATGGATGTTTCACAACCCCCTCAATATTCAAACCAAATCTGCACCCTTGCCTTAAATAAACACAGCTCAGTGTCTTCTTTCTTGCTATTTGCCTGTCTTTAACAGAAATTAACTGTTGGCGTATTTGTTTCACATCAATATTGTCCAGTTTGTCCTGGTGGACAAATCAGCAATATCATTCAGTCTCATTTGTTTTTACTCTTAGAATTGCATTGTTACAAACCTAGGCCTCAACTGTGACCCTGCCTCTCTTCCTGCTCTGTCTGAGCTACTACCTGGCTGGACTGTTCTGTCACCTGACCTGACAAAATAACACATTGATGCATGCCATATGAACAGTGAGGAAAAACATGTATGGCTTTGTTAAGTATTATTATTTTTACCATTATTGTTGACAGCACATTAGCAACTGATAAAATATTTTAACTTTCTCTTTTTGGCTGCCATCCTGACTCAGGCCACACTAGTTGTCTGTCACATCATATAACGTGAAAGCCACGTAGCACTGTACATGAGGGGGTTCGTTAACTCACAGAAACCGTGATATGAGCTGCGGGGTTTCTTTAACTCAAAGAGATGGAGATATGAGCTGTGTGTCATCCGAATATCCAGCTGCTGTCTTTTACCAAAGTTGCTCGCAATTGCCACCCGCACAACAAATGTTGCGCTCTGCATCCGGTTAAAAAACATTCAAAGCCGCTGTCGGCTAAATGACCTGATGACTGAACTCTCATTTGGACTTGTTTTTTTATTTTTTTATTTAATAGCGCGGCGTTATTGTGATAAGGCATGCCGGTGTTATGAACGTCGCCATGTTTAATATTTACTTGTCAATATGGTTACAAGTGTTAGAATACAGACAGTATTAAAGCCATACTGTAAGGTATATAAACAGGACATTTCAAGACTCACACCCGTAAGTAAATGGGGTTGTTAATCCCAAACAATGACTGTGTGAACATAGTCCAATTTGGAACGCTCTACATATATGCAACTCACCTCATTCAAATGCAGCACACTCACAACCCACAATTCTTTGCTTCAACGGAAATGTCTAAAACAAATAACGCCAATTTGCCCGTAAATATGATGTTCAAATGCAAGTTAATTCCCAAGTTGAAGTTGAAGTACCTCAATAGATGGGTGCAGAGTATATAATAATTATAATTATACTTATATATGATTAAAATAAAGTATTAGACTAAAACTACACCTGTAAAATCTATTTTCTTTTCTCTTTACATCATTATAACTCTCCTAAAATTTACCTCATACATTCCCTTCTAAATGGACTTTGTTACCATCTCACTGGATGTGTTCGCGCAACCATGTTACGTTACGTTTGCTTTTGTCCTACGAAGGGCATCTCGTTTAATTGAGACTTCTCTTTAAGTGAGATATCTTAGGAGGCTGCATAATTAAGATACATAACTTTTGGAACAGCACATGGGGAGCATGCCAGATGCCTTAAAATGCTGCCTCTGCAATAGATTTTGGAACAGATACCATTGTATGTAAACTTGGTAGTTAGCCATTCTGGTCCATGATTTTCTGAAAAAATATGGCTGGGGAAGGCTCATTTATATTCATGAGGACAGCACTGCCTGATTGGTCAGTGGACATAATTTTAGGGCCTCTCAGGGTCTAGAACCAGTAAACTATAGTTCATATCATAGATGTGGCCTAAACTAAATGCTATACATCAACATTTCATAGCATTGCTTAATTGTTGTTCAATAATATGTTGTACACGCTGCAGTTTATCGTGAAAATATGTTAATAAATTAATTGTTTATTTTTCATTGTACTAAAGGCATTCCTCAGGTGGATGAAGCATGTCCAGTGATTATAGAAGATCTTGAGAATATCTACACAAGCCAGAAAATAAAACAGAAGGTGAGTTTTAAAACTGCCCTTTACATTTTTGACCAAATTAAATGCAACAATTAAAATTGGCAATGGCATATTTTCCATGCAATGTTAAAAGTTTAGATTGAGGGACTAGAACTGACATTCATTCGTATTTAACATGACCAGTTTGCTTTCACATATGGAGGAGTGTTCTATCAGTCTGGGCATTCCTTTAAACTGCATATCCCCTGTAAAGAACTACCATGAGGAACGTAAAACTAAGACAAAAATGGATATTCTGATTTTAGATGCATTACTAAAAAATGTTTTTATATTTTGTAACAAAAGATATTATTTACATATTGTAGATTTTAATCATAGACCATAATCAGGACAGATGGATACTGTTTTATGTGTTTACAATAGTCTCATTCTGTGAGACACCTTATTTAACTTGATCTATTGTGTGTAATCAGTGGCTGGAAATATATTTGTTTACTGGAACATTAAAATAGGTCTACATTATACATTTACTCTATCTTGAGTAACATCAACTAAGACATGTAATCACATGTTGCAAAGGGTTTTTAAATGTCTAACGCTATTCTTTAAAAAAGCATAACTACAATGGATATATTTAATGTGTTTACAGTAGGTCTTTTTCCAGTGCTCATTAGATGTGTAATGCTACTCAATCTGCTTTCTATGTGAGACATTTTTATAAATCTGGTAGGAACTGATCCAGTCCTCATGATTGTCTTTGTCTTTTAAAATAGCTGTTTTTATAAAATAGCTCAAGGGTTATACTAAATGTAACAACGGTGATAGGAAATCTCTGCATTTATATGTATCAAACCCAAAACTTCTTTGTAACCAGCTAAGATATTTTGAAGTATGTTATGAATGAAAAGAGCAATTACAAAAAAACTAAATGGCATTGCTGAAAAGGTCAAGCATTATGTCCTTATATGAACCGGTTTCACCTTCTTTTACAAATCAAGTAAAATAAGTTCCCTTTATTAAGGGTTTATAACGGGGTTCATTAATGACTAATAACTCATCTACTATGCATTATATATAAATTATGTGCAGTTATGCATCATAAAAAAGGGTGATTTCCATTAAATACCTTCCAAATAAAGAACCAATTTTAACTCTCGTTATAAATGCTTAATAAATATACTTATTCATACTTATTTTAATCAAAACCATTAAATGCCATAATTCATGATTTATGTCATGATCCAGCATAAATAATTATAGAAAGGTTAAAAGGTGTGTTTATATTCATACTGTAATGGCTTTTCACTTTCCTGGTATTGTTAATGTTAAAAGAATTGTGCTTCTCCGAATGGTGTCTTAGTCCTCTCCAAATAATAAATAAATAAATAGAACTTTTAGGTCCTCATCCACAACACTTTATGACAATTCAGATTTTTCTACTGTTTATCAAAACAATTTATATGGATCTTTCACAAACCTTTTATTTTATGGGTTGTTTATGAACTAAAATACGTACATTGTTATTAATTTTTCAACCTTTATAACCTCAAAAATTTTACATAAATGCAAAATGGACAACCATGACTTCCTTATTGATGACTTACCCATTTATTACCAATGATGAAAATGCAACAATTAATTAGTTACATACATTAGTAAACTATGAAATTGCACCTTAATGTAAAGTCGACACATGTGAGCTAATTATTAATTAGTTACGGACATTAGTAACCTATGAAAGTGTATCTGCAGTGGATAAACATTTGAATGATCATATTACAACATGTAAATAAGAATGTCTTCCTCAAAGCAAAAAATATCTCAGCTATAAATGTTTAAACAAATTACATAACATCAAGATGAAAAATAGTGCGTCATGACTCCAGCTCTGCAGGTGAAAATCGTGCAGGTGAAAAAAGTGATAAACATATTTCAGGTAACCTCAAACCATTCTTCTGCACAGAAGAGCTTTGCCATTAACACAACCCACATAAAATGTTCCTCCAAGTTGCTTGCACTTTTAGGTTTCAATCACAGATGTCGCTAGAGAGCCCAAAGTTCTGTTATACAGCTTTTAATAGAGCTGCTGTTCAGCCATGTCCTCAATTTGCAGGTGAATCCGGAAGTCTAATTCGCCATGTTTTTCTTCAGGATTTTCCTATAGGTGTTTATAATGGTTTTTCAACTTATGAGTAAAATATGGTCTGTGGTAAACATTACTTGCTGTTATGTTCAGGATGTGCATAAGAGGTTTTGTACTGCTCTGTTTTGGAGCCTTTCTTATTTCTTACTTTGACAGTTTTGTGCAATAAGTTGTAATACTTATTTAGCCTATTTATTTGTTGAAAATCAGTTAGCATCCATTTACCCATCTGAAATGCATCTAATCGGGGTCACGTGAACATAACAGAGCCTAAGTATGTATTTTTATGTTTAACACCGACTACCCGACTACTTCAGTTGTTTGATTATGAAAACTGGGGGATTTGCACATCTGTAGTATTGATCATGTTGTGGATGTGTAGTTATTTACGGTTATATATTCCTAAGTGCCTGAAGCAGTTAGGACAGGTGTGATGGGCATCCTGGAACCCCCTGACAAAGAATGGGATGAGGCAAAATCCACAAATAAGCCTGTAGAAAAGCATTAAAAAACTTAGAGATAGGGAAAGAGAGACTTTGACCATTTACTGTAGTATATGTGGTAGTTTAACTTATAGTATTCATCTGCTACCACCATAGTTACAGGCTTACTGTGACAATTCTTGACTTACCCCAGCAGAGTTAATAAGCAGCACATGCCCCATGCAGCAGCACCAGGTTTATATTCCACATTAGTGAGGATGTTCTCATGGCAGAATTGGCACACAGTCTCTGTTGGTGTGTCACCCAATACAACAACCCTCTGCTGTGGCTGCACCACTATCACCTGAGGGGCTACTGTCCTCACTGTCTGCTGCATCAACACTTTAACAGTGAAAGAGTATTTTTAACAATTTAGTTTTAAGAACAGTTCTCCCAAAAACAACTATTCGGTTATTTATTACTCACCTGTGGAACACCAAAGAATAATTTGTAATGAATATCTTAGTCTGTCTTTTTAATACAATGGCAGTTGACTCACTTTAAAGCTTAAAAAGGAACCAAATGTATCATAAAATTAATCCACGTGACTTTGAATGTGTCATATTCCAAGAATTTTAAAGACATTCTGAAATAAATTTTCAATGAAAATCTATAGTTATTTTCATCATGTTTTGCATAAAGTAAAACTTAGCATAATGTACATATTCTGAATACAGTAGGCCTACTACAAACTACTTTCTTTCAAAAATGAGATACAAGGATGTGTGCCATTTCAAACGAACCCAAAGCCTATTAAAAGCAACATATGCACCATTTAAGTGCTAAATGAATTACATGTAATTATATACAGTAAACAGAAGGTTATCATTATTGTTTTTAATTTAAATATCTTAACTTGTAACCAGTTAGCAATTTGTGGATAAAAAAATTATGGTTCACTAACTATAAGTAATAAAACCTTCTAAGTCAAAAAATCTTATGAAAACAGCTAAACAGTTAGCTAACTACACCTTGGACTTTAAGGTAGTTTAATGTTTACTAGCAAATTTTAAATAATTATTGCTATCCAAAGGATTAAAGTTAGCTATATTTTGCAGCTACTGATACCATGCACTAAAATCATTGTACTTAGATATACGTAGTAATTATTCAATAATTAATTATTTAAAATATGACACCTTCAACCGGTCTGGCTTGTCAACACTGACTAGGGCCCAGATCTGATGAATAACTTTTGAGAATAACATTTAGCACGAATCTGTAGATGACAACTTTTTGATTTTATAGCACTTTACTTACCTTGCTGTGAGTGGTTGACCATTGTGATTTGTGTGGGCACATTGAGGACAGGATAAGGGTTTGCCCTAGTTCTATTAGTGTTTTGAGGAAAGCCTTGAACTCTGTCTGTAAACATTACAATTGTATTAATAGTTAGATATAGCTGTGCATGTAAAGTGGCAAGAAAAAATTATGTGAACCCTTTGGATTTGCATTTTGTATAAATGTGTCATTAAATCTGGTCTGATCTTCATCTAAGTTACAATAATGAACAAATCTGTTTAAACTAGTAACACACAATTAAACAATTACAATTCAAATTTACAATTAAATCTGTTTTAACTAGTAACACACACATTATTGTATTGTTCTTTGTAAGAGGTTTGTTGGAAAAGAGGAGATGAGAAACTGGGAACTCAACTCAATGTAGGCTTTAACCAAACAAAACTCAAGAGTGGCTTTTCAGCTTTCTCTCTTGTCGCTGGCATGGTCCCTTTATACCACTCTCCCCAAAGTTTACTGCAATTGGAAACAGGTGTTAGTCATAATCAGGCTCAGGTGTATGCACCCTTACTGCTTTCTCTCTCTCCAGACGAACGCTTGACCACGCCCCCGCCACCGCATATCCCCACCGCCCGACTCAGGCCTGGGAGATATCAGACTGTCTACCCCCACCCCCCTTTTCTAGAAAGGAAGTCTGTGACAGCCATCTGCGCTCCCGGTCTGTGGATAGCTGAAGAGCCAGGTACCACTGGGTGGCCCGAGCATTGGTATCTTTCATGTGGTGGAGCCATTGGAGTGGGGCGTGATTCAAACAGAAAGTGAAGGACCGCCACAGCAGGTCGTATCAGAGAGTGAGGACCACACACTTGCAAGATACTCCTTCTCAATGGTTGCCTCCCCCTCCCCCACCTGGGAGAGCCGCCCCCATCCCTCTGTATGATTCGTTCATCTGTAGAATGAAAGGGATAGAGATATTGGCAGGGATTACAGATATTTGCATTAAGGGGATCTGCCAATAACCCTTTGTCAAATCCAGTGTCGAATAAAAGCGAGCTGTGCCCAACCGATCGAGCAACTCATCAACATGAGGCATTGGGTAGGTGTCAAATTTAGATACAGCATTGACTTTCCTATAATCCACACAGAACCGTACTGACCCGTCGTTCTTAGGGACTAGAACAACTGGGCTGGACCAATCACTGTGGGATTCCCCTATTACCCCCAGATCGAGCATTGCATCCAATTCTTCTGGCAGTCGGTAGGGATGGCTACGTACCAATACCCATGGCCAAGTCTCTATATGGTGTTGGATGAGGTTCGTACGACCTGGCAGAGGGGAAAACATGTCTGCAAATTCCTCCTGCATCTTGGCAACCTCTGTGACTTGATACGACGAGAGGTGGTCTCCGCAAGTGACCGGGGCAATATGATTGGGTTTTGTGTTCACCTCCGGCCCGAGCTCCACCCTCTCCGGAACTACCATAGCCATCGTCACAGGGACTGCCTCACTCCAGAATGTCAGGAGGTTGAGGTGGTATAGTCACGCCCCCTCTATCTGTTTGTTTCACCTCATAATCAAGAACTCCCACTCATCGTGTTACCTCAAATGGTCCTTGCCACTTGGTGAGTAATTTAGAGCTCGATGTGGGATGTAATACGAGCACTTTGTCTCCTGGTGCATACTCACATAGTAGAGTACCCGTTATACAATCGGCTTTGACATTCCTGAGCTTGGCGCAAATTCTCCTGTGTTAGTTGCCCCAGAATGAGGAGTTTTGCCCTATGATCAAGATAAGATCTTTTACTGGTTAAAGGTCCTTCCTCCCAAATTTCCCACATGATGTCGATAACACTGCATAGGCATCACCCATACAGCAGCTCGGATGGGTATACCTACAATGGGGAAAACCCGGTGGAGGCTTGCGGGACCTCTCGCACTGCAAACGACAGGGGCTCGAGCCATTATCCCAATTTCTAGCATCTTCTTGTACAAACTTACAAATCATATTCTTTAGGGTTTTATTCTGCGGATTGTAAACACTGGTGTGAATCGATTTAATACCCAATAATTTGTAGAGTTTGCAGAGTGTCTTTGACGTAAATGTCGTGCCTTGATCAGTGAGGATTTCTTTCGGAATCCCCACTCAGGAGATTATTTTGAAGAGTGCATCCGCAACACTGCATTTCCGGATATCGTGTTGCATAATACACCAAAACTATGACGAAGCGATGTCCGCGTGCTGTCCGGTCCAATGGCCCGACGAGGTCCATGCCAATTCTTTCAAAGGGGCACTTGATTAATTGAAGGGGCGCAATGGCGCTCTGGGGGTGGCCGGTGGATTCACCAGCTGTCATTCACAGCACACCAACAGCAAAGATCTCCGCAAATGCCCGGGCAATAAAAACGGACCATTAGTCAGTTCAGTGTTTTCCTCTCCCACATTATTAGGTTTCATTATTAGGTTCATTGGAAAAGAGGAGACGGAAAGCTGGGAACTCAACTCAAAGGTAGGCTTTAATCAAACAAAACTCAAGAGTGGCTTTTCAGCTCCACACAATATAATACAATCTCTTTGGGTCAGGTAGCTCTCTCTCCCTCTCTTGTTGCTAACGTGGTCCCTTTATACCGCTCTCCCCAAAGATTACTGCAATTGGAAACAGGTGTTAGTCATAATCACTTACTGCTTTCTCTCTCTCCAGATGAACGCTCGACCAAGCCACCGGCCCCACATTCTTGTACATATTGAATACATCATGCAAACATTCACAGTGTATGTTGGAAAAAGTATGTAAACCTCCAAGCTAATGATGTCAACAAAACCTAATTAGAGTCAGGATTTGGCAAACCAGGAATCCAATTAATGAAGCAATATTGGAGGTGTTGGTTAGAGGTACTTTGACTTATAAAAAGCACTCAAACATTTTGAGTTTTTCACAAGTAGCATCTGCTGACATAGATCATGCATTGCAAAAAAGAGGTCACAGAAAACCTATGATTAAGAACTGTTGCTTTGCGTAAAGCTGGAAAGGGTCACAAAGTTTTCTCAAAGAGTTAGATATTGATCTGTCCACAGTTAGACAAACTGTCTATAAATGGAGATGATTGAGTACTGTGGCTACTCTCCTTAGAAGTGGCCGGCCAGCCAAGATGACTCAAAGGGCACACCACAGAATGCTCAGTGAGGTAAAAAGAACCCTAGATTGACAGCTGAAGAATTGAAGGAATCATTAGAACTGGTTAACATCTCTGTTCATGAGTTTCCTATATGGAAAAAACAGTTATTAAATCTAAGGGTTCACTTACTTTTTCCACTGCACGGTGAATGTTAATTTTTTATTTTTTTTATTGATTTAATTGAGATGTTTTCAATAAATACATGACAGTCTGGAATTGTTTGTGTGTTGTTAGCTTAAGCACATTGAAGATGAGATTACGTTTTATGACTAATGCAGAAAACCATCCAGTTCCAAAGGATTCACATAATTTTTATTGCTACTGTATTCTCTTTGTGTCCATGCTTCATGGCTGCTGAAGATAGTACCTATCTCTCTGTAGGGAGGTGGTGCTATGGCAGGTGTATATAAGGGTGATGTTGCAGGAGGCCCTTCAAAAAGAGGAAACTCATTGATCTCGCTGTATGCAGTGGGTGGGAATGTGGAGTCAACTGCACCAACACTGGCAGGAATATCCATCTGTTTACTGGATGTAACAAAATAGGTCAAATTGAGTCAGTAAGCTTTTGAAATAAATGAAAATCTTACAGTATAAATTATATGTTAAAGTCAAACATTTATTCACAAAAATCCAGTAGAAACAAACTAAATCAATAGTCTTTGTTTTTATAAATAGCTATTTTTGTCAATAAAATATAAACTACAAACTAAAATGAAGAATTTTATATCGGACAATATTTGTAATTTAATCTGATCTTTTAAGTCTCAATATTGTTTGAGAATAAATTATTATGACAACTATGAAAGAATATCTTTGCCAGATATTAGTCATAAATAATTCAGCCCACATAAACCACCCAAAAATATTTCTAAAATGTACATTTTTATTTAGATGTACGTGAATATTATAATTAATAACTCTTAGGCAGTATGGCTTCATGTCAATTTCAGTCATCTTTTATTTTTATTATATTTTTATTATAGATATTAGTCATAAATAATTCAACCCACATAAACCATCCACAAATATTTCTAAAATGTATATCTGTAGTTAGATGTACATGAATATTATAACTAATAACTCAATTTACAATAACTCAATTTACAATAACTCAAGTCAATTTAAGTCACCTTTTATATAGAAATCACTTTTGCTCCTAAATTTTGCTACCTAACTGTATAGTTCTCTTAAAGCTTAAAAAACTAAACTTCTGTGTTACTATGCATTATTCTGAACAACTTCAAGTATGATAGGAATGAACAGGTAAGCGTTTACAAATCAAGAAAATCTATTATATTCATCCAAAATAT
The DNA here is from genome assembly GCF_025860055.1 of Xyrauchen texanus. Lineage (NCBI taxonomy): Eukaryota > Metazoa > Chordata > Actinopteri > Cypriniformes > Catostomidae > Xyrauchen > Xyrauchen texanus. Next base: position 44,267,296 of record NC_068280.1, read on the forward strand.
AGATCATTCCATGTGCATTTATTTCATATCTCTTATTTCATGTCTCATTTGTTTTCTTATGGTAGCTAAATACAAACTAGTCACATTAAGAACTAAGTTATCATACAACAAAAGTTGCATGTCTTTCTATTAAACTCAAATATTATGACATAGTTAAGCTTTGATATATAGGTTATTTTGCCAGTCTTTTATTTTTCCCCAATCATATCTCTGCTTTGTGTTTCATGCCGTTTACACTGGAAGTAATAACTCAGACTACCCACCATCCTCTTTTAATATCTCAACATTTATGTTGTCAGATTACCTCAAAATCATTTTCTACCCTCTGCTTTACTTATTGTATCACTACATAGAAATAAGTCTTTACAGGTGTAAATAGCTGAATTAATCTTACCTGTGTGTTGAGACTCTCTTGAAAGTCTTCCTTCAAATGACATCACATCCTTTCTCACTCTACTGGTTTACCTGTTTATCATTCATAGCTGTGCATTCCATTGCAATGAAGAGGAATGTGCCTTTTAGCTATATGTAGTGAGCATGGCTTTGGATGTGTATGCGCTAAAAATTAATTCTTGACACAGTGGTTACCTTTTAAACTAAAATATTCAATAAAGCTTTGGCTGAATGTCATGATTCAGTAATCTTGCTGGTTCTTAATATTCTTTGCTTCAAGTCTCTGTGTTAAAGTAGCGGGGCATGTTGTCAGGTACTTTGTCACAATCTACCCGGCCATTAAATCAGTGGCGTAGGTTACATGAGAACATGGGACACACACACACACACACACACACACACACACACACACACACACACACACACACACACACATACCTGTCTTCCCACCATCACCACCACAGAAAACAAAAATGTATGCTCATGCCTGGATCGAACAGCCTATCAAAGGCTTTTTAGCAAAAGGTAACAAATAAAATAAGGCACAAAATGATATAAAAAATATATACAAATACAAAATATCAAATCATTGTTTTCACTTATAAATACTGCTATTGATAAACACATGATTAATACATTTCTGACATTTAAAAAACAAGTAAAAATCTGCCTTCATAATATGCATTGACCCTTGCTTGAACCAGTGTGGTTTGATTTTTTGCTTGTTTACCCAGTTTGTGAACTAAGTGTTTGAAACCAACATACAAAAAGCTCTGCTAGAAAAACACATATGTGTGCAATTGGACTTCAGACTAAATCTTATCATTACCTATGTATAGTCTTTTTTGACAACTTCTCCATGTAACAACTAGCCCTGATCTCATCTACACTCACCTAAAGGATTATTAGGAACACCATACTAATACTGTGTTTGACCCCCTTTCGCCTTCAGAACTGCCTTAATTCTACATGGCATTGATTCAACAAGGTGCTGAAAGCATTCTTTAGAAATGTTGGCCCATATTGATAGGATAGCATCTTGCAGTTGATGGAGATTTGTGGGATGCACATCCAGGGCATGAAGCTCCCGTTCCACCACATCCCAAAGATGCTCTATTGGGTTGAGATCTGGTGACTGTGGGGGCCATTTTAGTACAGTGAACTCATTGTCATGTTCAAGAAACCAATTTGAAATGATTCGAGCTTTGTGACATGGTGCATTATCCTGCTGGAAGTAGCCATCAGAGGATGGGTACATGGTGGCCATAAAGGGATGGACATGGTCAGAAACAATGCTCAGGTAGGCCGTGGCATTTAAATGATGCCCAATTGGCACTAAGGGGCCTAAAATGTGCCAAGAAAACATCCCCCACACATTACACCACCACCACGGTCCCCTGCCACTACCAGTGCTATCAGCCACGTCGCCGTTCCCCTGACGCCGCTAGCGCTCTCTGGCATGGAGGCCGTTCCCCTGCTGCTGCTAGCGCTCTCTGGCATGGAGGCTGTTCCCCTGGCGCTGCCAGCATTCTCGGCCACGGAGGCCGTTCCCCTAATGCTGCGAGCGTTCTCAGACACGGAAGCCGTTCCCCTGCCGCCGCCAGCACTCTCGGACATGGATGCTGTTCCCTTGCCAGTGCTCTCGGCCACTGAGGCCATTCCCCTGCCACCAGCACTCTCGGCCATGGAGGCTGGTTCCCTGCTGCCAGCACTTTTGTCCACAAAAGCAGTTCCCCTGCTGCCGGCTCTCTCAGCCACGAAGGTCGTTCCCCATCTGTCAGTATTTTTGTTGTTCTGAATAAAATAAAATAATGCCAACGCCCCCACCCCTATCAATTGTCATTGGAGTGCTCACGAAGTTACTGCCATTGTGTGATGCTTCAGACAATGGTCCAAGTTTGCCATCACAGAGCCACGTCTCAGTTATAAAAAGATAAAAAGATTGTTTGATAAAGATCTTACGTTAATTAAAGCCATCTTCACTTCGGAATCGGTAGTGTCAGTTGTATAGTCTGTTGTTTGACACCGCGGTGAGGAAGTGCCATGTTGTGATTTCAACAACGGAACAAAATCCAAACCTTGGGGTTTACGGAGATGCAGCCATACTTATGCACACCTAGACCTCGACGTTGATGATAGCACTGGAAAAACAGGAACAAGACTGGCATATCTTTGTTCAAGAGAACGCAGAGAGAAGAACCAACCAAGATGAGTCAGAGACAGGGAACCTTGGACCCGCGAGACCCCAGATTCCAGAGGGAGCGTAGAAACGTCTCCTTACGTGGACCAAAACACCACCCCTCGTTCTGAGGCGTTTTCTTCTGTGGTGAATACAGTCTGCTAGGCGACATATGTCCACAGGTATCCGAGTTCAAAAAGGATCTGGGATGTGTCCCGGACATGGTCTTGATATGGTTTGTGAGATTAACCCATAAACTCTTCTACACCACAACTGTAATTGATCCTAAGCCACAGCTCTCTACATAAATTAATAATTGACCATGACCATAAATAAAACTTCCACTCATTATTAAGTCAGTTTTATTCAAATTAGTCAGGTATTTAGTTAAATGGTCCAGTGCAGAGAAAATAACATTGATTTGTGATAAAACAATGTGTTACACAGATCTCATACTGAATTGGTTCAGCATCAATCAGTTGATTTACTCCTTGTTGTTCACAGCTCATCCTTGCTGGTTTCATTGGTAGATTTTGGTGACTCCTCTGTCGAATCATTCAACACCTGAATAGCAAGAAGAGGGTTTGAGACACTTCAGCTGTGTATTACTAAATAAATATTTTTACAATCTCCAGATTTTCCTTTTCCAGGTATAAATGCTATGAAAGCAGCACAAACAGTTTTCTGTTGCTCATAACAACAGCTTAGATAAACATGACCTCATCTTCATCTTCATCATTGTCATCATCATCTTTATCCTCTTCTTCTGGTAACACTCCACCATTGTCCAGAAACTTTGTGAAAGTCTCCAAATCCCTCTGTCCATTATAGTCAACCATCTGTATTTTGAAAGCATTTGTTAGTACCTTCAAAGTCATGTTTAATTTCACAATGTATGAATTCCGATATGCAATACTTTATGCCAGTGTTTCCCAAAATTGTTTTCTGCCACGGCACATTTTTAAGACAAAAAAAATTATACAGCACACCACTATCCCACATAGGCTAACCATAGTCAAAAGTTTTCCTTTTCAAGAACTTGTCCATGTTTTCTGTCCATCTTAGTAGCGTGTTTACTTGTAATGTTTGAAATTCGACTATGCAAAAAAAACCTAGTCACATAGGTAGGCTACGCTGTGTGAGGTCACAGGTGGCGAGAGCACTACTAAGTGGGTAATGAAAAGACTTCAAATTTGCTTCTTTTCTAATTTGTAAATTTGTTCTTGCAATGCCACAACAAATTACAGGGATGCGAACTCATGAGGGGCGAAAAAGGAATGACAATCAATGGTCCACATGCATTTTTTCTGGGGCTATTTAGTATAAAGAATAAGCTAAAAGCACCAATTCAAGCGTATTTTGGTGAGATTTGCTTCTGCTTCACAAATTTGATAAATTTTATTAACTGATTAGTTCAGTGACCCCTTCTGGAAATGTCACTAGGTGGCAACACATGAGTGTCTTATGTGCTATGAATGAGTCAGTGAATGACAGTGAGTCAGTGAATGACAGTGAGTCGTTCATGACCGAAATCAACCAAGAGACTTTATAGTGTTAAGCATTAAAAGAACAAAGCAGATCTGTAGTCTTCCTTCAGTCTGAGCATTATTTTTCATCCAAAAAGACATCAATAATAGTCTAATAAGAGTGAGTTTCAATAACGTCCTTACCTTCTCCTTCATTAAAACATGCATGGCTACAAATCTACTGACTTCAGTATAAGAATTATAAACACAAAGCAGATCTACGGTATCATTTTCCTACAGAAGTCTATTTAAACTGCTGAGCATGACTTTTAGCAGAAAAGAACACAATAATAGACAAATAATATACATTTTGAGTTTCAATAATGTTCTTTTGTCATTGTAAAGTGCATTTCACATGAGTTGAATCGAGGCGTCAACTCTCCGTTCAACCGCAGCATCAAGCGCCGCATCACCCTCCACATGACAAGAGTTGCAGGAAGATTCACAGAGGGGCGATTTTACGAGTTTGCCACGTAAAAAAGCGGGAGGTGTGCACAATAAACATTGAAAACATGTATTTGGAATAGAGGAAAAAAGCTTGCAGTTGCTTTAATAGCAGATAGTAATAAAAGGACTTGTTTCTGTTTAGGTCTAAGTGTTTTCTTGGTGAATTAAATTGTTGCTTAGTACTCTTTTTTAGTATTATTGGTTAAGCAAAAACGTGTGTGTGAAAAACACTTTGATGTAAAGTGACGTCACTTCATAGACTTCAATGTATTCTGCAGCGCTGACGCAAGTCATGTGAAATAAATATCACTTTTGCACATTAATCATTGCACTTCACAATCACAAAAGAGACCGATTATGGTTTCAAAATGGCGAATTTCTCAGAAAGGGGAGGAGTTTGGTTCCCTGAAATTATAATTTTTTTCATGCATTTATTTATTTTGTGGAATTTGATCATTTTCCACGGCATGCCTGACAAATACATTAGTGTGCTGAGGCACAGTGGTTTGGAAACGCTGCCTTATGCAACAAATACCAGTATACAAAGTATGATTTGATTTACCTCAGAAAATAACAATATAACATTCAGTATGCTTACAGAACATCTCTAAGGTGAAGCATGTCTGTGCTAGTATCACCTAATAGAATTGCAAAAATTAGGTTTTTTTAACAGTTTTACCGAATACTCCCATATGTGCCATTGGTCGAACAAAAAGACAGACTTCACCTTTACGTTTAATAGTGTGTTTGTATTTATATTTGTTGACCTTTTTTTCAGCCACAGCAGGAAAGTATTTAATGGTTGGGAATCCCTGTATAGAGACATCCTCCACTTCGTTTTCCGTGGCATCCATTTTTGCAATAATTATGTTCTCATGGTCTTTGTACTTCTCGCCCAACTCGTCCCATATAGGTGTCAGCTCCTTACAGTGGCCACACCATGGAGCATCTGTTAGAAGGAAACATATGTTAGTGCAGAATTAAATACTATTTTTGAATATGAGAAGATAAACTGCTCACTTACAAAATTCCACAAAGACATTCTTTGTTTCATCAAAAGCCACTTCGTTGAAGTTCTTCCCTACAAGGACTTTAACTGGATTCTTGTCCCAATCCTCAGGAATTTCTTGACTCTTCAAATTGGGCTAGATGGAAGTGCAGGTTTTATATTAGTTTGTTGATTACGCAGATTCAATAGCATGCTCAATATTCAAATATTGTTTTGATCCATTCAACTTTGAAAGTCAGAATTTCCACCTTCTTTCTTGGAAAATAGCAATAGGATGCCACTTGAAGTTGTACTTCCAACTTGGAAGCTAGCGTGAAAATCCACAAATCTGATTTTCAAAGATGTGGTCGTATGATGTCACGCGAATGTGGCGGCTGCCGTCTTTGCTTCATACTGCGTTCCATTCAAAGTCAGATGTAAGACTTGGCATCTCCAATCTCCGATCATAAAAGCATACCATTGCTTGATGTTCGGAAAATGATGTATTGGGAAACAAAACTGCAATGTTCCTGTTAGCTTAGCAGGTAATAAATTGTCACCATAGCATAGATGTCTTCTACCAACTAAATTGTGGAGGAACAATTCAGTAATGTAATGCTAGCATTTGTCCTACAGATGTATGATTATCAAAAAAAGAGTACAATTCATAATCTTAATCTGCAAATGTTGGCTAAACAAGTTTTACTATCATGTAATTTTGACTCATTGATACTTTTTATTTGCTTAAGAATGAATTTTTATCGTAAACTTTCTATATCTCCCTGGGTACCTACATGTTTGTGTGACGTCATGAACCCGCATCTCTGCGAAATCGGATTGATTGAGGATTTCCGCACAAGTTTCCAAGTAGGAAGTCCGACATCAAATGGCGTTCAATTGCATTTTTCCAAGTAGTATGTTTGAAACTTAATTTCCACCTATTTTGAGTTGATTGGAATGCAGAGTCAGAGATTTTTTTTGAGTCGAGTGATCACCTGAGCTGTAAATGCATGTGACTGATCACTCTGTATTAGAACTCTGCATAAGTCTATTTTATTGCTGTTAAGAGCCCTAAAAAGCGGTCAATGGTTACACATTTACTATAATGCAATTACATTTCCAGAATTGATATAGTAGAGTAGAGAGCTACCTTTGAATTAAACTTATCTCACTGTGAATTCGATGACAGCTGAGATTAGTCCGTGCTTACAGAAATTCAAAACACTGCCCCCTTTGGTCAAGGCAGGAAATGTTGTTGAACGTACAGTATAGTTATGCATAGATTCCATTTTGTGGATAAAAGGTCCACAGAGGGGTGATATAAACAATTTGTAAACGGAGTTGTTTTTAGTTGTAAATCATTTAATGCAGTCACTAGGAATGCACATTTTGTTAACCATATGCCCTAACCCTAAACCTAACCATCAGTGGAGTAAAAATGTTATCATACAGTGAAAATGCAACCTCTAAATTGCAGTCATTATTGATTCAATAAACATGATTACTTCCTTGTTTCAATGCAGGACCAGAACTCATGTCTCTGAGCTGTTTTATGCAAAACATTATCAGTTGTGCCAAAGGAAAAGATAAACACATTTGAATTAATGCAAATATGTCTGATGGGAGATGCCGCATGTCAATAACTGTTGTTTATTCTGTCACTCTAAATGTTCGACACCCGCAGAGGTAAAATGGACCTGGCAGATCACATTCAGACAGCTATGACACACTGCACTTTTTCATGATACAAGCGTTTATTTATTATATGTGTAATTCTGCTTAATTTTTAGGTTTCAGCTTCTTAATAATTTGTATTAAAATGTGTAGTTGACATGAAATTTCCAACAGTGATAGCTTGTATTATTTCACATTAAAGTTCAACATTAAAGAAAAGTAAAATGTATTTGTCACCCTACATTTTTAAGAGGATAAATGTGATTAAAGTGTTGTAAACAGAATGTAAAATAAAACATACACTTTCAAATGTATATGTCTGTATGTCTGTATGTGTGTGTGTGTGTGTGTGTGTGTGTGTGTGTGTGTGTGTGTGTGAGCGTGTATTTATCACTTTGTGGGGACCAAATGTCCCCATAAGGATAGTAAATCTGCTCATCTGAACTATAACACGATAGATGAAAGAATGACATGAAAAGATGGTGAGATGTGTTGTACAGAGATATTTTTAATGACTTTGTGTCTCTTGGAGTTTCATGAGCACAGAAGAATATTAGTATGTCCACAGCGTGAAGCTTGTGTATTTATGAATGATGCACTCTTGTTTTAAAATCTCCCTTCTCTGCTTCCAGTTTTTATGACATCCCCTGAACACTTCAAAATACATGATAGCTTTTGACAACTCTATAACCTGTAAATCCACTTCACCAGCTAATTACACTTTGACATCAAGACCACTATATCTATATAGCTACCACTAGACAGGAAGTTCCGAGACAAAAATGGTCAAGATGGCTACACGCTAGTTTCTCTGAAGCATAAGGTGAATATGAAGGGCAATGGAACGTCTTTTTCAACATGATTCTCCCATCCATTGTAAAACCGACCCCACCTTTGGTTTCCTTTCGCCGTAACCTCCGTTCCCTCTCACCCTCTCGCCTTTCCACTGATGTCTCTGCCTCTCTTCCCACAATAAATGTATTTTCCATGCTTGATGTGAACACTGCCACAGACACACTTAGCTCTACTTTAACAACCTGTCTAGACAACATCTGTCCTCTCTCCTCTAGACCAGCACGGACTACACCACCCAGCCCCTGGCTGTCTGACGTCCTTCGTGAACATCGGACTGATCTCAGGGCAGCTGAGAGGAGATGGCGGAAATCTAAAGATCCAGCTGATCTAGGTAAATATCAGCTTCTGCTCGCAACTTTTTCAAATAACGTTAAAACTGCAAAAACTTCATATTACCAGACCAAGATCAACAGCACCACAGACACTCGTAGCTTGTTTAGAACATTTAACACACTTCTCTGCCCTCCCCTCCACCACCTGACACATAACTGACAGCAGATATATTCGCCACATTTTTTACTGATAAGGTTACAGCCATCAGCAATACATTCACAGCACCACACCCTGTCAAACACCTGGCTCCTGTATGCAACCCTTCTTTCCCTATGTTCTCTCCTTTAACTGACACTGAGGTCTCTAAACTCCTCCTCTCCAACCACCCCACAACCTGTTCCCTTGACCCCATTCCATCACACCTTCTCCAGGCCATCTCTCCGTCCATCCTACTGGCACTTACACACATAATTAACACATCCCTTCTTGCAGGCACTTTTCCCACTAAATTTAAGCAGGCTCGAGTAACCCCACTGCTGAAAAAACCTGCACTTAACCTCACACAGATAGAACACTACAGACCAGTCTCTCTCATCCCAGTCATGGCAAAAACACTTGAAAGGGCAGTTTTCAATCAGATCTCCGCCTATCTCTCACAGAACAAGCTGCTGGATGACAATCAGTCGGGCTTCAAAAGTGGACACTCCACTGAGACTGCCCTGCTGTCTGTCATCGAGTCGCTGAGACAGGCGAGAGCTGAATCGAGATCATCCGTTCTGATTTTGCTGGACCTTTCTGCTGCCTTTGACACAGTCAACCATCAGATCCTACTCTCCACCCTCTCTAAACTGGGTATCACTGGAACTGTGCTTGACTGGTTCAACTCTTATCTCTCAGAAAGGTCCTTTGAGGTAGCATGGAGAGGGGAAGTATCCAAGCCACACAAGTTACTTACTGGGATACCTCAGGGATCAGTGCTTGGGCCACTTCTCTTCTCCATATACACAACATCACTGGGACCCATCATCCAGTCACATGGTTTCTCTTACCACTGCTACGCTGATGACACGCAACTCTACTTGTCTTTCCAGCCCAACGACACCACAGTGACCGTTCAAATTGCTGCCTGTCTGGCAGACATCTCGGCCTGGATGAAGGAACACCACCTTCAACTCAACCCTGCCAAGACCGAACTCCTTGTCTTTCCAGCCAACCCGGCTGTTGAACACAACATCACCGTGCAGCTGGGTCCAACTACAGTTTCGCCTTCCAAAACGGTCAGAAATCGAGGGGTAACCATTGATGATGAGCTAAATTTCACAGACCACATTTCAAAAACTGCAAGATCTTGTAGATTTACACTCTACAATATCAGGAAGATAAGACCCTTCCTCTCTGTACATGCCACACAACTGCTCGTTCAGTCCCTTGTCATAACTAGACTGGACTACTGTAACGCTCTCATTGCAGGCCTTCCTGCATGTGCTATTAGACCTCTCCAAATGATCCAGAATGCAGCAGCACATCTGGTCTTTAATGACCCTAAGAGAGCACATGTTACACCACTCTTTGTCTCTCTCCACTGGCTGCCGGTTCATGCACGTTTTAAATTCAAGGCCCTGATGCTGGCATATAAAACAGTCACTGGGTCTGCTCCAGCATACCTAAAAACATTTATGCAGAGCTACGTTCCCACCAGAAGCCTGCGGTCGGCTAAGGAACGTCGCCTTGTCGTACCAAAACAAAGAGGCACCAAAACACTTTCCCGGACTTTCAGTTTCATCATACCATGGTGGTGGAATGACCTTCCCAACTCAATCCGGGAAGCTAACTCACTCTCTATCTTCAAAAAACGGCTAAAAACACATCTTTTCAAAAAGCACTTAACCGGTCAATAAAAAAAAAAAAAAAAGAGTTGCACTTAAATCTGTTTTGTATACTATTATGATGATAGTGAAACTTTGTAATATGGCACTTTTTGTACCACTGTCTCCCTAAGATGATTCACTGATGTTCTTCCTCTTTTGTAAGTCGCTTTGGATAAAAGCATCTGCCAAATGAATAAATGTAAATGTAAATGTAAATGTAAATGTCTTTGTAGTCAGAAGTGGAAGATTTCAAGTTGGAATATCTGGCATCTGACTTTACATGGAATGCAGCATAAGTGTGGGCTAAAATGTTATCATTACTAGCTACATATACATATATATATATATATATATATATATATATATATATATATATATATATATACAGTATATATATTCTGCAGGTATATATTCTGAATAAAAAAATTATTGGTTAGAAGAACAGTTACCCACCTTGACGGTACCATCCAGGACACCCTGGCAAAATGTTCTCAGTGTGTCTTTGTTGACGGTGGATCCATCCATTGCATATTTCAGCACTGTGTCAGTGTTGATGAGGCGAGCAATAGGAATATCATTTTCAGATACACTGAAATACTTCAGCACGTGACCCACTTTGTCAGACAAAACATCTATCAAGATGAAGAGTACCTGCGTATATACACACCACTTGTGAGCATGACAAAATTTGAAAGGCTTCCAAAAGCCATATGACATGATTCTGTACTAAGAATTACATGTAGGAAGACAGATTAAATAAAATGTGTATATGTAAATTGTTGAAAAACTCACTTTATCCTTAAACTCACTGGCGACAGCTCTAAAATCCTCTAGTACTTCATTGTGGGATTTCACGGTTGAATTGATGAATAGAAGGATGTGTTTATGGACCTTAGAGCTAAAAATTAATTCTGCGTTCTGGGGAGAGAAGAAGGAAGTAGATTGTAAAAATGGATGAACAAGCTAGATATGATTAGTATTAAATAATTGGTTAGATGGTTGGAATACTGAAGGCATCTTTGTATTGATATTCGTCAAACATGGTAAGAGGGTTGTACTAATATTTATCTCCAGGTATTAAACTTCTGCATTTAATTCAACCTGAACTGCTTAATGTACAGACTCCATTCAAACTTAGCTTGAGCCTGATCATATGAAAATTACTTGGGTGACACATTTGCAAAATATAATATTACGTTGTTTCTTACACGTATCACAAAAGTTCCGTTGTGAAATGTCCACTGAGTGGTGCTAAAAGCAAGTTAAATTTTCTGCCAAACAGATGTGGTTGTGGAGGTTAATGCTCTTTCGAGTTTAAGCAACTGCGTAATTTGCATCACAAGTTCAACGCTCTTTCAGTTGAGCTACTGTGCAATTTCTTCTAACTGGAACAAGGATTTAAATGTAATTGGTTATGTAGTACAAATGTTAAAATGTATCGCCTTATAGTCATGCATTAAAGTAAAAGTGTTTAAATCTAATATGATAGCATTGTGTAAGGATCAAGGCAAAACGTAAAAAAGTAATGTGTGCAGACAAAAGAAAAGAAAAAGACAATGGCAAAGTTTAATCTGGTGAAGCTTTGCATTTACTCAGAACTCAAGTCTAAAACTTACCTAAAACGTTAACTATTAATTTGCTGCCTTTCAGGTAATGGTTTACAAAGCAATGATAATGCAAATCTAGTTATTAAGTGTTACCTCCTCATCAAATGGAATGACAAGTTCCATACGATTAGAATTGATGAAGGAAATAAGCTCCCCTTTGTCCAGCTTGCCGTCCTCAGAGATTGGCATATCTGCTCGCTTATCATCAAACTAAAACATTCACACAAAATGGGACATGGGGGGTTGGGTAAAGAGCTGAACAAACTCAATTCATAATACAAATGCCTCCGTAACTGCCTTTTAATTTGCTTTTTATTTTTGTATGAAACCAACAGTCACAAGTTATCTAGTGCAAGGATCGCATGCCCTTTTAAAATAAAATAAAAATGTACCTTCTTAAAGAGTACCACAGAATCACTCTGTACATCATACTTCTTGAAAAGCTCTGTGTTGCTTGTGATGCCAAAGTTTACATCCATTAATGTTAAGGTTACATCATAGAATGTCTTTGCATTATCCCCCTCCAGATCCTGATACAGAAAGAGAGAGGAAACTAAAATGTTGAACTAACATTGAAGATAACCAACACCAAAAATAAATCAGCAAGGTCAAAGTTCTAGTGCAGGAACAATGACGTTTAGAAGTCGGATGAACTGACACTCATATTTCAGTTATGGGTGAATTTCATGAAGCCTGTCAAGAACATATCTGGGTCATATTCTACCCCAAATTAAAATGTAATATTATTAAAATTGTAAAACATTTTCTGTATGCATCATAGTATTTGTAGCGCTGCCTTTAATTTATGCACATTTTAATAACAAAAAAAAATGAGAATCAGTAGGAATGAGAAACTAATGAAACTCATCACTAATAATAATAAGCATTGCAAAAAATAATTAATGGTTATTCATGGTTTAATGCAATTTATATATACAGTATATACTGTCTGGCAGCCAAAAGTTTGAAATAATGTACAGATTTTGCTCTTATGGAAAGAAATTTGTACTTTTAGTCACCAAAGTGGCGTGCGTTCAACTGATAACAATGTATAGTCAGGACATTCAAAATTTGAAAAATTACTATTTCAATTTGAAAAAAAATGTCAGAACTTCTTAAACTACTTCAAAGAGTTCTCATCAAAAACTCCACGTGCAGCAATAAAATCTTTGCAGATCCTTGGCATTCTATCTGTCAGTTTGTCCAGATACTCCAGTGACATTTCACCCCACGCTACCTTCTCTTTACTATTGTGCATGAAACTTGTGTTGAGCGGGTAGAATTCAATGAAGCTGTCAGCTGAGGACATGTGAGGCGTCTATTTCTCAATCTAAAGACTCTGATGAACTTATCCTCTTGTTTAGTTATACCTGGGCCTTACACAAGTCTTTGTGTCCTTGTTAAAGCCAGTTGTACTTTGTCTTTGAAGTCTATTGTGTACACCTTTGTATGAAATCTTCAGGTTGTTTTTATTGGCAATTTCAAGCATTGTATAGCATTCATTCACAGGTACACATGTATTATAGATATATGACCCAGATGTGTTTTTGTGAAATTCACCCTTATGAATCAGGTATTATTGAATATTAAATTCAGTTACCTTATGCAGAAAATGTATGATTTACCTGGAAGAATCCAACCACAACCACATCATGTAAGTCCAGAAGTGCCTCTGCGCTCTTCACATCATCAAGAACAGAAGCACTGGGCCCCGTGTGACGCTCAAGCCACTTTGTGATACCCTTAACAGTTCGCTTTCCTGTTCAAATTACCATATAATACATGTAAGCCAGTGTCTATACATTCCCTCAGATCTTATTGTATGAAAATTACATTAAAGGGGTTATGACATGCATTATTTTATTATTGTAATATTTTCCTAAAGGTTCACTTATAATATCAGTAAAGTTTTTTTTGCACAAAAAAACAGTCACATTTTTATAAATCATGATCATTTTCCATACTCATTCTGACCCACAGTGAGAAACACTCAGTTTTAATGATGCTTCTCCTTTAAGACTTGATAGTTAAAGTATCTTAACCTGCTCTTGACTGACCTGCTCTCTTAACTTGCCATATCAATGCTCACCGCTACTGAGCTGGCTATGAAAATGATTAAAAGTTAAGTAGGCACTGATGTATTGTTGTGGAGGCGGTCAGATGTAAATGTCTACCATAGTGTGACATCATAATATGGAGGAAGAAGAGAACAAGTTGTTTTAGCTGCTTGGTTTCAACAAATTCTCTTTTTGCAGTGAGGAGAAAGTTTTGAGTTCTGAAACTTACAATATGTTTTTATGGTACAATGGCCTCTTATATGTCAAAAGATCAAAGAACATTTATTCTTCATGTCATGACCCCTTCAAGCATCCAAACAAACGAAACAAATAAATATATTACCAGAAAAATCTGTGGCGTTTTGTCTGTTGCCGTCTTTTAAGAACTTAATAGTTGGAAAGCTGTTGGCGTTGAACTCCTCTGCAAGGTCCCTTTCTTCTATCGCATCCACTTTGGCTAATCTTACAGCAGAAGACTCTTTTTTTAGTAGTCCAGCCACCTCAGCGTAGATGGGCTCCAGAGTACGACAGTGACCACACCATGGAGCATCTTTTGTTTTTGAAAGACAAGTGAAAGTAAGATTAATGCTAATCTACTATTGGAGAGACCATTCGCCATGTGGGGAAGCTGTCACAAGGGCATTCTCAGAACCTATACAGTACATTTACAATAATGTATCTTTGTATGCTGGTTTTAAAAGTCTAGTTCAAAACTGTTCCACCAAACTGAAATTCCAATATCCTATTGTTTTGTAAAAGCTCTTACTGTAGGTAAACAAGAGAACACAATATAACCACACTGGGTGCATTAAGTCAAACTATTTTTAGGACAAGGGGGGTCATAAATATCAGTTTGGGGCCAGTTGTCACATTTATATTGGGACACGTTGTCACATGTGTTTTAAATTTAATTTTATTAATTACATTTTCTGTTAAAAATAATGACAAAATAGTGGTTTGATATGTTTGTATTTTACCTTTTCCATTTGTACTGTTCCATCATTTTTCATTGTTTTGTGTTTGAGAATTATTTGATTGTTTAAATATTGCTAAAAATAAAATACATTCAATAGACTAAATAGCCCTGTTCTCCCCAATTGATTTTAGTGCATGGGCAATGCAGAATTAATTATTATGCTAGTTTAGTTGCATATTTGGTATGAATGTAACTGAAATACAAAATCCCTGTAAATTATTTTCACCTTCATACGTTAACCTGCTAATTCAAGCAATACAGTGTTGTGAATATCTGCAGAACTTGCCCCTCTTCAACTGTGGGAAAATTAACATCTGCTCTCTTAATGGATGATATGTCAAGCCTAGCTGGCAAACTTTGAACATGTTTATGTTTCTTACTGATATGAACATAAGTTATATGCATACTGTTAAATTTGAACGACTTTTTTCTTGAATTGGCTGCTGTATCGCATTTCCACTTCATGTCTTGCATGCATGACCATTTGTTAGTTTGCATTGATCAGACAAAGATCAGAATTACCATTAGTAACAACGCCTAAGCATGTTAACTACTGAATATATAGAGAAAGAAATAGGCTACTTACAAAATTCCACAAGCAGATACTTGTTCTCTCTTAGGGCTCTATCAAAGTTGACACTATGAAGGACCAAAACATCTTTTTCCTCTCTAATTTCATCTGTCTTTTCTTTTTCCTCTGGTTCTGCTACATCTTCAGGGCTGCCCTCTTCAACTTCTACCTCCTCTGCCTTCACGCACAGGGCACAGAGCAAGAGGGTGAAACCTAGGACGTGTAAAAGCCTCATGGTCGATCTGTTGGGTTTGTTGGACTGTGGAGGAATGGTGCTGAAATTAGCCTGTACCAAACTGCTGTCTGCAACCCTGGTGCTGATAAGAGACCACTGCCAGTGACGAATCAATGGAAAGCATGCGTGGTGCAAATCTACTGGTCTTACTTGGCACTTCAAATGTGCTCTGAAAGTGTGCCGTTGCAGAAGAGAAAATTAGCATTAGATTACATGCAAATCTATCAATGTAAGAAATTCATAACACTTAGTGTCTTGAACATGCATATACTTTACTCTTTCTTTCATTCTTTCTTTCTTAACTGAATATTGACTAATATGAAAACCATTCTTTGTTTATATTCATTACTATAGACATATTTGTTTTTAATCCAGGCATCTAATTACTTTAGTTTATGCATCTAATTGCAACCCCAAATATGGATTATAGGGGAAACGGTTAGTTATACATTCTTGGGTTAAACATTTGAAGATCAATATGTGTGTGTGAATTAGCAATGACCAAACCACGTGTCCCTATCTGATCTTTCTGTCCACATGCTGTGAGTTAATCCTTTTCCAGTACACGTAAGCACTCACACAGATCTGAAAAAAGAAGCACACACACACATTTACAATTTCTTGAGCTATGGCTCCCTTTATCACAATACGTTTTTATTGATTTTAGTAACAACTGATATGTAGAGTATGAATTACTCTAAAACTATTTAAAAAAAGAGAGGAAAACATGCACAAATGTTGACTTAAGCGTGGTATACATATATTCAAAATGCTTATCTGTATTTAATTGCACTGAATGTGTGAGATCCAGGATTGTCTATTAAGTTGGCAATCATGTTTAACCTGTATTTACCTGTAGCTTTAAAACTATTATAAATAATACAGCCTAATTCTCTGCCTATGTTTATGTGGAAATTGCAGAGTTAGTTCAGTGTGTTTAGTGTGTCAATTCATAGATAGATAATTATTACATGCAATCAGGGCTGGACTGGGAAGAGAAATCGGACCAATTCGCTGTCCTTTTCTGCATATTGTGGCACCGTTTTGTGGCGCCGCAATATGCATACAGTAATATATTATGCAATTATGCAACATTTATCTCGTTTTAAGGATGTTGAGATGCTTGTACAGGAAAATGCATACATGCACATCCAAAAAATTAAGTCAATTAGGATCGAAAAATGTACAAACATACAGATAAAGAATAGAATTGTTTGCAGTACAAAATGTAAAAACTAGTAACCTGCAATTGTTAACTGAATGATCTATGACTGCCTGATCTAACACATACAATTAGTTTTGTTGGTGTAACTTAATTTTAAACATAAAATGTTTTCACTGTAGAGGACTGTATGTATCAGAGTCTGTTATAGCAAGAAGTCACTGGTAAATTCACTGGTATTGTCTCTGTCCATTGCCCAGTGAGCGAGTAAATCACTGAAATCTGGTGTGTTTGAGCTACTGAGAGTCCCTGAAATATTGGAGCTGGCCATGCCGCAAACATTTGTGCTATTATACATGCTCAATGATGTGTTGATGTTAAGGGTGCTCACTGCAGTGTTGCTCATACTGAGTGACTTCTCTGGTGTGTTTGGATCATTTAACACATCTAATTGGTGTGAGAGTGGCTCTGTCCAGAAGCTGATTGGTAGGCGGCGTTGACTCATGGGAAGACCGCGCCCCTTTCTTTGAGCATCTTGAAAGAGCTCTGCAAGGGGCCCGAGCGACTCTGGCTCTTCCCCTTGCCCTGAGGATGCTACTTTAATAAAGTCAGCATAGTAGCGCTGACGGCCCCCAACTTTTGCACATGGTCTCTCTGCATAAATGTCACAAGCATCAGGATCTTGGCTTCGTCCAAAATAGCGTTGCACATCATTGCTAATGAGCTCGGCAAACCGCAATAGTTGGTTGGTCATCTCAGTGTTATTGGGGGAGGATTCACAACTGCATGGCACTTCCTCTTGAGACTCACTGGACACTGTATCCTCTATCTCTTCCAGACTATCTCCTTTCAGCTCCTCTTCATACTCTTCTTCAGTCTCTTCCTCATCCTCTACAGGAAAGAACCAGGGCTGGATGGGTCTCGCCAAACCAAAATGGCTCAGCGTCCTGATCACGGTTGCTGCCATCCTACGGAGGAAATTATTTGAAAGCACATTACCAATTTGTATGTGTGTAGACTGACATGCATGGTTCAAAACGTTATCTTGCATAATGAGATTCAAACGAAATAATATTAAATACACACACTTACGCCCACCTATCCCATGTTGGGGCTGTGAGGGGGAACAAACTTCTCATGAAAAATAATAGTGTGAAAAGTGTGATTTTTTATTTTTTTTTAAATAACCATTAGAACATTCTTTATAAGTCTTACTAGGTTTTCACATTAAAAAAATCGTCCCTAACATGTTCTGGAAACGTTATTTTATGGTTAGGTTTGAAAAATAACAAATAGAAAATAGAAAACATTCTTTGTAAGGTTATATTATAATAAGGTTTTATTTTTATAGCATTAGTTTATGGTTACAAAACCTACAAATAACCATTTGAAAACATTCTGTATAAGTTGTATAAATTATGGGAACATTAGTTTATGGTTATAAAAATAAACCTAAAAAAAATTATTAAAAAAGAACATTAGAAAACGTTCTGTATAAGTTATTTTTATGTTATCCAACAAAAACCTTCCAGCACCATTCTGGGAACGTTTATGTTTATATATATATATATATATATATATATATATATATATATATATATATATATATATAAAGTAGAACCTAAAGAGAACGTACCCAGAATGTTAGGAATTGTCTATTACGTAACATTAATAAAAATAAATTTAAGAAATAATTTTTATAATTAATATTTTTAATTGGGGGAGGGGGTGCTTTTGTTTTTATAAAGAAATGTTGAAAAGTTGAAAAGAAAGAAAGAAAGAAAGAAAGAAAGAAAGAAAGAAAGAAAGAAAGAAAGAAAGAAAGAAAGAAAGAAAGAAAGAAAGAAAGAACGTTAATAATGTATCCAGGGAATTATCTTACCGTATAATAGCTTACTCGATGAATGTCACTTGTGAAGTCTTGCTGTCCGTTTCGCATTATGGACAATTAGCGGTTCGCGTATTTATACCCATCGCTCCTGGTCAGTCTGTTTTCCGAGCAAATATTTACGCGCGTCAGTAATTATGTTCTAGTTAAACAGAGCGTGAGTTTGTCTTGGCGCCCAGCAACCGGAGAAAAGAACGGAAACTGGCACGAGGCGGCGACCGCTATAACGCTTCGTTTGCCGGGGGACGCTCAAGTGTCCCTTCTCCTCAACACACACACACACACTCACGGGCACTGAGACAGGCGTACAAACAGTGTGAGTCTACAGTCGTTTTCAGGTACTGGGAGAGCCATAAAAGTGGACCTAAAAAGGCGTGAAATCGCATCTTACGCCGTTTTGACTTTTGAATGAGCCCCTATATAAAATCCCATTAAAAAGACAAGAAAAGCAAATAAGCCACTATACACTGATCAGCCACAACATTAAAACCACCTGCCTAATATTGTGTAGGTCCCCCTCATGCCACCAAAACAGTGCCAACCTGCATCTCAGAATAGCATTTTGAGGTGCTATTCTTCTAACCACAATTGTACAGAGTGGTTATCTGAGTTACTGTAGACTGTAGGAGATCAGCAGTAAAAGAAATACTCAAACCAGTGCGTCTGGCACCAACAATCATCCATGCAATGATCTAATCAGCCAATCTTTTATTGCAGCAGTGCATAAAATCATGCAGATACAGGTCAGGAGCTTCAGTTAATTTTCACATCAACCATCAAAATGGGGAACATGTTGTATCACATTGATTTGAACCATGGCATAATTGATGGGTTGGTTGCTTTTCTGAGATTAGGGTTGGTGCTGTTTTGGTGGCATGAGGTCCTACACAATATTAGGCAGGTGTGGTTTTAATGTTGTGGCTGATCAGTGTATACTGCCCTGACCATATACTTCATGGGTCAGGGCAGTTTTGGCAGTAATAGGCTTCATTTACCTTGCTTGGCTTTTTAATGGGATTTAATAAAATTACTTTTATCAATCTTATGTGTACACTTTATTACACCTGTACACCTACTTATACATGCCAATCAGCCAATCCTGTGGGAGCAGTGCAGTGCACTAACTCATGCAGACACGGGTCAGTTAATGTTCACATCAACCATCCGAATGGGGAAAAAATGCGATCTCGGTGATTTGGACCGTGGCCTGATTGTTGGTGCCAGACAGGCTGGTTTGAGTATTTCTGTAACTGCTGACCTCCTGGAATTTTCACACACAACAGTCTCTAGAGTTTACTCTGAATGGTGCCAGAAACAAACAAATAATCATCCATAAGGGGCAGTTCTGTGGACGGAAATAGCTTGTTGATGAGAGAGGTCAACAGAGAATGGCCAGACTGGTTCGAGCTGACAAAAAGGCTCACTCAGGTAACCACTTTGTACAATTGTAGTGAGCAGAATATCATCTCAGAATTGAAAGTATATTTAAAGTACTTAAAGTAGTTTGATTTCAGCTCTGCAACTGCTTATTATGCATTCTCTCACCCCCAACATGATCAGGTTACACCTGGGATGCTTTCTAAACTATTGCCGGGCACATGTTGCTACAACTCATTCATTTAAAAAATAAAACGAAACAAAATTTTACATCAAAAACATTTTAAAGCAAGATGTTAGTTTTGTAAAGGAATAAATAGGCACAATTTATATTTGTCTAATCAACTAACCATCTTTATAATGTCCTCTTTTTTTATAAGATTATATTTTTATATTTATAGGCTAGTTGTTTAAACATCACAAAAAAAATTTGTCAAGTGTGTATAGTGTCAATATAAATATCTATATATAAATATGAAATCTATCGACTATCAAAATAGTAAAAAATGTCAAAGAGGTATAGTGTACAATACAATATGTCATAAGCAATGCAATACGCTCAGAAAAAAAGGGACTGTTTAAGGTACAAGGACCATCACTGGGGTGGTACCCTCAAGGGGACCTTTTTTGTACCTCTAGTTAAAATTAATAACTCATTTGGGTACATAAAAGTACCCTAACAAAATATTGTGTACCTTTAAAAGGTACATTTATTTGTTATTTTCCTCTCAGAACAAAAATAAACTTGCACAGTATGTTTTTATATACCCAAAACAAGGGTACCACTCCAGTGACAGCTGTTGTACCTTAAAACAAACAGTTTAGTACCTTTTTTTCTGAGAAAGGTCTGTGAGGTGGGATAGGTGAAGCAGGGCGTCAGGTAGATATTTGCACTGCCCCACATCATGTTGGTGTGCATGTAACAATAAAAGAGAGAGAAAGCGTAAGTGTGTGTGTGTGTGTGTGTGTGTGTGTGTGTGTGTGTGTGTGTGTGTGTGTGTGTGTGTGTGTGTGTGTGTGTGTGTGTGTGTGTGAGCGTGTATTTATAACTTTGTAGGGACCAAATGTCCCCATAAGGATAGTAAAACCCGAAATTTTTGACCTTGTGGGGACATTTTGTCGGTCCCCATGAGGAAAACAGCTTATAAATCATACTAAATTATGTTTTTTGAAAATGTAAAAATGCAGAATGTTTTCTGTGAGGGTTAGGTTTAGGGGTAGGGTTAGGTTTAGGGGATAGAATATAAAGTTTGTACAGTATAAAAACCATTATGTCTATGGAAAGTCCCCATAAAACATGGAAACACAACATGTGTGTGTGTGTGTGTGTGTGTGTGTGTGTGTGTGTGTGTGTGTGTGTGTGTGTGTGTGTGTGTGTGTGTGTGTGTGTGTGCGTGTGTGTGTGCTCAGCATGAGTGAATATGAGCCGGACGCAGAGCAATAGAGGGGCTGATGACCAGCAGCAGAGAGCAGAGCATCTGGACAAACATATGTCAGAGAACATGAACACTTAACAGAAGCTTCAGTAAGACACCATGTAATGGCTTATAAATTTATCAGACAATACATGATTTCTGTAAAATATATAAAGTGCCCCATTGTAAATCTTTTTTTTTTAAATACTTGCATCTTTGTACAATGATACAAAAAAATAGGTATCTTGTTAGGTTTTGCAATATTACACCAAAATGTAACACTTTACTATATAAAATGTTTTTTTTTTTTTTTTTGAGTACAATTGGATGAAAATCATTTTAACAGCTAAAAACTGTGTTTTGCGTAATTCGTAAGAGAACAAAATGTCAAATTAAAAGGAAATCACTAGCATTATAAATATTTTAAAGATTCAATTAAAGACATTTGGGACATGTTCATTGTCTATTAGATTTGTCTTTGTTGTCTATATCTTAAAGGTTTGTTGATCTCATTGAAAGCCAGAGTTGGAATTCAGTGTCATTTTACTGGACATTTTATTGACCTAAAGGAGAGAGTGATTTACTATTTTAAGGTTATTTAAATTAGATTTTTTTTTTTTTTTTTTTTTGCATTAATCAAATTTACTTCACAATCCACAATATATCAATATACATTGAAGTAGAAGATTCAAGATGGAAGTATAGGCACATCTGCAATTTGGCCATTTATCTGACCAATCATACAACTGGTATGGCCAGCTGTACAAATATAAGTAGAATACTGGATCATTTTAAACCTCTTTTTTTATTTTTTCACAAAAAATGTCTCAATTCCAATCAATTTTTACCATTTCTAACAGGTGCTGCAGGTAATAACAATGAATTAAAAATACTATTATATATACATGTCCAATAGAATTTGTGTTTCTTACTATGTTTTATTGATTAATACAAATTTATTCCCAACATGTTTAGCTTTGGCTTGGTTGATTTTATTAGCCATTATCTTGAAAAAAAAAAGAGAGAGCGAGAAAAAGTGTGAAAAAAATTAAGGATGGCATAAAGGGAGTTAGGAATTTCAACTTTTTTACTTCCCTAATAGTATTAAAAGGGATAGTTCACCCAAAAATTATCTCATCACTCTCATGCCATCCCAGATGTGTATGAATTTTTCTTCTTCTGCAGAACACAAAAAGATTTTTAGAAGAATATCTCTGCTCTGTAGGTCCTTTCAATGTAAGTGAATGGTGGCCAGAATTTAGAAGTTCCAAAAATCACAAAAAGTAATCCATTACTCTAAGTACTCTAGTGGTTTAATCCATATCTTCAGAAGTGATATAATATGTGTAGATGAGAAACAGACTCATATTTAAATCCTTTTTTACTATAAATCACAGTGTGAATGAATGTGAAAGTGGATATTTATAGTAAATAAAGGATATAAATATTGGTTTATTTCTCACCTACACCTATCATATCACTTCTGAAGACATGCATTAAATCACTAGAGTAATATATATTACTTTTATGTGGCCTTCATGTGATTTTTGAAGCTTGAAAGAGTTGGTCACCATTCACTTGCATTTTATGGACCCGCAGAGCTGATATATTTTTTAAAAAAATCTCAGTTTGTGTTCTGCAGAAGAATGCAAGTCATACACATCTGGGGTGGCATGAGGGTGAGTAAAAGATGAGAGAATTTTCATTTTTGCAAGAGCCATCCCTTTAAATCTAAATGTTTGGCCACTGAATGCTCTACTTGTATGTTTGGCTATTATTATCTTATAAGAGGAAGAGAAGTGAATTGATTGCTTGTTTGATTGCTTTGTGTTTTAGGGACTGCCATCTTGCTCATATTTGTTCTAGCCTCAGATGTTTGTGAGAAGAGCTGCAGACCTGTCAATCCTGCAACACAACATTCCTCTCTCTCAGACACTAACAACAGCACAAGCACAAGCTCTGCTTAAGTATGCATTGTGCATATGAATGTTTGTATGAAAGAGAAGGATGTTTTTGGTAACACTTTACAATTAGTTTCCATTTGTTACTGTTAGTTAATGCTTTAGGTATCATGAATAAACAATATTACAGCATTTATTATTCTTGATCAATGTTAGTTTATAAAAGAACAATTTGTCATTGTTTTTTATTTCAGGTAAACTATTCCTTTAGCTTCAGTGTAATTTGTGAACACTCTCAGCTGCATGTTTTAGATTAGCTACAGATCTAAAATGATACACGAATACTCCTTTTGTTGAATTCATACACCATGTTTTGGTGAATGATTATAATAATTGTTGTGCAGACTGAGATTTCTGTAATAAAGAACACATAACAGAGTTACAGATGAAAGAGGGAGCACACCAAATTGTTAATAATATATATTTTTACAAGTATAATATGATACAAAGACTTCCGCCTTTCTTCTCTCATGATGTAACAGTATCAGGTCTTGACCAGCAGATGGAGCTGTTGCTACAAAATTGTAGGGCTGACAGTCGCACACACAGTAGACAAGTATGTAAGACAAGAGTTAGGACTAAAGCGTAATATGGTCCTCATGTAAACGTGAGGTTCATATACTTAATGTAATAAAGTAGAGATAAAAATACCGCTGTAATCAATTCATTCTCTTAAGCGTGACTCCGTTGATTTAGTGCCCTCTGTCGAAGATATTATGCATCTGTACATAACAGGACGTAGAAAACACGGTGAAAATCTTTCTTCATGTATATAAATCCATATTTAACATAACGTTTGTACGGGATAGTAACTTATATTTAAAGTTGGCGAAAATGACATGTACGCTGTTATAAGTCGTTTGATATAATTGTTCGTTTTCGTCCATCCAATCTTTGCGAATTTACGAATCCTACTATGCCGCAGCCTTAGCTCATGAATATTAATTATGTCCTGCTGACGCTACTAGGGATCAATTCTCAAGCGTTTGAACCGCTGATCTATATATACTATATATATACACTGATCTAGCAGCGCCAGCGGTGTCAGACTTAGTGTTGCTGGTGTCTGCAATTCCCGTGTTCTCCCAAAAAACTAGTGATTTAACAAAAAATGTGTCGATCCCTGGAACATTTTTTATTGTAGCTAAACGTCTAGCATCCTTCTCTTTCTTTAATCTTCTTTTTGCGAAACCACTCAATTGCCGTCTGTCCATTTTGGATTTTGATTAATTTTCTGTAGCCGTTAAAAAAATGACACATTTGCGCGTAATTGTTGTGGACCAACTCAACTCCGACAGATTGGGGAGGGGGGGAGTGATAGTGGTCATGTAATCTTCATTTATTTATAATTTATTATTATTATTATTATTATTATTATTGTTAAATTAGTGTTCATAAACAAGTTATGTATGGTCTTTGAAGAATTTCAAGTTAATAATATAACAATTTACGAAAAATATTTTTAAAGCTTGTGTCATGTGGTGCCCCCTAGTGGTTGTGAATGGTTGGTGCCCCTGGGCACTGGCCCAAGTGCCCTTATGGATAATCCGGCTCTCTCTCTCTCTCTCTCTCTCTCTCTCTCTCTCTCTCTCTCTCTCTCTCTCTCTCTCTCTCTCTCTATATATATATTACACACACACATACTGTATATGAACTTGTGTGTGTATACTACGTTTTTATATTTGATTCTTCTGGATTTATTCTGAAGAGGTACTGTCTAGTTACAATATCAACACAAAGCTAGTCGTTTTTATTAACAACTTTAAAATTTGTTGATGTGCATGCCCCCTCCAATTTAGTTCACATTTACTATATAATCTAGTCAAAATAGTTAATAATGTTGGCAAATTATGCAGATGTATAATTTGTCAACATTATGAACAATGAGCATCAACAGATTTAAACTATGAAGGCAGAGAAACATTGCATCTTGTAACAATCTGCAGATGGATAACTTTGCTTTAAAAAGGGGTAATTAAAAAGGGGTATTACACTTTGGTGTTGTATTTTTACTGTTGATTATTAAAGATTATGATCGTTATGCCCACTCTACATGGGGATAACGACTAATGTGTGCTTAATATGTACATAGTCATAAATTACAACCTGTGGGCACTTTAGCCGCATCCTTATGTCAGTGTTGTTTCGCGGTTAAACGCTGCACATGCCGCGATGCCCTCTGTCGGTAGGGAATAGTAAGATGGCCGCCAGAGCACTTCCGGTAGCTTCACCTACTGCTGGCAGTTTAGAATTCTATGAGCAATCCAGTTATATATATAGATCAGTGGTTTGAACTCAATATTAAATTTAAAGGTACTTCATTAGCATGGTTGTTTTACATGAAACAAAAGCAGAATCCTACTGCCCTACAAGCGTAACTTATATTATAATGAAGGCTTAGCTCATGAATATTAATTTAGATTTACTGCTCCGATAGGCCTGTTGAGCGAACGTCATGAAATATTTAACATCAAGGAGGAAGTTATCCGTGCGTAAGAGGCAGGAGTATTTTTATTCTCATGAACCAGGAAGTAACGTGTAACAACAGTCCTGGATATTTGAAGCACACGACAATGGGATGACTGATGAGCTTTTGGACTGAAAATGGAAAAGTATTTCGCACTGTGCCTTTTAATTTATGCCATCGCTGGCTGTTTAGCTAACGGTGAGTTAAATGTCTTCTCAGATCTCGGTGACTGACCATGAACTTACTCATTAAATATGTCATTAATAACTTAATTTTGATCATGAATTATCTTTCAGGCATTTCATTAGACGCAATAAATGAGTAATACCATTTTTTTATCCCACTTAAACCAGTTTTTAATCAACTTGGGGTCGCACAGATTGTCATTGTTTATATCTGATATCATCATCATCATCATCATCATCATCATCATCATCATATATGGCTTTATGCTCTGTCTCCCCTAGATCTCACTTACTTGAACGGCTTTTACTCTAAAACGCCTCAGAAGTTGTCCAAATACAGCTGGTTCGGGAATGTCCGGCTCCATCACTTCAGAGTACCAGAGGATGCGGTGCTGGTTCGGTGGCTGCTTACCGTCACGCGAGGATCCGATCTCAACTGCGGCAACCAAAACATTACTGTGTATGTATGATATATGACACCACACATGTTTGTTGTACACAACCATTAAACAATTATCTATTTATTTGGAATGCTTTTTTTAATCTGGAAGTGTTTATTCTACATTGTGTCAGCCGTTACCATGTTAATCATATTTACTGCCAATATACCATATTGATGTTACTACAATGTAAAATATGTCTAATTTTAACGGTAAAAGACGGTAAATGCTACATAAATAAAACGTTAATTGATTAACGAATATTAGCTGTCAAATAGCAAACATTTTTTTATATATATTTTAAAAGACAATACAGTAGTTTTAACTAATGTTGTAAAAATATTTTTTTTTTAGATGTAAAAGTATGATTTTCCTGTATAATTAATGGTAAAAAAAAAAAAAATTACATTTTTACAAGAGAGTACATGTACTTTTTACAGTAAATTATTGTTAAAATTACAGTAAAATACAATAATCGGACATTCCCACAATTCCCTGTATGACCCATCATATTTCATTATATGTTATGGGAATAGTTATGTTTCTTCTTATTTTTAATATCAGTTACATACATTGGGGAGTTCTGTTTTATATTTAATGTAGTTTATTTAATGTTTATTGCATTATTTAAATTTCATGTGTTACCCTGATGGTGTTTGTGTGAGTGACACTGAGCACTGTCTTTACATGTTTATTGATCATTGCTAATGGAAGAGCCTTTATTGATGAATTACATATCTTCATGTGTGCAGAATAGTTTTTGATTTATGGTGCCATCATTGTCAGGTTGTTTTGTAAAGTTGTTTAAATTTTTACTGTATTTTTTACATAATTATTCTTGCCACCTCAGCTGACAGTTTTTTTTAATAAATACAAAAGTATTTATTTTTACAGTGTACTGTAAAATTGTTAATATCATAGGGAACTTGATATTTGTCACTTAAGTCATAAAGGGTGCTAAACCCAAATGAAGTAAAGATCTTGAACGTTTCTTGTGCTGATTACAGGGGATCACATTTTAATTTATTATGGTTTATAGTCGTAGTAATGGCTGTATACTGGCGGCCAAAGGTTTGGAATAATGTACAGATTTTGCTCTTATGGAAAGAAATTGGTTCTTGTATTCACCAAAGTGGCATTCAGCTGATCACATTGTATAGTCAGGACATTAATAATGTGAAAATTACTATTACAATTTGAAAAAATGTTCAGAACTTCTTAAACTACTTCAAAGAGTTCTCATCAGCTGTCCTTGCTGCATCCACGTGCAGCAAGGACAGCTTTGCAGATCATTGGCCTTCTATCAGTTTGCCCAGATACTCAGGTGACATTTCACCCCACACTTCCTGTAGCCCTTGACATAGATGTGGCTGTCTTGTCGGGCACTTCTCATGCACCTTACAGTCTAGCTGATCCCACAAAAGCTCAATGGGGTTAAGATCCATAACACTCTTTTCCAATGATCTGTTGTCCAATGTCAGTGTTTCTTTGTCCAATCTAACGCTTTCTTTTTGTTTTTCTGTTTCTGTTTCAAAAGTGGCTTTTTCTTTGCAATTCTTCCCATAAGGGCTGCACCCCTGAGTCTTCTCTTTACTGTTGTACATGAAACAGGTGTTGAATGGGTAGAATTCAATGAAGCTCTCAGCTGAGGACATGTTAGGTGTCTATTTCTCAAACTAGAGACTCCGTTGTACTTATCCTCTTGTTTAGTTGTACATCTGACCTTCCAGATCTCTTTGTGTCCTTTTTAGACACAGTATTGTAATTACATAAGGCCTAAAGTGTGAGTGTGTGTGAGTGTGTGTGTGTGTGTGTGTGTGTGTGTGTGTGTGTGTGTGTGTGTGTGTGTGTGTGTGTGTGTGTGTGTGTGTGTGTGTGTGTGTGAGAGTGCGTGAGAGAGAGTGCGTGAGAGAGAGTGCGTGAGAGAGAGTGCGTGAGAGAGAGTGCGTGAGAGAGAGTGCGTGAGAGTGTGCATGTGAGTGAGTGAGTGAGTGAATTGATGCATTTGTGCCTTTTGAAGGAGGTCTTTCTTGGAGATCTCCTCTTGGAGACTGTACACAACAGATACTTACTCTAAATTCCCAGGAATATTCTCCTGAGAACTCTTTAACTGAGAAGTACAAGATCATTGTGTATCATTACTTCTAGGAGACTTCCAAAGTTAACCAGTTTTTTCAGAAAATCATAACTCTCTCACGCATTTGGATCTAGGGCACGTGAAAATATGGATTTTCTACAACAAAAGAAACATTTAATTCTAATCACACATTGCATGGATGCTGTAAATAAGCCATTCGACCAAACAAACACAACTGTCAAAGTCCCTGCTGCTGGTCTTAAAGAGACAGTACCATTTTAGCACTTGTTCTACATATATAAGTAAATACTTGTAAATAGTACAAATTATGTTAATAATAATATAATATTTTATTTTTTTTACAAGTTAGAAGGTCCCCTGTGTAAATAATAACAGCATTAGCTGAAAGAGAATTTATTTCATACTGTATGCAAGCAATATGTACTTTATAAATAAACTATACCCAAATTAAATTAAAAGCATATTCAAACCATGATATCGTGATGTATCGTAATATATCGAATCATTACATATGTTTTGCAATATTTATCGTATCGTGAGGTGGCTGGCGATACCCAGCCCTAGTATAAAAGCATCAGCTAAAGTGCATTCTAGTTCACTTTGCTTTTTATTGACTTTTGTCAATCTAATCAACAGGCACTTTAGGGCAGGAGCGCCCCCAGTTATCAACCCTATTTACACAGCCTTTCCGAACTCAACGTCTGTCTCTCTTGCCCACAATCTGACGCTGATCATCCCCAGTGGACAGAGCATCAATGTGACACTGTTCAATGTGACCAACCCCAAACCAGGAGACTGGTTTCTCGCCGCACACCTGCCGAAGGATGATGGCAAGATAGAGCAGCAGGTGTGC
This sequence comes from Xyrauchen texanus, assembly GCF_025860055.1. Classification (NCBI taxonomy): domain Eukaryota; kingdom Metazoa; phylum Chordata; class Actinopteri; order Cypriniformes; family Catostomidae; genus Xyrauchen; species Xyrauchen texanus. The sequence goes on from NC_068280.1 coordinate 44,296,791, forward strand.
TTTTCTGATAGATTTTTCCTGTTGATAGTGCCATGCGGTTTGAAAATGTGGTAAAGGTTAAAAGATTGTTCACCCAAAAAGTCTCTCATTTTGTACTCACCCCATGCCATCCCAGATGTGTATGACTTTCTTTCTTCTGCTGAACACAAACAAAGATTATTAGAAGAATATCTCAACACTGTAGGTCCTTTCAATGGAAGTGAAAGTTGACCTGAACTTTCAAGCTCTAAAATCACATAAAGGCAGCATAAAAGTAATCCATAAGAGTCCAGTGGTTTAATTCGTGTCTTCTGAAGCGATGCAATCACTTTGGGTGAGAAACAGAGCAGTATTTCAATCCTTTTTTTAGTATAAATCTCCACTTTCACTTTCAGAATGTGGAAGTGGAGATTTATAGTAAAAAAAAAAAAAAGGACTTAATATTGTTCTGTTTCTCACACACACCTCTATCGCTTCTGAAAACATAGATTTGACCACTGAAATCAGATGGATTAGGTTTATGCTGCTTTTATGTGATTTTTTTACAAGCTGGCAACCGTTCACTTGCTTTGTATGGGCCTACAGAGCTGATATATTCTTCTAAAAATCTTTGTTTGTGTTCTGCAGAAGACTGAAAGTCATACACATCTGGGATGGCATGAGGGTGAGTAAATGATGAGAGAATTTTAATTTATGCAAGAACCATCCCTTTAAATCTAAATGTTTGGCCACTGAATGCTCTACTTGTATGTTTGGCTATTATTATCTTATAAGAGGAAGAGAAGTGAATTGATTGCTTGTTTGATTGCTTTGTATTTTAGGGACTGCCATCTTGCTCATATTTGTTCCAGCCTCAGATGTTTGTGAGAAGAGCTGCAGACCTGTCAATCCTGCAACACAACATTCCTCTCTCTCAGACACTAACAACAGCACAAGCACAAGCTCTGCTTAAGTATGCATTGTGAATATGAATTTGTGTATGAAAGAGTTTATGCTGTTTGTATTATTAGAATGTTGTTTTACTAGTTTTTGGTAACTCTTTACAATTAGTTTCCATTTGTTACTGTTAGTTAATGCATTAGGTATCATGAATAAACAATATTACAGCATTTATTAATCTTGGTTAATGTTAGTTTATAAAAGTACAATTGTTCATTGTTAGTTCATGTTAATTAATATGCATTAACTAATTTGTGTTTGGTACTAATTAATGGGCCTGCCCTGCAATTGATTGTGTCAGGATGGTCGACTAGTCATCCACCTACTGACTGGTTGATTAGTGAGATTTTTACATTTACATTTACATTTATGCATTTGGCAGACGCTTTTATCCAAAGCAACTTACAGAGCCCTTATTACAGAGACAATCCCCCTGGAGCAACCTGGAGTTAAGTGCCTTGCTCAAGGACACTATGGTGGTGGCTGTGGGGCTTGAACCAGCTTCCTTCTGATTACCAGATTACCAGTTATGTGCTTAGACCACTACACCACCACCGCTCCACGATGATGAATTAAGATTTGTAATTTCTTGGAGAGGATTTTAGCATGCTGAAGTAATGTTGTGCTGTAGCATTAGGCATGTTTCTTGTCCTGCACCATTTGTGCTATGGAAATGAATGATACCTTCTGCAGGGTTTTTTTTTTGTTTGTTTGTTTTTGTGCTATTACTTTAAAGCGTTGAGACTTTCTATGTTTTGCCACTTGGAGGATAGACTTGATAGACGGACCTGAGGATATTGGAGGAGACATGGGGGCTGAGGGTTGGGCTTTATTGACTTGCCACCCAGAGCACCATAGCAACTGCATAGCGATGTGCTAAAAATTACTCGGAACACTATAGCAACCACCCACAACACCCTAGCTTTGAGATTAGTTTGATAATGCTAGTTTGATACTAATTTTAGCTATAAGTGAGTGCATACTACTATCAGCTCTGTTTATCACACTATCAGTTTAAAAAAATAAATGTTTGGTGTGTTTAATATTTATAAATAGTGGATAAGAAAGTGTCTATTTTCATTCAGTTCTGATATATTTTTATATGTCTGTTCTATTTAGGGTCTTTGTCCCAGAGTTCTCCTCCAGGATGGATGTTTTCATCTTGGACTGTTCTGTTAGCGGCAAGCCTGGAAATGATTGTGGGCTGTCTGTCACTGTGGGCTCCGGCACTTTAAATCAGGACTCTGTTGTAAAAGTGAAGTGTTCAGGAGTCGAGCTCTGCTCTGTGTCAGTCTCTATCCCCCCATGGAACACCTGGGTGCTGATTAATGTTGAAACTAGTCTGCCAAACGCCACCGTTGGTTTCAAAATCTCTGCCAATGTCACAGGTCTGTCTTTAAGGGTGTTATATTGAGTGAACTAAGTGACAAAAAATAGAAAATGTTCAGCATTCATACTGTCCTTTTCCTTATAAGAGGACTTAGGCTTCCTTTTAGTCCATTTTAAAATTGATTGGATCTCAGTCCACTTCACATTCACACTGTTGTTTGTTTGGAACCCAGACCATTAGAATATTATATTAATTATTTTGAAGGATGCCTCTATTTTTTACAGAAAACCTAAGGAAGTCTTTTTCAGAGTGTGTAGCTATAGTCATACCATACATTTGCCATTATTACGTTTATGAATTGCATTTCTCTAATTCCTTCTCTTTCTCTCCTCTTCATCACATACTCAGTGGGCTGTAAACCTTTAAGCGTCTCTTCAGATTTCAACACCACAGCCTATATTCGTACCAACATTGCTCCCCAAAGCAACATCCCTGGTGCCCTCAGCAACACATCAGTTTCCTTAAGAGACCAACAGGGCCTCCGTGATAACAGCTCTGAGCCTTTGTGCATGAGAAGTCCATCAGTGTTCAGAGAGGAGCAGGATGTACTTTCACTGCGCTTCATAGTGCCCAGCAGCAACCTGAGCGTGACCTCTGACCTTCCAACTGTTCTGACACTTGACCTGGACTCTGACGCTGACAGTGGTGGCACACTTGTTGTACAGATCCACCTGAACACTGTAAGCAACTATGTGTATGATCATGTCTGTTTGTGTGGGTTCATGGATTAGCTATTTGTTATGGTTTTGTTTATGTGAGTTTACAAATAAATAGTGTTGCTGATGGTCATTGACTAAAATGGAATGAATTGATGAATCAGTGGTTTTAGTACAGTATAAAACTTTATAAAATGGATAGTTGCTATTCCAACCTGTGTTCAGCAATCGCACTGAGCTGAATAATATGTGAAAATTGGTAAATGTGTTAATCGTTATTAAGAAACAATTTACGGATTAAACACATGCTTTAACCAATTAATTTCGACAGCTCTAATTATATTATATTGTATTATATAGTTTGTGTTTTATTCATATTTTAGCATTGTTTATTGAATCACATGTTTAAATGTATTTATAATGTGTTTGTGGCACAGAGCACTCTGACTGGTGGATTTGGAAGTGTCAACACATGTCTCACACCTTCTGCTCCTGTACTCAATCTCAACAGCAGTAAACCATGTGCCACAGGTCAGTCACACTTCAAACCTGTCTATTATAGGATACATGCTTAACAGTGTACATGTCACATTTGAAACTGTATGTGTTTATGCATATAGGTTTTGCACAGGGCTATTCTCTTAGCGTGACCCGCAATGAATCGAATGCACTGTTGAGGATTCCATTCCCAGAAGCAGCAATGTGGTACCTCAGCCTGCAGACTGTCTGCAATGACAGGTTAGTTGTGCATGCACACACTTACATTGCGGTACTTGCATATAGATTAAGATGGAATTAGATGGATTATATAGACATTTCACGGTTTTTGTTATTTTAGCATGACAGTTATGAGACGTTTAAAGGGTTGATCACCCAAAAATGAAAATTCTCTAATCATATACTCACCCTCATGCCATCCCAGGTGTGTATGACTTTCTTTATTCATCAGAACACATTTGAAGAAAAATAGCAAAATATCTCAAAATATCAAAAAGAACAGACAGTCAGCATAAACGTCATCTTTATGACTCCACTGGTTAAATTAATGTGTTCTAAGGTGAAACGATCACTTTTGGTGAGAAAAATATAAATATTTTAGTACTTTTTAATTTTAAGTCTTCGTTTCCGGTCAGCATGTGACATAATCGCGTTGGCATGTTCACGTAAGAACAGACGCACGTGCGACTCACCCGGAAGAGCAGCGCTGTTTACAGCTGAGTAGGAAGAACGCTGTTCAGAAGCTTCGTTGGTTTTATCTGATTGTTTACGTGAGATTAGATCCATAACATGCCAACGCGAATAAATCACATGAGACCGTATGAACTCTGCCCTCTAGTGCTGACTGGAAGCGATGGTTTATAGTTAAAAAGTACTTCAATAGGGATCTTTTCCACAACAAAAGCTATTTAACTTTAGAAGACATTCATTTAACCAGTGTCGTATAAATGATGTTTATGCTGACTGTCTGTTCTTTTTGGAGCTCCAAAGGTTGTATCTACATCCACTTGCATTTTAAGGACCTTCTGAGCTAAGATATATTTCTGTTATGAGACCAGGAACGTGTATTAAAAATGTAAATGGGGTCATTTGTGATTTCAAGTTTACCTTAAAACATTCTGAATTTGTAGTTATTTCACCATTGCTTGTTATTTGTGTTTTCTTTCCAGTGTTGACTGCAGGAATGCATCAGCCATAATAAGTGTCTCTGTGAGCGTTAGTGCATGCATTGATGACTGTGGGTCTTACGGAGATTGCAGACTGCTACGCACTTACAGCTACCTCTACGCTGCGTGTGTTTGCAAAGCAGGTACCAAATCTATACAAGCTCTAAACTCTCGATTTCAAATTGCCAAAGACATTGATGGTTTGCAATTGGCTCTTGATGTTTGCTTGTTGTTGACAGGTTGGCTGGGATGGGGCTGTACTGATGAATCCTTTGCGCAGTCGTTTTCTCGGCAGATGGCCGCAGCTCTGCTCCTCACCCTTAGTAACCTCTTCTTCATTCCGCCCATCGTCGTAGCGCTCTACAGAGGCTACCACACTGAGGCTGCAGTCTACTTCTTCACCATGTTTTTCTCCACGGTGTGTTTTTATCATCCATCCATCCATCCATCCATCTATCCATCCATCTATCAAGTCAAGTCATTTTTATTTGTATAGCTCTTTTCAAAACGCACATCGTTTCAGAGCAGCTTGCAATAACAGATAATATCTGTAATATCTATAAAGTCTATTGACTATATATATAAAAACTATTGTGTAGTTTGATTAAATATGATTGTAAATTGTGTATACAAATAAATAAGTTAATAATAATTGTATTTAGAACCCTTATGAGCAAGCCAAAGGCGACTGTGGCAAGGAACATAAAACTCCACAAGATTTCTCCATAAGGAGAAAAATAACCTTTGGAGGAACCGGGCTCACTGTGGGGGCCAGTTCCCCTCTGGCTAACCAGCATGAATATAATGCCAATATTAGTTATGTATGTATGTGCAGTGCAAGTCATGGTTTAAAATGAGTACCGGTAAGCTAAGTAAGTGTTAAAGGCCAACAAATATCTTGAATGAACTGTAAGATTAATGACATGTCTTTGAAGTTCATCCTGGATTAAGTGCATAATTTCACATAGATGCATTGTCCTTTGTTTGTTGGCTGATGAAGTTTTTTGGCAATTAATTGATAGTCTATGCATTCCATTTCAAGAGTGTAGTCCATCATTAGTAATGTAGGCAAAGATGAGTGAGGTGCATTGCATTTCAACCAGCCAGTCATTTTGGTCAAACTAGGGTTTTGAAGAAATATAAAGTTGGGTATCGTCAGTTTTACAGTCAAAATTATTCCAAGATTTCTGATAATATCTGCCAGGGGACGCATAGATAAGGAGAAAAGTAGAAACCCTAAAACTGATTCCTGTGGCACTCCATACTTAACCTTTGTTTGATTTAAGTCCTCGTTTACATAGACAAAGTTGTAGCGGTCTGCTAAATATGACCTAAATCATGCTAATGCAAGTCCACAAATGCCAACATAATTCTCAAGCCTATTCAAGAGAATGTCATGATCAATGGTGTCGAAGGCAGAACTTGGATCTAAAAGCACAAGAAGAGTTCTGTTCTGTGACTGTGATCCATCCATCTTTGGGTGTTGCAATAGTAATTCTTCTGTGTTTTACAGTTTTACCATGCCTGTGACCAGCCCGGTGTGACCGTGATGTGTATTATGGACTATGACACCCTCCAGTTTTGTGATTTCCTGGGTTCCGTTGTATCAGTGTGGGTGACCATTGTGTGCATGGCACGACTCCAGGAGCCAGTAAAATATGTGAGTGCAGCTTTGGTGTAAAGGTTTACAGCACCTCCTATTCTTGTAATTTTATATTTATAACAGTTTAGTAGTACATACTTTGAGAGGTAATCTGTGCCAATTGTTGCTTTTTGGAACTATCGGTTATCTGCAAAAATCTATGCAGATAGTGTCCGATATATATATATTTATATCTATATTTCTCATCAATAAACCTCATCTGGTGAAATAAATCATTCACATAAACTCTTCATCTGGTGAAAATATATATATATATATATATATACTATATATATATATATGTATATATATATATATATATATATATATATAGGCTGTAAAAAGCTTAATTTGTTCAATGCTGACATATAGAGCATTGTATCGGAGCTAAGTCTCTTTCATTTCAGAATAAATGTCCACGGTGTATTTGGCCTTTGTTTATAGTTGAAAGTCCCACGCTATGCACCGAATCTTCATTTTTCTGGTTATCATTGAAATTTTGGTTGCACAATAAACTGGTTTTGGAATTTAATTCATTTTGGACTCTTGTAGCCTCAATGTCTGTGCCCTTCATAGTAAGTAAAAAGAAATGTTTGATTATTCTATAAATCAAATTTAAAAAACTATCGGCCGATTAATCGGTCACCAGCCTATTTCACCACCTTAGTTATCGGTATTGGCAAAATCCACAACTAGTCCACCTCTACATGCTATAATTTCATGTTGATACACCAGTTTAAATTATTAATCATGCCACGTAGAGCTATTTCCACTTTGTTCCATGTGATCAGTGATCCACAATGAATCTTTTGGTATGAGATTTAAATTATATGTTCAACCAGACCTACCCGTTCTTTAAGAAAATGCATCTTTTGTTAGTGGATGCCTGAGGCAGTACAAACCAAAAATATCTTACGAACAACAAATAGGCACTGTTAATAATGTATGTTTGATTGTATTATAATTACTTTGAACAACCCCTAACCCAAAGTATTGTGTTCCACACAATTTGTGAAATTGACATGAATGATACCTCAAATTGTGTGGCTTGTTGAGAAGAGATGTGCTATTACTTTTCTAAGCAATTAGACTTATAATTTAACATTAAAGTAGAGACCTGAGCCATACCTAGGGACCCGAATATCATAGTCTTGGTGGGTGGGCTCTTCTAACTTGGGCTTGTAAGCAACCACACAGAAGCCACCTAGAACATACTACTGTAAAGTAGCAAGCGCATATCAACGCCTTGGCAACCACCCACAACACCCTAGCTTTATGGTGGCCAGCAAGATAACTAGCATGTAAGATGTTGATATAGATCCACTACAGTGTATTTATCAGTCATTTCAATATAAAACCTAAGGTACATTTCTTGAGTTAGTTGTAGCAGCTTTGCTCTTTCTTACATTGCAGATGCTGTTTATGGCGGGCACTCTTATAATTTCCATGGTGATGCAGTTGGATCGATGGGGGTTGTGGAACCTTCTTGGCCCTGTCCTGTTTTCTTTGGTCATTATGGTCACTGCCTGGGTGAGCTTTGCTTTTACATTGCATATAAATCACTATGTATTATTTTTGTTTGTTTGGACAATGGTTTGGATGCTATTGTTTGGCTTAGTTTTCAATATCATTTACACTACAGCAATAATTATATCAAGAAAATGACATCCTACTTTGAAGTACATCCATGGTACATCACATTTGTGAAGCCTTTAATCAATAGCAACTAAAAAGTTTCTTCACATTTGCTGTTTCCATCCAAGTTGCGAATTTAATATTTGCGAAAACCCATAATATCGCAAAAACAATGTGTGAACAAAGCCGCGTTTCCATCCCATGTGTTCAAAAGAACAAAATCATCACTTGTGGATAAATTGTAGCCACTGTAACTCTTTTAGTATTAATAAAATAATCACGGTTTAGACCACGCAGACAAAATACACTAGAAGAACTTGTGCCATGTCTGGGAGCAACAGAATGTCACACAGTGTGTGTGCAATCCTCCCTCCTTATGTCTTTGTCGTGTGTAGTGTTCAAGTTCTCTCCCTCCTTATGTCTTATGTCTTTGTAGTGTTCAAGTTTGTATTCGACTTATTTGCTCTGCAAACTCTTTGTAGGCTTTCTTGTATCCCTAATATAAATTCAATAGGAGTTTATTCAGTAAATGTGTTTTTTTCATACTTTATGCTCATTTCTTCATATCGCATAAAAAAATTCGATATTGCCCAATGCGCATACAAATATGTGGATGGAAACCTAGCTATTGAGTATTCTGATACTGTAAAATCTGCAGTTGTTTATTTTGCGAAAAGAGAAATATTGAACACCAGTTTGATGCTTTCTATACTTGGATTGTTCTACAAACAGCAATTAAAGTGATACTTTATCCAAAAATGAAATTCTGTCATTATATACTCTCCTCATTTTGTTCCAACCCCGTAGGGGATGTGAGGTCTCATTTACTTTCATTGAATGGAATAAAGATGCAATGAAAGTAAATGTTGACTGAAGCCTAAAATCTCCTTTTGTAGGTTTGAAGGTTTAGAACAATATGAGGGTGAGTCAATGATGACAGTTTTCATTTTTGGGGTGAACTATCCCTTTAAATCACACCTGATTTGACTTTTAAATAATCTTGAATATACATCATGATTCAATTCTTTTAACAAAAGTCTCAGGTCACAGCAGTTTTGAGAAATGTCACTCTACAGTAGTGTATTATTAAAGTCCTAATCATGTGTGTTACTCAACAGGTTTATCGAGGTGTGAAACGTCATCACTGTTATCCTCCATCATGGCAACGTTGGGTGTTGTTCCTTCTCCCGGGTATTGCATCTGCTTTAATCGGAGTGTGCGTGTATGTCTTCGCACAGACCGACAGTAACTACTTCTACACTCATTCCATATGGCATGTCATGGTAGCCACAAGTGTAGTCTTCCTCTTACCACCTCGAGAAAAACATGTCCCTCCCTGGGGCTGGACGCACAAAATATGCAGGTATAAGATGTGTAAAAATGAAAAAGAAGAGCTTTACACTGTCACCTAAAAACAATGCAATGTAATACTCGCACAAACCCCCAACAGAGTCATGTGCATTACAGTTTTCTAAAAAACGAATTTTAAGTATCACGTCAAGCTTTAACTAGAGTACTTTATCTTTTGTAGAAGCAACCAGTATGACTAAAAAACTAATGCATACTCTTAAAGGAACAGTTCTCCTATAAAATTACAAATCTGTCATTATATTCTCCCCTCATATGACTTTCTTTCTTCCGTGTAACACAAAAGAAATCGAGGTCGCTCTTTTCCATACAGCTACAATAAAGGTGAACTGAAGCTCTCAAGCTTCAAAAAGGATGGAAAAGCACTATAAAAGTGTCATAAGAGTAGTCCATATGACTATATTTCTCCTTTTGTGTTACACGGAAGAAGAAAAAAGTCATACGGGTTTGGAACGACATGAGGGTGTGTAAAAAATGACAGAAAATTAATTTTGGGGGTGAACTAGCCCTTTAACTGTGTAAACATGATACTTTAAACCTTTTAACTTTTAAAATGATCAATTTCACTGGGAATACCACTAACAACAATGATGTAATTTAATAATATAAGTAATTCAATATTTAAAAGGTTGTATTTAAATTATGAAAGCAACACTAATAAAAGAAAATGCCAAAAGTCTAATTATATGAGGCAGGTTTTTTTGTTTGAAGGCAACTTGCTGAATATAAGTTGATCCTGTTTATTCTGTGAAGCATTTTTATAAGACTAGCTATTATCAGTTATATCTTTTGAGAACAACACAACTGATTTCCAGATTCATTCAGCACTTTCTTAATTTGATACTATTTATGCTGTACAAGATCTTTCTTGAATGGTCTTGATTGGCTTTATCATTACCAGACTGTTGTCTCTGAGCTGAAGTTTGCCTAAGCTATAGTTCAGTTTAAGACAAACTTGTTTTACACATTTTATTTAACCACTGTCAAGAATGTTTAATGTAGAAGAAAATACCTCCCTCCTCTTTTTACCATGGTCATACACACTTAAAGCCTTTATATCTTTCTTGAGACATTGTTCTAACTATTTAAAGAGGAAGAACATTTTATACAGGCACTTAAAATTTGACTTGCATGACTTTGAATAGGCTAAATATTTGTGTTCGTAACAGCAATGTAATATGCAAAACTACTGACCTGATTTACTGTGGCCCTAAAAATATCGGGACACTTAAGTCGCACTTAAAATGTCTGAATGTTATTGCGTTTGATTTAAAACATCATATATCAAGTGGCATGATGCTAGACCATTTCTCAGAACTGATTTAGCTTTTCTTAGTCATTTGTTCCAATTACAGTACTTATAAACAACTGTTCCCCTTAAGTGTTCTAGCATCGATTAGCTTTACATTATTTCACATTAACTATGAACATATTCCACAAAGTCTGTAAACCAAAATACTTCATGTCTATTGTTTTATTATTTGAATCCTAACAAAATAAAATTTGTTAAATGTTTAGCTTGAATAGTGTGTTTGTGCTATATATTGTAAATGCAGCCTAAGCATTCAAATACATTTGCAAAATACCCCTGTATTTATGCTGGATATTCTGCACTTCTTACAATCAGGCTATTTTCAATTTAGAGTTAGATAAATCGTTGAAATGTCTCTTTTTAAATTGCAATCTTCTCAAATGTATTTAACGCAGTAACCCTTTTTTTCTTGTGTGTGGCCTTTACTATAAATGTATTGGCAAAGCTGTTCATCTCGTATTTTCCCAGAGGTGGTAAAGTGTAGGGTTTGAATGTGACCTTGCAAATATGTTTTACATAAATGTTTTTGTATTTCTCTTTGTATTTGAATCATAAATTATATTGTCATATGAAATGATCATCAAAAGTCTATATTAACAGACTAATAACTCCACCTACTGGTGAATCCCAAGAAGTTCTATGGTTTTCTTCTTTCCTGTGATTTTAGTTTTAGTTTTGTTCACAACAGATTTCGTTTATCATGACAGTCTATTTTGTGTCAAATGTTTGGCTTTGTAAATTGCACATATATGCACATGTATTTGGAGGTGGAAACTACATAAACAATGCAAAGACAGAGAATCTGTTTATGTCAATGAAGGTACATGACATGTTAGCGTTTCAGATTTTTATAATTATTTGTGCTCTTGATTCCTGTCTCTTTTTTTTTTTTTCTTAAAACCTTCAGTAATATACAGGCTAATAAATTGTGAAATAAACAATTCAATGATTATTTAAAAATGACTCCTAATTTGGATAATAAAACTTTGACTAATGCAAGGCTTAGAATTATCAATATGTTTTAGTTTATTGTTTGGTGAGTGAATTATTTATAATGTAAGAATTGGTAGCTTAACATACTATGTTTTCTGTTTCACACACAGCCTGAGTCCTTGTTGCTTTAATTCCTTTTATTCTTCATGTCATTGGAGACAGATGTAGCGTTCGTTATTGAATAAGGATAGAATTTAAAAGTACAGTAGAAAGCACTTCATTGCCATTGTGCTTTATTTCATTCATAAACTGGCATAAAGAAGTTAGTCTAAAAAGAAGGCATTTTGACTACTATCTGTTGTAGAACCATCTTTTAAATTTGTATTTAAATATAGTTTTAATTGTAGTTTTAATATTTCATAATCACACCTAAAACAGCATAAATGTATAGACACATTATAATATTATGATGTCATAATAATAATAATAATAAGCCAAGGCCTTAAAGGGATAGTTCATCCAAAAATTTAAATTATCTCATCATTTACTCACCCTAATGCCATCCCAGATGTGTGACTTTATTTCTTCTGCTGAACACAAACAAAGTTTTTTAAAAGAATATATCAGCTCTGTAGGTCCTTTCAATGCAACTGAATGGGTACCACATTTAAGCTTCAAAATGCTCCTAAAGGCAGCAGAAAAGTAATCCATAAGACTCCAGTGGTTAAATCTATTTCTTCAGGAGCAATATTATAGGTGTGGGTGAGAAAAAGATCCATATTTAAGTCCGTTTTTACCATAAATTCTCCTCTCTGCCCAGTAGGTGGCGATATCCAATCATATCACTTTTGAAGACATGAATGTAAGGACTGGAGTCTTGTGGATAACTTTTATGCTGCCTTTATGTGCTTTTGGAGCTTAAAAATGTTGGCATCCATTCACTTGCATTGTATGGACCTACAGAGCTGAAATATTCTTCTAAAAACCTTAATTTGTGTTCAGCAAAAGAAAGAATGTCTTCAATACCTGGGAAGGCATGAGGGTGAGTAAATGATTTTGGGGTGAATTATCCCTTTAAGCAACCATTTTTTTCTACTAGTGACCTTATACCCTTTCAGGGGGGTGTTGCTTTAAAGGAATAATCAGGGTTCAATACAAGTTAAGCTCAATCGACAGCATTTGTGGCATAATGCTGATTACCACACAAATACATTTGGACTTTACCCTGCTATTCTGTAAAAAATGTACAAATCTGAGTTCCTTTGACAGACAGTGGAAGTGAATGGGGCCAATCTGTAAACTTTAGGCATAAACAATATGCATATTAACGTGATTTTAGTGTGATAAAATCACTAATTTACCAATTTTACAACTTGGTTGTCATGATGATGTAATGTCAACAAACCGTTAAATGACTGTTTTTAAAAAATGACGATTTTGACAATTTTGACAGGTCAAATAATACATACGTTTTAGCAGAGGAATTAATGTAAGTGCTTTTATAAAATTATAAGCTTCACATTTCACCCTTTAAACCCTCCAAACATTGGCCACATTCACATCCATTGGAAGTGCCTCACTGTAACTGCCATTTTTGCTTTTTTTCAAGAAAAGGAGGGATGAGTTATATTATTTTGTGTGTTAATCAACATTATGCCACAAATGCTGTCGACTGAGCTAAACTTATATTGAACACCAAAAATTCCTTTAATGCTACGTTTTGACATTTCTTTCCTCAGGACTCTTCTCAGTGCTTTATATGGTTAATAGAAATGTACTTTAAGCCAAGAGACTAGACTTTACAGTACACTGTCTTGTAATACAAACTGCATCATTCCCCATAAAGTATTCACTTAAGTGTGCTCATAAAATATGACTTGTTGTTAATAAATGAAAATAAAATGATGCATTATTAGCATACAGGAAAACAAAATCAAATAAACAGATACAAAAATATGACAAACATTAAAAGGAGTACATAATGTGAAAAGCAGGCTTTACACCTGAAACACTAAAAAAATTACAGACTTATAACATTTTAAAATGAATATGGTTATAAATATTGTGAAGTGACTGAAGCCATTATTGCTACAGCTTGTATTTTATGCATGAAATCTGTAATTCTATGTGGTAAAGAAATATGAATAGAGGAGCATTCTCTTTAAATAATAAACTTTAGTTTAAAACTACAACATCTGCTTTGTAGAGTGCAATAAAAAACAAGTCAGATGTCTACATTGCAACTGTATTAGGTAAGATAAGGTCACATTAAATATAAAAAATTAATAAAAAACATTGAGTGTTTAAAGTCGGGATGCAGTTCCAGAATTGATTTTGATAGAGTTAGAGTTCTTGGCCTTCCCATCATCATCTGCGTTGTGGGTGATGAGCGCGGGGGAGGGACTGGAGTGTCGCTGACGACGCATGAACGGAAACACACTGGACATACACACACACACACACACTGATAAGATGTCTCTACACTTGCAGACTGATCAATACACATTTAAGTAAACATGATTCATGTTTACCTTTTCTTGGCCTCCTGTGGTACTATGGCTTGAGCTAATAAATGTTTATAGAGCTCTGACTTGAGATAACGTGGGTATGAATCCTAAATAAATAAACAAAGTAGATTTGTTATTGTGCTTATGGCCTGAAATGTTTACCTGGAAACAACAGGAACATTCTTTTTCTGTATTTATTTGATTCAATTATTAATTGTATTAATGGAATAGTTCATCAATAGTTTCAATAGATTAATTTTTTTTTTACCTCATTTACTCTCCCTCATTTTGCTCCAAACTCTCATGACTTTTTTCTGTTGTGGAACACAAAAGGAGTTTAGGAGGAATGTTGATGCTGCTCTTTTCCATGCAACAAAAACATTTGGTGACCAGGGGCTGTCAAGCTCCAGATAGGACATAAAAGTACCATTCAAGTACTTCATATGACTCATGCAGTATATTATTCTCCTCTGAAGCCAATTGTTCACTTTGTATGAGGAACGTACCAAAATTTAGACCATTATTTACTGATAATCTTCCCTTTGTGTTTCTCCAAATTCAAACGTGTATTCTTTCATTGACTGTACAGTAAGCAGTGTGAACATTCTGTTAAACATCTGCTGTCAAACAGGTTTGGAACAATATGAGGGTGAGTAAATGATCACAGAAAACTTCCTTTAAATTGAAACTTTGTACCTTTTTCATGAGGAAGTAAATGTGCATCTGAGCATGGTCCAGGACAAAACGATGAGGACGCTTGAGTCCTTCCAGGGTTTTTTCCATAGTCTTGCTGTCAATATTCACCCAGCGACTTGCACCAGGGGCCAGAAACTGCCTAATTATAATGAAAATAAGATTTGAAGCTCAAATGGCCTTAGATCACTATAGAGCAAGGTTAAACCACATGAATTAAAAACAAACCTGTGGAAATTTAAGCAAGGGCATAGAATATTGGGGGTGGGGGAGGGGGTTGTACTTGATTGTTTTGATTATTGGGTAGGTTAATCCCCCCCAGAATCTACACCCCTGGATTTAACCCTTTAAGCTCTGAGGGTGTTTTAAAGATTTCCTGTTATAGTGGCATACCCAAATTTTAAGGGTTATAACTAAAAAAATAATAATAAAACAATAAAAAATTATTGTCAAGAGAACATTTTTAAAAATGTTAATGATATGGATTATGATACATTTTGACACTCTCAGCCTAATAAACTGCTGAAAAATCACAACAAATGAACCAAAAAAGTTTCTGATATGACATTATACACGATCAGCCACAACATTAAAACCACCTGCCTAATATTGTGTAGGTCCCCCTTGTGCCGCCAATACAGTGCCAACCCGCATCTCAGAATAGCATTCTGATATTATATTCTTCTCACCACAATTGTACAGAGTGGTTATCTGAGTTACTGTAGACTCATTCAGTTTCATTCTAGGTCATTTGAGCCATTACTGAGTCTGTGTCATGTACTTTCCACCATCTCCTGGTGGCCATATGTAATTAGAGTCAATGATCCTCTCTGCCCATATTTGGATGACTTCCACCTCTGGTTGCAGCAATTTGAATCCTAATACAATTGGTTTAGTGTTGCTGGACAACATACTACATCATTTCTGACGGAATCATCTGATCCAGGAAAGCTAATGTGTTTTTAGCCAGATAGCACATTGTGTGCTGTGTGTACGTTGTGCTTCATGTGGATTATCTAATTATCTATGCATCTGATTACATTTTGTGTGGGCTTGTTTTAAAGATAATCACATACCATAACTCCTCTAAGTTATGGTATGTGATATTTGATGTTTTGTTTGTTTTTTCATGAAGTTATAAGTTGAAAACACAACAAAAGCAACACCTATTTAAATGCAACCTGTATGTCAAAGACATATACTTAGGTATTACTCACTATATTTTTGTCCATGAGTAATACAAATAGGCTGGTTGTATTTTACTCTTTAAGCACTTTCCAACGACATATAGCACATGGCTATTTGATCAGTTTGATGTTTTGCTGATTACAATAATACAGTATGTGCAGTGCAAAATTATAAATAAATTATCAAAACAGAACACATCTGATTTGTCTGCAAATTTCAAAGCACTTGTTCAGTTTTGGTCATAATGCCTACATACATTGTAGAGTACAGCTTCTAAGCTTTAAAAAGATAATTTGTGTTGGTCAAAATTGTAGTTATTAAAATTTGTATAATTAATTTGTTCTCTGCAGGCAGCCGAACTTAAGCGGTTCATTATGCATCAACTTCCCACTACTAAAGGCACACAGAAGTGAACATGTTTTTTTGGAGTATTTAAAATGTGTAAAATACATTGTAACATGGATGAATTAAACCTCGTACTTGTAAACCTCTTCCACTTTCTCAGGGATTTTTGAGGTCTCGCCGTGACGTACGTCCTCACAGGCCTGCCAGAAACATAAGTTCTCCGCTGATAACAAGAGAGAAAGTAAGCACCATGAAAAAGAAAAAGAAGAAGAGCGAGAGAGAGGGAATGAGGGAGAGAGAAACATAAAAATATGTTACATTATTGATACATGCAGTGTGTGCAGCAGGATAAAAATGGGATGAGCTTCCATTAAACTCCAAAATCAGTACAGAGGAGAAAGATGGTTCTGTGCTCATGTTTAGAATTGGATTGAAATCACAGACAACTGGGACCCACTTAATATTAGGTGTCTTTAACTACTATGAACTTAAGCATTTGATACAATGTATTTGTATTGTACATATGCGTCATTGCATTGCACTTTCAATTAAATTATTTGCATTAATTGCATCTGTAGTTACACTGTTAACCTTACCTCTAATCCTAAACATAACCAACCCTTAACCCTAACCTAAACATAACCCTAACCCTAAACCTACCTATACAGCCATGGCCAAAAGTATTGGCAGTGACATAAACTTTGTGTTTTGCAAAGTTTGCTGCTTCAGTATCTGTAGATTATTTTTTCACATGTCTCTATGGTATATTGGAAAACAAAGATAAGCTTTTCATAAGTTTTAAAGGCTTTTATTGGCAAAAACACTCACTTTATGCAAAGGGTCAAAATTTACAGTGTTGACGCTTGTTCTTCATAACCTCTGCAATTCGATCTGGCATGCTGGATATCAGCTTCTGGGCCAAATCCTAACTGATGTCAATCCATTCTTGACTAATTAGTGCTCGGATTTGATCACAATTTGTGGGCTTCTGCTTGTCCACTCACCTTTTGAGGATTGACCACAGGTTCTCTATGGGATTAAGATCTGGGGAGTTGCCTGGCCACGGATCCAAAATTTCAATGTAATGATCTCCGAGCCACTTCATTATCACTCTTGCCTTGTGACATGGTGCTCCATCATGCTGGAAAATGCATGGATCATCACCAAATTGCTCCTGGATCGTTGGGAGAAGTTGTTCTTGCAGGACATTTTGATACCATTCTTTATTCATGGCAGTGTTTTTGGGCAGAATTGTGAGAGAGCCCACTCCCTTGGATGAAAAGCAACCCCACACATGGATGGTCTCAGGATGCTTCACTGTTGGCATTACACAGGACTCATGGTAGCGTTCACCTTTTCTTCTCCGGACTATCGATTTTCCAGATGTCCCAAACAGTCGGAAGGGGGCTTCATCAGAAAAATAACTTTGCACCAGTCTTCTGCTGTCCAATCCTTGTACTTCCTGCAGGATTTCAGTCTGTCCTTGATGTTTTTCTTGGAGAGAAGTGGCTTCTTTGCTGCTCTTCTTGACACCAGGCCATTGTCCAAAAGTCTTCGCCTCACTGTGCGTCCAGATACACTCACACAACCTGCTGCCAATATTGAGCAAACTCTGCACTGGTGGTGACACGATTGTGTAGCTGACTCCTCAGGAGGAAACGGTCCTGGTGCTTGCTGGACACTCTGGGACGTCCTGAAGCCTTCTTCACTGCAGATGAACCTCTCTCCTTGAAGTTCTTGATGATCTGGTAAATGGTTCTTTCAGGTGCAATATTCTTTGCAGCAATTTCCTTGCATGTGAGGCCATTTTGATGCAAAGCAGTTATGTTTACACATCTTTCTTTAGAGGTAACCATTGCTAACAAGAATATAATGATTGGAAGCACTTCTTCCCTCCTTTTATAGCAATCAGTCTGCTTTTATAATCCATTCAGAAATATAGAGTGATTTCTCCTGACTAGTACTCGTTCACACTTTCCCAGGTGCTGCTTATATGAAGGAGTGAAATGATTTTAGCTGGTCATTTTGTGCCAGGACCAAAAAACTGTGAAAATTGTTTTTTTGTGTTAAAGTAAAATAAATTGGCCAATGAAGCTTTTTGCAATTATTTAAAATGCATCTGATCACTCTGCACAATAAACTAGAAACAATGTGAATCAACACAACAACTGAAGCAGAAAACTTTGCGAAACACAAAATGTATGTCACTGCCATTAAAAATAATAGTATGTAGTTACACAATAAGTACATTGTATTGTATTTACTTTAATGATAGTACATAGTAGTTAAAGACACCTAATATGTACAATGGTATTACAGTACCATTTATTTTATGAATATGTTAATAATTCAGTGTCATTGTATATTATGTATGAAAGTACTGTGGTATTAACACCTGATACCATCACGGTGCCACAGTACTTTTTGTGAAGGTAATTATGATACAACTGCACAATTGACTGTTCATAGAATACATGACCTCATACGGTATTTTTAGCAGACCATATCTTGGATAACAGTGTGTGAGTGTGTATAAATACAGTATATACATACCGCTGAATTCTTTCTCCAGATAAATCAGAAGCTCTTTTCTGCCCAACTGATCGTTCAGCAGTTCCATGAAACTAAAGCTCCAACGCTCCACACGAAGTTTAGTTGGCACAGCAACCCTGTTAGAGGAGAGGAATTCCTTATTGACCTTCGAGTTCAAACAGATCGTTATTATTTTCAACTTGCATAGTTTATTTTTTAGGAGTTTAAAATGTTTCAAGTTACATTCTGCAATTGTACTCATTTATGCCATAAACAAGCTATATTTTTTTAAAAGTAGAGTCATAATTACACATACTAAACTCGCCAACATGGTGCTAGGATGTTGTGGATGGGTGCTAAAGGAGCTACTAAGTGGTTAGATGTTCTGGATGGGTGCTAAGGTGTTCTGGATGGGTGCTAAGGTATTCTGGGTGTTTGCTAAGTGCTTACTGGCCAAAATAAGAAAAAGAGCACATTCACATGTCTCTATTCTGGTTCCTAGATTTGGCTCAGGTTCCTCCTATTTTCAGTGTTTTACTGTTCACTAGACCAAAAAAATATATAATCCGAACACTTGTATTACAAAAGTAATTGCACACCTCTACTCAATAAGCAGCTTTATTTAAGGTATTATTCATAGCTGTAGCACAAATGGTTTATGCAACAAAGTTTAAAGGAATATTCCGGGTTCTATACAACTTCAGCTCAATTGTCAGCATTTGTGGCATAATGTTGATTACCTCAAAAAATAATTTCATCTCGTCCCTCCTTTTCTTCAAAAAAGAAGAAAACGAGGTTGCAGTGAGGCACTTACAATAGAAGTGAATGGGGCCAAATTTTGGAGGGTTGGTCTGTACTTATAAGGTCTGCACTTATATAGTGCTTTTTTTAACCGTAGAGTTTACTAAAGCGCTTTACACTGTGTCTCATTCACCCATTCACACTCACATTCACACACCAATGGTGGCAGAGCTGCCATGCAAAGGTGCTAGCCTGCCATTGGGAGCAACTTGGGGTTCAGTGTCTTGCCCAAGGACACTTTGGCATGTGTAGTCGTGTGGGCCGGGAATCGAACCGCCAACCCTGCAATTGGCAGCTGACCCGCTCTACCACCTGAGCCACAAAATTAGCTGTAAATTTGTTTAAACGAAGTTGTAAAATTGGCTATAACTTTACACAGAAAAGGTTAGTATGAAAAGTTTATCACAGAAAAGTATCACAGTTTAACGTCATGTGTCTATACCTTTAAAACAGTGAGCATTTTAATGAATACTGATTGGCCCAAATTCACCCAAATTGAGAGAAAAAGGGGAGAAAATCCACACAAAAAATGATAATAATATATATATATATATATATGAGAAGAAAAAAAGATTTGTTTTTTGTTTTATATAAAACAATACCAATTGTGTGTTTATATTTTGTTGACTCACGTGTTGGTGTTCATGTTCCAAAACAAGACATCATCTGTGATCCATGGGTTGCTAGGAAGGCATCCTTGCATTATGGGGTCATGTGGCTGGTACTGCTCACAGTACTTCACAAAACTACAAACACACAAACACACAGGGCCTTTAGAAAGGTTTATTGTCAGCAGATGTCCATTAAAAAGGAAACCTTTAAGGACATAGTCCATTAGCTATTGCAGAGCAATATACACACAAACACACATTCAGTACCTCTCGAGGCAAATTGAGGACTTGACACGGTTTCTCCCCAGGCCTAACCTGTTGTGTTCAATCTAAAGCCATTTAACATACACACAAACACACACACACAAATGCACAATGTAAACTAAATTTCGTTACATTCATAGTATGAATTTGGTTGTATACACTGTGCATTACTAAATTAAACTCTTATTAAGAAAATTAAAATACAGAAATATTTATGACAATAATAATAAAAGTATAATTATGTATAATTTATATAACATATTTAAAAAATATAATATTTTATTTAAATGTATTACTGTTTTAAACATATTTATACATCATAATAAAAACTGTAATAAAAGACAAATACTTAACATTCAGATATCTTACTGTACCTCTTTTTTGTAGAATTCTGCATTCTTTTCTGTAATTAACAATGACAAAATATCTATTAGGATATCTAACATTTGCACACAGTATGAATTTTATGATTTTGGCATGAAATGAAAGAGGTGAAAGCAGGAAATGAAGCAGCATTCAGCGATTACTTACTTGAATAAGGATGCATGATATAAAAAAGAAATAAAGAAAAAGAAAGCTGTAGAAGACGCTTAAACACGTGCAATTCAGCTGTGAATGTTTGTTCATATATTTTGGAAACTTTGGATAATGTGTTGTTGTGGGAGCGGTTAGTTGTGTTGTGGTGGTCAGCTCACTGACCAGTTGTACTCTTGTGTTCATGGTCCGTCTCTCTGGTCCGTGATCTAGAATGTCCAGTGCTCCTGGCTGAAAAATATGAAACATACATCAATATAATTAGAGTTTACATTATTGTACATAATATGACATTCCTATATATATATATATATATATATATATATATATATATATATATATACACACACACACAGCGTAACATAATGCCGTAAACCCTAAAACGACTGTAAAATTATGGTTTAAACAAATTTACAGTTCAAATAACACGAGTTGTAAGTGCTTTAATAAAATTATAAATTCTACACAAATTGTCCCCATTTCACTTCCATTGTAAGTGCCTCCCTGTAACCTCAATTTTTGCTTACAAAAAAAACAGAAACATTTGTCAAAATATATTTTTGTGGTTATCAACACTATGCCATAAATGCTGTCAATTGAGCTTAACTTGTATTGAACCCGGAATATTCCTTTAATTACATTCCACTGTAGTCAATCAGTGTTTGATTCGTGTATTATTTTGTTTTTCAACATTCAAATTAAAAATTTTTTCCAAACCTTGTTTTTTCCAGCCTTATAAACTAACCCAAATCCAAGTCATGTCTCGCAGGTGGATTTACTCTGTATCCAGACACACACACACATACACACACACACACACTGGCTGTGTGGGAATTAAATGGTCTCTAAATCCTTCCTAGATTAAATCATCATTTGGATTCCTCATTAAAATGCCCTTGTGCAAGAGCGCTTAAACAAACACACGCACACACACACATGCACACACAGTGTACACTAGTGGCCACTAAAACACACATAGTCACTTAGTAATAGTATATCCTCTTAAGTGCTCAGCCAAAAGATGGAACCATTAGAGATACACACACACACACACACATGCAAATACATAGCCCTGAACTCTATCCTTCCGGTTTACTTTTTATCATGTTACCTCAATTGTCTAAAAAAACTCAATGCACTTATCCTTTGCATTTCCCTCTATGTGTGTTTGTGTGTGTATTCATGAGTGTGCATTTTGAAGTCACTAATGTGTTCCACTCTATTTCTCCTTTTCTTTTCTAATATTTGCAAGAATCTGCCCTCCCTTTTTTGCCCTCTCCTCTCGCTCTGTTCCCCTTCCCCCTTTTTCTTGCTTTTAACCAACTAGCTGAATATTTTATAAGCAAAGGCTGGATAAAAATATGTAGGCACGTGTCAAACTGGCACAGATGCCACTGCAGCTTAGGCTTTGCACTGGCGCATGATGGGCTAATGCATTCAAAACACTTTGAATATCTGTATCACATTTATAAAAGGCTTGGATAAAACTTATGTTTGTTCTTATGTAGTTACATGTTAGTGGCATTGAGGTTCTATTGATAATTCTGCAAATATATAACACACACATTATACATCATACAGCACATTATAGTCATTTTAACCATTTTATTTACAAAAACTTACTGTTGCCACGGCACAGCGATGGTTAAAGAAGGTAATACCATGGTATTTTGAGATATACCATGTTATTTACTTCAAAAGTGCAATGGTATTGGTCAGAAACATGGTATTTTCATGGTACCATGTCCAAAAAAATTAAACAATGTACCAAGATATTTACATGTTACTCCAATGTATTTCAAAGAATACCATAGTACATGTGCAAAAACATGGTAATACCATGGTACTTTTTATATATATACCATGGTAATGAATGATTAAAATATTAATGTACCATGGTATTTAAATGGTACTCAAAGGTACTTCTATGGTTTTCTTATGTATTGTCCAAAACATGGTGAAACCATGGCACTTTAATATATACCTTGGAACAGGATAATTATTCTATGTATTATGGTATTTACATGCTAATCCATGGTATTTCAATTACTACCATGGCATTACCTTGCTGTATGTGACGAAAACAAGTAAAACCATGGTACTTTTCAGACAGTGTTAGTGTTGTGAATTTATCATGTTGAGTACTCACAGGAGGTCTGTTCACTAGCCAGTACGCTTGTTCTTGACACTCCAACACTATACGATCGGCTTTCCGTCGCTGTTTCGATGCCCTTAGCATAAAAATTAAATAACATGGCCAATTTACAAGTATAAAGTAAAAATGCCATAAAAAAATAAACATAAATACAAGTATTATAGCTGCTAACTATATATACTTTACTATACTTTGGGGTCAGAAGTAAGCTAAATCTAATAAAATATTCCTTTGGCGACTTTTGGGATGTCCTCAATTTGTGAAAGCAATATATATTGTATATTAACTAAATTGTAAAAATGCAATGTTTTCTTTTAGGTTTAGGGCTGGGGTGTGGGTTAGGGTTAGTCTATTGTAAATATAAACAGCTTTATGTAAAAAAACTAAAATAATACTAGAAGTACCTAGCTGCACCAACATAGCTGTGTGTGTGTGTGTGTGAGTGTGTGTGTGTGTGTGTGTGTGTGTGTGTGTGTGTGTGTGTGTGTGTGAGTGTGTTGTGAGGACTGTTACCTAAGCTGCTCTCTTGCCTGCATCACAACAAAGTCCCAAGTGTGGTTGATACGTTTGTGTAAAGCATTATAGCACCCCTAGAGACAGAGAGAGAGAGAGAGAGAGAGAGAGAGAGAGAGAGAGAGCGAGAGCGAGAGCTTGAACAACAGATTATTCCATGGTTCCAGGACTACATGAGTCTTACTAGATAGATACTAGAGAGTAGTAGTCCCAGCTATTAGACTAACTAGATGGTAGATATTGTGGATTTGGATAATTACCTTCTCATAATCAATCAGTTCTCCTTGTTTACGAATATTCTTCTTGGCCAAGTAGATTGCTAAAACACAACATATAAATAAATAAGCGTACATATATTTGTCTGGTTTCCCCTTCAGGGGATAGTTCACCCAAAAATGAAAATGTTCTCTCATCATTTACTGATAACACAAACAAGGATTTTTAGAAGAAAATCTCAGCTCTGTATGTCCTCACAATAAAAGTGAATGGTAGCCATATTACAAAAAAGGCAGCATAAACGTAATCCATATGACTCCAGTGGTTAAATCAATATCTTCAGAAGCAATATGATAGGTGTGAGTGAGAAACAGATAAATATTTAAGTCTTTTTTTACTATAAATTCTCCTTCCTTCCTGTAGGTGGCGATATGAACAAGAAATGTGAATCACCAAAAACAAAAAAAGAAGAATATGAAAGTGAATGTGAATGTGATAGAGGAGATTGAAAGCAAAAAAGGACTTAAATATGGATCAGTTTCTTACCCACACTTATCATTGCACTTCTGAAGGCATGGATTTAACCACATTTATGCTGCCTTTATGTGCTTTTGGACCTTTACAGTTTTGGTCACCATTCACTTGCATTGTATGGACCTACAGAACTGAGATATTCTTCTAAAAATCTTTGTTTGTGTTCAGCAGAAGAAAGTCATACACATCTGGGATGGCATGAGAGTGAGTCAATGATGAATTGTAATTCTTGGGAGAACTATCCCATTATTGGGCACTTAGTACTCACCATAGTCGAGCTCTGAAGCAGGCCAGCATGTTGATGTCCAGTAGTATGGTGTCTGATAAAGAAAGAGAGAGAGATTCATTAGATACTGTGTTTGATGATGAAAGTTTAGCTTGGAATTATATGCAAATATAATCATGTGTGTGTGTGCATACCTGAAAACGATATGGTGAATCGTCAGATTTCAGAGTAAGGTTTCTGGGTTCTTTTAAAGGGTAGATGTAACCATACTTCACAAGGGTTTGTCCAATGTGCAATGCCTCTAATTAAAAATAAGCAAAAAACAAATGCACATACTACATACACACCCAGGTACAGTACATACAAAACAAAGCCCACTAAAGCTTTATGAGGACAATCAGGGAAATAAAATAGTGTGCAAATGTTGAAACCTGGAAACATATATGGGAATACAAACATTCCAGTCCAACCCTTGACTAGCTGTTCCCTCACTGGAGTGCAGAGATTTGCCAAACTCTCTGGAGTCTTGTTTATGTCAGGCACAGCTGTATAAATCACTGCTTGTTTATTAAGGCAAAAAAACATATGTTTTTAATTTTTTATTTGTGACATTTATGCATTTACCTTTAAAATCTTTCACACACCTCACTTAACATTACAGAAATCGACTTTGTGGCACCAAAGCGACACTAATAAGCAATTCAGTTCCCTTGTGTATTTGTGTGTATGTGTATGCTTTGAAGACCCCTAAGGACTGAACTTGGAGAATAATGTTATCTCCAAAGGCCACAACCTCAAGACACACACACAGGAAACTGGAAAGCTTAAAATAATGAATAGAACTACATTAATACATTTTTTGAAGAAAATATGAGTGGAGCTAGCCCAAGAAAAAGTTACTGCCATGATGCTACACTTTTTAAAATGCACCGGAAAAAATGTTAAACTAAAACATGTGCTTCAAGCATTTTTTATTTATTTATCTATTTTATTTATTTATGAAATAAACAAAAATTAAATTTCTTTCATCATTTATTCACTTTCATGCCATCCCAGATGTGTATGACTTTCTTTCATCTGCAGAAAAAAACAAAGATTTTAGAAAATTGTCTCAGCTCTGTTGGTTCTTTCAATGCAAGAGAATGATGGCCAGACCTTTAAAGCTCCAAAAAAATCACACATATGCAGCATAAAAGTAATCCATATTATTCCAATGGTTTAATATATGTCTTCTGAAGTGATGCAATCTCTCTGCGTGGAAAGATAGATTTATATTTAAGTCCTTTTTACTATAAATCCTCACTTTCAATGTGAAAGTGAAAGTGGAGATTTATAGTAAAAAAGAACATAGATCAGTTTCTCAACTACGCTAATTATGTTGCTTCTGAAAACATATATTTAAACACTGGAGTTATATGGATTACTTTTATGCTGCTGTCAGATGATTTTTGGAGCTTGAAAGGTCTGGTCACCATTCACTTGCATTGTACAGACCTACAGAGCTGATATATTCTCCTAAAAATCTTCATTAGTGTTCAGCAGAAGAAAGAAAGTCATACATATCTGGGATGGCATGAGAGTGAGTAAATGATGAGAGAATTGTTGTTATCACTTTTAACAATGTGTAGGGTATGGTGTCTGGTTGCCAGGGCATTACTATACGTTGGCGTATACTGTTCAGATATTTACATCTCTTTTTTAAATATACATTTGGTATAAAGTTAGCTAAGTTTCAATTAAGAGGTTCAAAATGTTATACTCCACTGTACCATCAGTTTAATATGAGAAATAGATACAGTTCACATTACTGTCCTACCTTCATCAGAGATGGAATACTTCTTAATTAGCCATTCAATAATGTCAGCGCCTGTATAAGATTACATATGATTGCAGTTAACAAAAGCAAACACAAACACAAACACAGACACCAAAAATATGCTATCTATCTATCTATCTATCTATCTATCTATCTATCTATCTACCTATCTATCTATCTATCTATCTATCTATCTATCTATCTATCTATCTATCTATCTATCTATCTATCTATCTATCTATCTATCTATCTATCTATCTATCTATCTGTCTGTCTATCTATCCTATAGCAGAATTGACCACTATCCCTTTTTAGTTAATTTGGGCGTGTTTTCAAAGACATGCTATTACTGTTTTAGTAGACTTTGATTTCATTTTGACTTTGACTTACATTTCTTTTATATGCCAAAAATAGTAATTTGCTCTTTCACACATAGCCCTGTGTCCTCTGAGAAATAGTGCAGGCGCAAAACATGCACAGTTTGACTAATTAATAGCAAGGAAAATGAGCACAGAGGCTGAGCGTGCACAAAGGAGTCTAATTTCACTGCGCAAGCTTCTATTGATTCACTATCCTCATATGCACTCAAGACTTTCCAAGATATGCATAGATACTTACCTGAGAAATGCACACTATTTTCATAATAATAATGAGACAGAATTCTAGTCGTGCCTCACCGGTATCTGTAATCATGCCATAACAAGTCAGTGACTGGAAAATAAGCGGAACAGCCACGTCCATTTGGGATTATCAAGGGAGTGTGAGTGATGCTTGAAGTTTAATGCAGTAATGGAAAGAGTAGGGCTCACCAGTCATTGCGTGTGGTATGACTGTAATAAGAAGACGCTGGTTGCGCAGCTTGATGCCCATATCAGGGTCCTGCATGGATATTATCATCCGCTCCATCTGTAAGCAAACAGTGGATATGAAATGTCAAGCAGTGACAGCAGTGTCATGTAGTGTGACATGCTATATAGATAAACTGGGACAACTTATGATCAAATGTCATTGCAGTTGTTTTATATTATGACACTAAATGGTTTAGCCCTACACACAGTACCATTTTAAATAGAAAAAATTCTCAATCAAACTATAGTGAGGAATAAATAAATAGTAAACACAAAATAATAAGTGTCCCACTTTACCTGCACTCACCCTACGTAAACTAACTTAAAGAAAAAATAAGATTGTATAATTGTTATACTTACCGTTTAATGACCCCCATATTACAGTAATTGAAAACTACATGCAACATATGTACTTTAAAACAAATGTCACTCCATGGGACTATTTAAGTGAACTACACAAACAAAATGTTAAAAAACTTAATACAAAAAAATAAATAAATATATAAATAATACTTTCCTATCCATGCATAGAATAAAGACATAAAACACCCAGGATGCATACCTTAAAACTTTTAACTTTACAATTAGAGTAAAATAGGTTTTGATTATTTAAGTAGCCTATTGGAAGGCAAATTCCATAAATATTTAGGTGATTTTAACCTTAAAAAAGCAGCAAAGGCGTCAATCAATAATAAGAGAAATAGCCTATAAAAGGAGGTAAAGCTCATAGTTAATGTGAAATGTATAGAGCAATGGTTGCAAATTATATTCAATGTGATTATAAAGAAATGATTTGCAACAGAAAAGGTATAAAGCAATGATGTGGGATAAAAGTGTTCCTATACTCTGATTTACAGGGTGAAGCTCTTTTTGCAATATGACTGTCTTTACTACAGCAGTTCTATAGGATGTAGCCTACATGAAATTGAACTTACCTTGGTCAGGCAGGGCATTTGTTGTCGTTGCACTCCATCCTGACTGAGCGTGTTGATGGTCATGTTCACGGCTCCTCTTGTGCTATGGATGTGAAGTTGAAGGGAGCTGGATCGTGAAGCTGATGTTTAGAGAGTCTGGTGTCCCGTCAGCGGAGAGGCGGTGGGGTGGCGCTACATTCGAGTATCACATGTGTTTAAAACGGCTGTAAAATAGCGCCGCCCAGTGGTGTGTTCAAAAGTTTGTTAGTTAAGTTAACTAATATGACTATATTGAGAAAGTGTATATTTAAGGTGCTGTAACTTTTACAGTTTGTACTATTTTGAATCACTTTTTAGCTTTCTTAGCAGGTCATTTACTGTATGTAAACAGTCCTGCAATGTGACAATTTTTCATATACCATGTAGTTTGTTGTTAAATCTAAGGTCATAAAAATGTATGTATAACAATTATAGAAGTATGTATTCTGTGTTGTCACTTTCCAGCAGTGTGAAAACTGCAAGTGAACACATAATCCATAATAGAACCATCTTTAGCCTGCATGTAGGGTTTAACCATGCTAATAAATAAAGTAGGCCTACAGTGGCCCCCAAAATATTTGGGTACTTAAAGCTGATGCCTCTCTGCAGCACTAGCACCATCAAATGGAATGGAACCCAATTTTCAGCAGCCTGTGTTCCGAAAGTATTTTCCCCATTCATTTCTTCCATAGACTTTTAATAAAATCCTTCATAAAATAATTGTGAGCCATGAACAAACCAAGGTGTCTTTTTACGGCTCTCCCTTTTTATTTGTATGGTATCCTCAAACGGTGGAAATCCTCAAAATGTGAATTTTTTACATTTGTTTTTTTTTTTTACTATTGTAACATATAACAGGGGAATACACATAAATAAATCATGTACAGCTTACTTTGACCTATAGCACCACAGTACAATTATCAATCTCTATCAGAATCTCTATCAATAATCTTTTTCAACAGCAAAGATGTCTAATCAGCTTTTCTTTTGTTCTTTAAAGCATGTAAAGATTCATAAAAAATCTTCAGGTCATTGTAGAAAAGTCTAATATTTGGCACATTTGATATACACTGTGCTTTGTGTTTGTGATATTTACCAAACAATGCAAAAACTTTAATTGTGTTGTCAATCTCCAATAAACCGCTATTACATTACAAAAACAAGACCAGTTATTTGAACATTTTTGTGAAAAATCTCAGAAACAATTAAAGAGATTTGAGACCAAAATGATTTTGTATGCTTACAATTAAAAAATAAGTGTAAGATTGTTTCAGCTTCCTCTTTGCAGAAACAACATAATGGTGAAAGATCATCCTCAAATTTGCTAATAAAGGCATTGCAGGGGTAATATCGATTTATTTTTTTAAATTGAATTTCTTTAATTTTGTTAGGACTTACATATTTATTAACATCTAACAGCAATTTCTGAACGTAAAAAGAAAATCAAATTTTCACTTCATAACACTAGAAGGGAGATTTTTTATCTTTGGCTAATATCTTTCTAATAAATACATTATTAAATTAGTTTTCTCTGATGTCAATGCCTCCAACAGTGAGACTGGAAGTAAACCAGTTATAGAAATATACCTCTTTTCATTTTTTATGAGATGAAATATTTTTGGGGAAATACAACAAACACATTTTAAGTATTCTTTCTGATGTACTAAAGTATTAAATCATTCATTTATAGTAACTATATACAGTATTTCACCAGAATGATTTTATAATTCTGCAACAAAAATGTATCCTTTGTTCAACTAGTCTATCTTGAAAATAGTCTTGTTTGTAGAGTCATTTCCACACATCCAAAGTTTGTTTATGGAAGTTGGCCATTTTAAAGGGGAGTTTGGTACATTTGAAATTACAAGAAAGTAGAAACTTAAGTCCACCACATCTATTAAAGTTTACATTGGGGATAAAAAAAAAATGCATTATTGTTCCCATCGAGACAATGTTTGATCCAATTAATTTTAAAGATACAGTTAGTACTAAAGTCACACGCATTCAACCCTCCCTCCCTCTGAGAAACTTCTAATAATTGTTTTCCTTTTAACATACTCTGTCTTATTTCTCCAGATGAATCTGTATATACCAGTCTTGAAACCCCTTCAGCCTTGGAAACCAAAGTACAACCCTGAATAGATGTTCAAAGTCTCTTTGGAGCCAACAATTAAAAATATTTCTATTTTATTTTTTATTTTTTTGTACTTTAACTCTTTCAGAGGCTGATTTGGTAATCAAAATTCCTAAGTATCTAACCAACTTTTTGACCTCTATTCCAGATATATTTAAGTCGTCCAATTGATGCACTCATAATCTCACTTTTAGACTAATTCACCGATAGACCTGAGGCATCAGAGAATCCAGAATAATGGATGGTTTTTAATGGATGGAACAAAAAAAAAAAAAATTTGTTCTTTAAAAATAAACAAGTATCATCTGCAAGTTGAGTAATAATTAAATTGTGATCTCCTATCTCAATGCCTTTAATTTTAGAGCAATGTATAGTGTAGAGATTTAATGTTTCAGCTAATAATGAAAATAAAAATAGGGGGATATAGGGCAACCTTGTCTAATTCCTCTTCGAAGAATAAACTGAGGAGAAGTACCATTAGACAAGGATACATTACTAGAAATGTTATTATAAAATGTTTGTACCATATTTATAAATCCTGGGCTAAAATCAAAACACAACCTGATGAAGTTGTGTTCTAATGTATCAAACGCCTTATACAAATCTAGAAATAACTAGTTCTGGATAATCTAAAAGGATTAACACCAAATGAGTATTATTTGAAATGGGTCTTCCCTTCACGAAACCTGATTGGGTGACTAATATAATTTCCTCCAAGCATGGTTTTAATCTATTGGCATATAAAGATGCTAATAATTTGTAATCTGAGTTAAGTAGTGTAATAGGACGCCAGTTATCTAAATGCAAAATATCTTTATTAGGATTTGGAATCAATGTAATTAGGCCTTGCTTCTTTGACTCTGAAAGCTCACCATTTCCCACACATTCCTTTAACATATCCAAAATAAACACTCTAATAGTAAAGGAAGAGGGACTGTCCATATTGAATGAATCTGTAAATATCTACAAAAGAGAGATTAGAACATAACACGTAAGAATATCTTTTGTAACTCCATACATTGTATAAAGTGTGTACTGAACTTGGAGCATTGTGCCTGTTGGCGCTTCTGCTACATTTACACTGAGATGTTCATGGTTGCTGTAGCAACCCCAACTGTCCAAATGCAGAGCTTTTAATATCCAATCCTGACATAGGAGGCAGGACTTGTCGGAATACAGTTGGAAAAGCAAACGAGCGCACGCAGAGGACATACAAGGAGAGAGAACAAGTGAAATCTTGCACACGCAAAACAATTTATTAGTCTTTGCAAGATGAAACGTTGCTTTACAAAACTGATTTCAAGCACGTAAAAATGAACTTTTTGTGCATTCAAAATATCATAGTGTGTGCAAAAAAATTTTGTGTGCTCAAAATGTCATCTTGCTCATGCAAATAACTTTTTTGCGCTCAAAATATCAACTTGCATACACAGAACATTTTTTTGCGCTCCAAATACAATTTTGGCACATATAGGCCTACCTGTATAGCTCCATAATCTAGGCTCTGGCAATAGTACTGTATACTCTCTCCAGTACACAAGGAGCGTATATGAGTCGTGTCGCTCTTCACTTGCTAAGTGTGAAATGCCCTTTAAGGGTTTCTGTAGTTATTTTGTGATTAACTATTTTTTTTTTTTTTTCAGTTATGGGCGATATACATTTGCAGATAGAAGCAAACTAATGTAAAAGTAGTTTAAATAATTAACACATGTTGGAATCTATTCACTTACATTTGAATAAATTAATATGTACCGTGCCCCAAGGAAACTTTAGTAACAGGTGTTCTGACGATTTGCGCTACCCATCGATATGTGCTACTTACTGGGTATGCGTGCAAACAACATCGTTATAAACAGCGTGTCACCACATCATTGACACTCATTAGAAGTGCTCTTGATCATAATTGTCTATTAGTGTTAATATAAGCTGATTGGGACTTTTACTAACATACTATTTTAACCTAATGTTAAAAAAAATATGATTTCTAATACAACTGTGTTAAATATGCTATGGAAACATTGGTAGGTCATTCACAGATGCTCTATTTCAGTATTTTGTTGTGTTAGCTATGTGGTACCATGGTACAGATGCTAGTATTTTGCTATGTACTTTGTTACTGTAAGAAATAGAAATGTTAATTCTACATCTCAGCTCTGTCCAAGAGAGATGCTGAGTTGCTGCATTCCTTTCTGTATGTATTATCAAACATCTGTTTCATATTGAGATGGAGCTGTGGAGGCCCCCTCCTCACTCTGTCTGAGCATACATCGACTGTTTGTGTACATTGTATTAGTGTGTGTGTACTTTATACGATTGTCTATGGCATGGTCCATCAGGCTCTCGTAGAGAGCAGCCTTTTCATATAGGTTTTGGGCTCTCAAGGATTCGAAGGAGTCTGTCATATGGAATTGTTATCTGTATGAGGTAATGTTTGTTCTTATTGGATAGTCCTGTAAACTCCCCTCCAACATTGCAATATATATATTTGTACGCTATATGAGCTGAGTTGAGCTACTTTGAATTCGCTCCCCAACGTCGGATGCTTTGTACTGATTCAGTCACGACTCAATAAAAGACGGAGAGAAAAGGCACTGCTATCGTTTAGAAGACTTTTATTTCTAACAGTTACTGAATGAGTACCATGTTCATGTACCATGGTATTTATTTACATAGTACCCCAAAGTATATCAGAGTGTACCTTGGTATTACCTCGATGCATGTACGTAAATATATGTTAAAACGGTGGTGCATGTTATTTTCCATTGTACAATTTTCAAAATACCATTGTATGACCATGGTGCCATGTCTAAAAATCATGGTAGTACTATGATAGTATGAACAAAAAAACCTAGGTAGTGCCATGGTCCAAAAAACAAGATTATGAATTTAATTTAATTTTTTTAATGAATACTATTTTACGCATCCAAAATACAATGGATACAAGGTACATGTCGAAAGAATTATGCTAGTTCTGAGGTCATTTTTGGTAGTTTTGTTTGGTACTGATGTCTGATGTTAACATTTAGACTGATGCATGTATAAATGATGATGTATTTTCTCTTTTACAGCAGAGATGAGTGATATCCGGCATGTATTGCTGCCAAAGAGGTTTTGTATCATCTGGACATCTCACTGGGCAGCCTGCTGCAGAGCTCCTCTGGGGGGGGTTCAGGACCCCCCCCATCTGAGGGTTGCCCCCCCTAAAATATCATTAAAATATGTGTATTGTAAATAATATAATGATATATTCTTAAAATAATCGTTTAAGAAATAAAATAATACAAATGCAAATGCTGCAACAACAAAAAAACCCTTCAAAAATGGCTCTTTAGAATTGTTATGTTTGTTGTCCCCCCAACATTTTGATGAAATTTTCGCCCCTGGTCCCACACCTGGATTAGAGAAGAGCACAGTGGAGCTGGTGGAGGAGTTCATCTTTCATGTTCCTAAAGACAGAAACATCCAACCAAAGGTGAGGAAAAAAATCCACATTAATACCAAGTAGCTTTAAAGCTATTTTCTCACTTTCAGTGTTAGAATAGTTATTGTTTTGCCTTTGTTTGGCGGGGCGATATGAGACACTAAGGATGGTATGTGTTTGCTGATGCATCTCATGTTGGGTTTGACACAGGATGAGCTGCGTTCAGGAACTGCAGCTGCTGGAGATCATGTGCAGTTACTTCCAGGAACAGAGTAAAGATGCAATCCGACAGATCATTTTCTCCACACTCTTCAGTCTCCAAGGCAACAAGGCTGACGAGAGCCACATAGCCATGATGGGCAAGCTGGTCTCCATGGTGATAGCTGTGTGTCGGGTGCCAATATTAGAGTGTGCAGCCATCTGGTTACAGGTGTGTGATGTAGGGAATAAGAGCATTTACTTTGGTTTTGTGTACTTTCTCAGTAAAGATGCCATGCCTAGATCATTGTTAAGTCTTATAAAGTTAAGGAAATGTTTCATGTTCAACACAAGTTCAACTCCATCTACAGCATTTGTAGCATAATGTTGACCACCCCGCACTTTCCTCATTTATTTAATACAAAAGCAAAAATCGCAGTTACAATAAGGCACTTATAGTGAAAGTGAATGGGGCCAGTCCATAAATGTTAAACTACACATTCAAGGGAGGCTGGGCAACTCAGTGAGTAAAGACACTGACTACCACCCCTGGAGTCGTGAGTTTGAAACCAAGGCATGCTGAGTGACTCCAGCCAAGTCTCCTAAGCAACCAAATTGGCCCGGTTGCTAGGGAGGGTAGAGTCATATATGGTAACATCCTCGTGGATGCTATAATGTGGTTCTCGCTCTCGGTGGGGCACGTGGTGAGTTGGACATGGATGCCAAGGATAACAGCCTTCAAACGAGCTATGTCTATACGGTGACACACTCAACAAGCCACGTGATAAGATGCGCGGCTTGCCTGTCAGACGTGGAGGCAACTGAGATTCGTCCTCCGCCACCCGGATTGAGGTGAGTCACTACGCCACCTAGAGGACTTAGAGTGCATTGGGAATTGGGCATTCCAAATTGGGGAGAAAAGGAGAGAAAACATTTTAAAATACACATTCAAAAGTGTATCCACAAGATGTAAACATTATATGTGTTAACATGCTTTTAATGTGATAAAATTGCTGACTTACCTAATCAATGTAAAGTAATATTACAATATTAAAACTGTATCATGTCGATGCAATGCCAGTAATCTCTTCAAGCAATTTTATCACACGTTAACAAGTATGTTTACATCTTGTTGCTTTACTTCTGAAACTTTTGAGTGTGTAATTCACCGTTTATAGATTGGCCCCATTCACTTCCATTGTAAGAGCCTTTCTGTAACCACAATAGTTTGTTTTTTTGTTTGTTTTTTTAAAGCGAGGGATGAGTCAAAATATTTTTTTGTGGTAATCAACGTTGTGCTACAAATGCTGCCGATTGAGCTTAACTTGTACTAAACCCGGAACAATAATTCAAGAATATTAGGGGGAATATCATGAAAACGTGTCCCTGAAATCAAAATATATATGTATTCTATAGACAATAAATCAATTAAGATGCATTGTGACGTTATTTTCATGCACATTTTTTACCCAAATTCTCATTAGCAATACAGGTGCTGGTCATATAATTAGAATATCATCAAAAAGTTGATTTATTTGAGTAATTCCATTCAAAAAGTGAAACTTGGATATTATGTTCATTCATTACACACAGACTGATATATTTCATATGTTTATTTCATTTAATTGTGATGATTAAAACTGACAACTAATGAAAATCCCAAATGCAGTATCTCCGAAAATTCGAATATTACTTAAGACCAGTACAAAAAAAGGATTTTTAGAAATGTTGGCCAACTGAAAAGTATGAACATGAGAAGTATGAGCATGTACAGCACTCAATACTTAGTTGGGGCTCCTTTTGCCTGAATTACTGCAGCAATGCGGCGTAGCATGGAGTCGATCTGTCTGTGGCACTGCTCGGGTGTTATGAGAGCTCAGGTTGCTCTGATAATGGCCTTCAGCTCTTCTGCATTGTTGGGTCTGGCGTATCGCATCTTCCTCTTCACAATACCCCATAGATTTTCTATAGGGTTAAGGTCAGGCGAGTTTGCTGGCCAATTAAGAACAGGGATACCATGGTGCTTAAACCAGGTGCCAAGTCCTGTTGGAAAATGAAATCTGCATCTCCATAAAGTTGGTCAGCAGCAGGAAGCATGAAGTGCTCTAAAACTTCCAGGTAGACGGCTGCGTTGACCTTGGACCTCGGAAAACACAGTGGACCAACACCAGCAGATGACATGGCACCCCAAACCATCACTGACTGTGGAAACTTTACACTGGATTTCAAGCAACGTGGATTCTGTGCCTCTCCTCTCTTCCTCCAGACTCTGGGACCTTGATTTCTAAAGGAAATGCTAAATTTACTTTCATCAGAGAACATAACTTTGGATCACTCAGCAGCAGTCCAGTCCTTTTTGTCTTTAGCCCAGGCAAAACGCTTCTGACGCTGTGTCTTGTTCAAGAATGGCTTGACACAAGGAATGCGACAGCTGAAACCAATGTCTTGCATACGTCTGTGCATGGTGGTTCTTGAAGCACTGACTCCAGCTGCAGTCCACTCTTTGTGAATCTCCCCCACATTTTTGAATGGGTTTTGTTTCACAATCCTCTCCAGGGTGCGGTTATCCCTATTGCTTGTACACTTTTTTTCTACCACATCTTTCCTTCCCTTCGCCTCTCTACTAATGTGCTTGGACACTGAGCTCTGTGAACAGCCAGCCTCTTTATCAATGACCTTTTGTGTCTTGCCCTCCTTGTGCAAGGTGTCAATGGTCACCTTTTGGACAGCTGTCAAGTCAGCAGTCTTCCCCATGATTGTATAGCCTACAGAACTAGACTGAGAGACCTTTGCAGGTGTTTTGAGTTAATTAGCTGATTAGAGTGTGGCACCCGGTGTCTTCAATATTGAACCTTTTCAGAATATTCTAATTTTCTGAGATACTGATTTTGGGGTTTTTCATTAGTTGTCAGTTATAATCATCAAAATTAAAAGGAATGAACACTTGAAATATATCAGTCTGTGTGGAATGAATGTATACATTATCCAAGTTTCACTTTTTGAATGGAATTACTCAAATAAATCAACTTTTTTGATGATATTCTAATTATATGACCAGCACCTGTAAACACTTGAAGTTTGAACAGTTTGAATATGTATTAAAAACATACACAGAAAATATTAGTAAATGCATTTATTAATTGAAATAAAATGTAAGTAGGTTATCAATGACTTCCAGCAGAATGAGGGAAATTGAGAATTGCATTTATTTATTTATTTATTTTTGTTACTAATACATTTTTAAAAAAAAACTCGTTTACTCAATATTATAACTTGAACAATTTTTACACCTTTTTGTTTCAGTATACGGACAGTAACATTTCTTTTTCCTAAACAGGCATGATGACATACAGCAACATTTTATTGGTTGCCTAATGTAGTGTCAGTTAGCCCCGCCCACATTTAAATCTCATTGGTCCAACATCACGCTGTATATTATATATGTTCTGATTGTAGAACTTTCACGCAGAATTTTCAATTGCAGGTTGGACAATTTATTTGTCACAGCGCATTGTTAGGGCAGTTAAGCAACTCAAGTGAGATTGATAAATTGCAAACCAAGCAATGTTCCTTGTTATTTTAGGCATATAAGTATATGATTAGCTTGATTGCAAAGCAGATGTGACTAGTAGTCCTTGCAAAATTCCTTTGACCTAGTGTATTCTATTATACTCTAAACAAAACTAGACCTAAAACGTGGCACGTTTGACTTTGATTTTAGTTATAAAATCTAACCCACACTTGTCATCAACCCCACCCGTCACTCTTTCTAAAAGTAAATGTAAAGATAAAAAAGATGAATCCCCTAGTCAAAACAAGAATTTGTTCATAATGTTCCACAAAGCTCATGTCGTCTTGTTAAGTGATCTTTCTTTTGTTTATGGCAAGAGACCTTAACGGAAAAGAGAAGCATAAAAATAATTTTTAGTTGATTTAAGGCTATGATATAAAATCAGACATAATGATACTAGCACCAATCAGTTCTTAAACCTGCACATAATGTACCTGGTCCCATATACTCTGAACACAAACACATGCATACTGGTTTCTCCAGCATGAAGGTTATGTGATGTACACTCATTTAAATACAGTAAATATATTGGCTTGGGTATGCCAAGTAAAACGTTCTTCGTTCACAGATATTGTAGTCTGGAGAGCGGAGGTCATGATTAGAGTCTTTTAACTAAAGAAGAGCTCCTTGCAGATCCTCAGTGTGTCCTCGGGTGATTTAACCATGTGCCCAATCGTTCTGTGGTCTACAAAGATTTCATAATCGTTTCCTCCCTGTTCGAAAAACAATGAGAAAAATAAACAAAACTGGCCAACATTAATTCAAACAGATCATGGCATCTACCTTTAAGAAATTTAACTTCTGGATCTTCCAAAGGCCTTGTCTGTATGTACAAAATACTGTTTCTAAATGGGTCCTGGACATATTAGTGTCCTTTGACTCACAGGCATTGTTTTGTCTCCAAAGAAATGGATGGTCTTGTATGAGTCTTCCTCCACAATTCCCAGAGAGTACCGCTTATCCCAGCCCTCCGGAAACACGTCGAAGCTGATCTGACCTCCTATAGAGAAAAATAACATTTGTCTGTATATATTGCAAAATTATATATATATATATATATATATATGTACCAAAGCCCAAAAATTATTACACAAATGTTACATACAAACAGTATGACTAACCAATGGAGAAAGCCAGTCCTTTCCCAGCAAATTCTTCTTTTAAAACGGAGATAAACTTTTCTCTGATCTTCTCCTTCTGCATAAGAGAAAAAGACATATTGTGAAATAATTAAATGACTACCACTCCTGGAGTCGCGAGTTCGAATCCAGGTTATGCTGAGCGACTCCAGCCAGGTCTCCTAAGCAACCAAATTGGGTAAGGAGGTTGTTAGGGAGGGTAGAGTCACATGGGGTAACTGGTCATGATAAGGGGTTCTCGCTCTCAATGGGGCACGTGGTAAGTTGTGCGTGGGTCGCGGAGAATATCATGAGCCTCCAGTGCTGTGGGTCTCTGCGGTGTCATGCACAACAAGCCACGTGATAAGATGCACAGATTGACTGTCTCAGAAGCGAGGCAACTGAGACTTGTCCTTCGCTACCCGGAGTGAGGTGAGTAACCGTGCCACCACAAGGACCTATTAAGCAGTTGGAATTGGGCATTTCTAATTAGGAATAAAATGTAAAAACAATATATAAAAAAGAACAATGGCATAAGTGGATGAATAAGCAACAGATTACCTTATCAACTTCAAAGAATTCGATTCTTTCCTGTTGGCTACAGCTTCGACCAATTGGAGAGACATTAAGCATTCCGTTACGGAATTCAATAAATGTGCCCCTGAGATGACATAGTAAGAATACTGTAAGTACTGTGATAGCATGGAGAATATTTTGGCAATTCTGTAGTAAATAGAATTAGGAATAATATACGCCCACAATTGGATAATAAACTGATTTTAACAGAAAATAATTACTTATTTCAAATTCAAAACATAGAAAATTACACTTGGAATGACAATTTTGACAAGCTATAGAGTAACCCCAACCCCCCCATCTAAACATATCCAGTTGTGCTAATCATACCTCTTCTTAGGCAGTTTTATCTTCGAAAGGTAATTCAGGCAGAAATTGATGAAATCCTGTAAAATTTCCTCTCCAAGGTATGCCTGAATATTCTGGTAAAAAAAGAAAAATGTTGAAGAACCGTCTCTATATTCTGGAAATCAGGAAAATTCTCAAAAATTACCTGAACTGAGTGTAGCTTCCCAAATCTGTAAGCTACCAAACCATTTTCAGCAAACACATAATCGACTCTATCAATCACTGTAAAAAAAAAAAATACATTTAACAAAAATTGTATTATTTCTTAAAGTAACATGCACACTTTACAAATACACTGAACGCTTTATGCTTACATTTGTAAGTGTATTTTTAAGATGTATGTATTTGTTATGCATCAGTTTATGTATACGCACCATCATCGCCCAATTGCTCTTTGATTTTGTCCAAATCGGAGCCGCCAACAACCCCCACTCTCACTCGTTGTCTCAGTTCACTCAAGAACTGATGCATTTCAGGAGTTGTCTTCTAAACACACACACACACACACACACACACACACACACACACACACACACACACACACACACACACACACACACACACACACACACACACAAAAACACAATGTCAGTTTTTCAAATATAATCTGTTGCATAGGGGAGATAGAGGCAATATCTCAGTAGCTATGAGGTTTTAATCCAAAAACCCAATAAATTTGTTTTCTTTTTCTTTATTATGCCTAGTTCAACAATGTAATAAAAAAAAAAACAACATTCTATATCATATTTTTCTTTACATTTACATAAGCTTCAACTATATCCTGAATGTGGATTGTACATAATTGTTTTGTGCTTCAGAATGTGTTTTATAATAATGTTTTGCTGTGTAAATAATCCTAAAAAAAATAAAAACTACATTTTTATAGCCTAAAACTAATTTTAATTACAGATTTGTTGTAGATATTTCTTTTTTATTTAAAAAATAAATATTCTTATCAAATACCAATAATCAGCAGGCAGTTTACATTTTTGGAAATAAATAAAAACACACTAAGACAGTGGTTCTCAACCAGTGGGCCTCAGTGAACTTCCAAGGGTCCTTAAAATGACTTTAAAAAAATGTATAAGCTAAAATAAAAATATTATATATACTAGAATATAATAATTGAAATTAACAAAATGGCTAAAAACCTTTTAAATAATGGTTTACAACACACAAACTTACATTATATTTCTTATTGTACTTCAAAAACATTTAGTTGACAACAGTTCTTGAAACCTCTGGATTCACAAAATGACTTTCCTGGTTTCTTTTAATAAACTTACATGCAGTTTTGTCATCATTACAGCAAAAATGCTAGAGTACATATCACATCTTAGCCAAAATGCAGGAGCCTTAGAATACTGTCTTGCCAATGGGGGGGTATTTTCTTGCTATAAAAAAGATAGAGAACCAATGCCCTAAAAAACATCTACTGGAGTCAGGGGCACCGGACCACGGGTAATGATGGACCTAAGTAACGGGCCCTCACTAGAGGGGGGCCCACAGAAAGGCATCATTGATATTCCATTATATTATCATTTGTTATATATACAGTATAGATATAACATGCTATTAATTATAATAAAACTTTGCAAGACTTTGTTTTCCACCTGTAAAAATGGGGAGTCCAAACATCGTCCAAAATTAATACCTGGAACTCACCAAATTTACCACCTGATGTTTATCTGTGATGCCTAAATGTTATTTTTCTCCAGAACTCCATGAGCAGGGGCATAGCACCACATTTTGGGCCCTGGGCAAAGAACAATTTTAGGGTTCAGTTCTGTAGAAACATTAACAGAGTAAGCAAATGACATCATGACGTGTACTCAGTTTGAACGGCGTGCTGGCTGATGGACCAGACCACTTTCGCTTTTGTTGAGCGAGGGTGGGGGTCGCTAACATGGGAGGAGACAAGGCAGATTATAGGGGAACTCCCCATTTTTACAAGTGGAAAACAGAGTTTTGTGATGTTTTATTCCAAACAATAGCATGTTATTACTATATACATAACAAATTATAATAATAGAATATCAATGATGCCTTTCTGTGGGCCCCATCCAGTGAGGGCCCGTTACTCATGTCCATCATTACCTGCGGTCCGACACACCTTTCCATGAGATGTGACAATTTCCTTACAAAATTCACAAACAAATAATAAATAATAAATGCAGTTAATAAATGTCATAATAATATTTTCAAATTGTACAGAAGTGTTACCTAGAAGGTTGCTTGTTTCAAATAATTTGCATTTGAAAATAAAAAGTTGTATATAACTGTTAAAAATCTATTTAAAATGTTTATACTAGATATCATTCCTACCACAAACCCAATTGGTCATGTTATGGACAGAAATATGTTTTAAAGGTCAGCTTAGAACTATATTTGACTTTCAATGTTTACATGTAACACCTAACTTTACCCCACTTGGAGACTAAAAATAGACGTTAACTTTAGCTTTAATAGAGATCATTCATCACTACTGTCATTTAAGATGTGTAAAGAAGGAAGTTCAAATAATTGTATTTTACCGCCATTCATACTGCACTTTTTTTTAAAGCCAGAATTTACAGAAACCACCTGATCGTACTGAAATCTCTTCCTATTATGCTGACAGTGATGTTTTGATTGTTTAGCATAGAATCAGTTTCATTCATTTAGGCCTACTTCTGTCATTCAATCTCACTTTCATTATTTAAAGGGAATTGACATTTAATCGATAAACCAAATGATCAATAAATGATCATCGTCGCTCAAATTTATATGCGATTATATCTCACATGCGATTTGAAAACATATAGAAAGATTTAATAGTTCAGATTCCGCCTAGATTCACTCACCTGCCGAGCTTCTGTTAAAGTCCCGTCCACATCAAACAGGCAAAGCGTCGTCGTGTCCACGGTTGAATTGGCCATCATAATAATTACAATCCAGGTAACTTAATGTCCGATCCTTGTGAAGTCCAGCAAAGTCTGTTCAGCATGTGAGTTTCAATTCATCAATTCAACCAACAGTGCTGTCACTAAGTGCAACGTCACATCTTCCGTGTTGTAGGAAGCGTAATGAAGCACGTGAGCTGTACGTCAGTGAACTATAGAATGTGGAACGTCAATAGGGCCATAAATTGCCACCTCCAAAACGACGCTTTTTACCCAGTTTTAGAATGTTTTTAGTATACGTACACTATTGTGAGTACTTTTTGCTTAGTAAATAACGCAATGAGACGTAGAGTACTACGAGTAAGTGCTTTATGCGCTCAAGGGTCGCAGCTTTCCCTTGGTAGTTGAAGGGCTGATGTTATCAAATAAATTGTAAAGATTGTGGTACTTACCTTAACCAAGATAAATATAATTTTTTCTTAAATTGTATTTTTCATTATCTTTTATTTTAAAATGTTATTTCTATCCATCCATCCATCCATCTCATCTCATCTCTCTCTCTCTCTCTCTCTCTCTCTCTCTCTCTCTCTCTCTCTCTCTCTCTCTATATATATGTATACGAAATCGCATATCTAATAACCAATCTATGCCCCAAACTCCCTAATGTGTAAAAAAAAAAACATGGTATTGCCACGACACATCTCCTCAAAACATTGTAATTGTAAGGTAATTTTTTGTTAGTGTGACAAATTCCGATTTAAGCACATTTATACTTTCAAATAAAGCGAGCTCAATAGTATTAATATTATTAATAATAAATAAATCTGATTCTGATTTTGTTTTTTAAATCCCATCACTTCCTCCCAATGAGCAGATGGCGCTATTGTGTTACTGAACGCAGCATCGCTCATGTCTTCATACACCAGAAAGAACAGTTCAAACCGGAGACGCTCAAGCGCCAAGAGAGCTGGAAGAAGTCGGGTAGTTTCCCTCACCTTTAAATTGTTTTGCAAGAAATACACGTATTGTAGTGAATATTTTTATTATCTTTTATTTCTTTGCTTGTATCGGCGTTTTGTTAGATTGAACGGCGTTTTGAGGTTAAGTTAGCTGAGCGGTTGCTAGCTTAAAACTAGCATGTGTGGGATAACTTTATAAATACTATAATAATATATATCATAAAAAATAACAATTTAATAACAATTTAATTCTACTCTTAATGTAAGTTACGTTGTAAAATGAACGATGTACTGAAGTTATTTAAAAAAAAAAATGATTTGAGAACTTGTTACAATGACAGTACCATGTGTTTTCGACATATTAATTGACGTGTAAATAACACGGTACACAATTATGGTGTGTGTGTATAATTATATATATATATATATAAGTATCGTAGTTTTACCATCTAATTCCGTCACTCTACCATGGTACTGCCACAAAAGAAGACTTCGTCACAAAACCTAATGAGCTGCCTACCAAGACAGCATTTTTGAAAGAAAATGTACCTATAATGCCCGAAAATGATTTCAAGTTTGGCAGCATCATGTTTGTTTCACACAACCCTCAATGCACTCAAATTTACCATGTGTTTACATACATGGTTCATTTAAACCAATTGATATTTAAGATTAATGGCATCATTAAATGAATGTATAAACACAGTAAACTTTAGGTCTTTATAGCTGGC
This sequence comes from Xyrauchen texanus, assembly GCF_025860055.1. Lineage (NCBI taxonomy): Eukaryota > Metazoa > Chordata > Actinopteri > Cypriniformes > Catostomidae > Xyrauchen > Xyrauchen texanus. The sequence goes on from NC_068280.1 coordinate 44,340,983, forward strand.
ACATATATTCCCAAGACGTACCATTGCTTGTTGTTTTATGCTAAATTTTTGAAGCCCTTTGACAGTAACCACGTCTCAAAAGGGGACTGAAGATATGTAGATGTTAATTGCAGTAACTAATAGAATAAATTAATTCATTTATATACTATGAACATTATCTTTTACCAAACTGGAATCCAAAATATATAAAAAGAGAAATAAAAGACAGTCTTGCATGTTGAAGAAAACATTAAATAAAAACACCCCCGAACTTAGCATATTATTTTGTCAGGAAGTCTTTCGTTTTGGTTTGGACTGTGAGAAAATTGCAGGAAAAAATTAAATAATAAAGCGTTGCAGAAGATATTCAAAATAAAATCTTTGAATTTATATATTTTTTTTAAATATTTTATACACAATATAAATATAATTTTTTTGTGAACATTTTACACTCTTTAAATTCTTGCAGAGCAGAGGAGCATATCAAGACTTTGCCAGTATGGACGATATGGAGGACGATACCACGATCTTCTCAACGCTAAAGTCGTTCAAGAGTTTAATTTCTTGTCCAGAGCGTTCTTTACTGGAGGCTGAGCCAGCCTATGGCAGAAGTGACCTTCAGAAACTCTATACTAAAAGAGTGGAGGCAAGTCACAATATAGTTCTTTCAATTTAGCCATTTTTTTATGGAAGTATTTGAAATGAGAGCTTCCAGTTACTGTTTCATAAAAATAACAGCCATCTCTTTATAACCTGTTATGTGTAGAGCAGATTACTGAGATTGAATTACATGCTGTTGTTGTGCTGGTAGATGGAGGAGGCAGCTGAGCGGATCCGATCCCATACCAGCCTGCTGCAACTCACTCAAGAGAAACAGCAGATGGAGCTCAGTCACAAACGTGCCCGAATAGAGCTGGAGAAAGAGGCAAACAGCAGCTCCAGAGACTTACAGGTGAGTGATTGATAGGACAGTTATGAAAAGCTAGGACAGTTATGAAAAGCAAGGGCTCTTTCCATTTTTTTGAGGAGAGGCGTGCATTTACTTCCATCCAAATATGGGCAGAGAGGATCATTCACTCTAATTACATAAGGGCACCAGGAGATGGCGCTATGGACATGACACAGATTCAGTAATGGCTCAAATGACACAGAATTGAACTGAATGATATATTGTTACTCTTGCCAGCATGCTTTGGAGGGAGAGCTTACCTTTAGTTTTTTCCCTATTGTTGTATTTGTATGTGCAATTAGTTCTTATGTACAATTATTGTTTTATTTGTTTGGAGAGGCTTTTGGACACTAAAATACAGGTGAAACTCGAAAAATTAGATTATCTTTCAAAAGTTCATTAATTCAACTTAAAAGGTGAAACTAATATATTATATAGACTCATTACAAGCAAAGTAAGATATTTCAAGCCTTTATTTGATATAATTTTGATGATTATGGCTTACAGCTTATGAAAACCCCAAATTCAGAATCTCAGAAAATTAGAATATTACATGAAATCAATAAAAAAAAAGGATTTTAAATACAGAAATGTCGGCCCTCTGAAAAGTATAATCATGCATATGTACTCAGTACTTGGTTTGGGCCCCTTTTGCATTAATTACTGCCTCAATGCGGCGTGACATGGATGCTATCAGCCTGTGGCACTGCTGAGGTGTTATGGAAGACCAAGATGCTTCAATAGCGGCCTTCAGCTCTTCTGCATTGTTTGGTCTCATGTCTCTCATCTTTCTCTTAGCAATGCCCCATAGATTCTCTATGGGGTTCAGGTCAGGCGAGTTTGCTGGCCAATCAAGCACAGTAATACCATGGTCATTGAACCAGGTTTTGGTACTTTTGGCAGTGTGGGCAGGTGCCAAGTCCTGCTGGAAAATGAAGTCAGCATCTCCATAAAGCTTGTCTGCTGAAGGAAGCATGAAGTGCTCTAAAATGTCCCGGTAGACGGCTGCGTTGACTCTGGACTTAATAAAGCACAGTGGACCAACACCAGCCGATGACATGGCCCCCCAAACCAACACAGACTGTGGAAACTTCACACTGGACTTCAAGCATCTTGGATTGTGTGCCTCTCCATTCTTCCTCCAGACTCTGGGACCTTGGTTTCCAAATGAGATGCAAAATTTGCTCTCATCAGAAAAGAGGACTTTGGACCACTGAGCAACAGACCAGTTCTTTTTTTCTTTAGCCCAGGTAAGACGTTTGACATTTGAAGCCCATGTCCAGGACCCGTCTGTGTGTGGTGGCTCTTGATGCAGTAACTCCAGCCTCAGTCCACTCCTTGTGAAGCTCCCCAAAACATTTGAATGGCCTTTTCCTGACAATCCTCTCCAGGCTACGGTCATCCCTGCTGCTTGTGCACCTTTTTCTTCCACACTTTTCCCTTCCACTTAACTTTCTGTTAATGTGCTTTGATACAGCACTTTGAGAACATCCAACTTCTTTTGCAATTACCTTTTGAGGCTTTCCCTCCTTGTGGAAGGTGTCATTGATGGTTTTCTGCACAACTGTCAGGTCAGCAGTCTTCCCCATGATTGTGAATTCAACTGAACCAGACTGAGAGACCATTTAATGGCTCAGGAACCCTTTGCAGGTGTTTTGGATTAATTAGCTGATTAGAGTGTGACACTTTGAGCCTACAATACTGAACCTTTTCACAATATTCACATTTTCTGAGATTCTGAATTTGGGGTTTTCATAAGCTGTAAGCCATAATCATCAAAATTATATCAAATAAAGGCTTGAAATATCTTACTTTGCTTGTAATGAGTCTATATAATATATTAGTTTCACCTTTTAAGTTGAATTACTGAAATTAATGAACTTTTGCACGATATTCAAATTTTTCGAGTTTCACCTGTAAATGATTTTTGTAATGCTATAACTATTTATTGCTTTGTCCTATCAACTTTACTCAGTTACAGGTTAATTGACTGGGAACAAAACAAAAGCTATTTTTTTGGAGCTACCTTATTTGCATCCTGTGATACATAATGTCAGATAAGAAAGAAAGAGTTAGGAAGTTACTTTTTTGGCTCGTTTTGTTTTGAGAATTTATCAAGAATATCATTAAAAATTGAAAGGTTTTCTTTAAAATGATACTAAACACTTGAACCTATTTTTTTAATTGTATTTTTTTTTGTAGAGTTTTACGCCTTAATTTTGGGCATGCCACTGAAATGGGAATTTTTTTATAATGCCTTCAGTTCTTATAGGGTTAACAAGACAAATTAAATTTCAAAATATGAATCATACTGCCGACAGTTTCAGATACGATTTTCCACGCATTGTTGTTTATTATATACATGCATGTTGTTACAGACAAAAGATACTGAACCGTGAAGTCCCTCAACATTATAACTTCTCATCTGTCTTGCCTGTATTCGTCACCAGTATTTTACAGGAGATGGATGACGTGAGCTTCGCTGCTTTCTCACCCATTGTTGGTAGCTTCCGAATGTTACTCGTCATTTCCATAAATTTAAACTTCTCTCAACTTTGTCACATCACTTGCCACGCCCGCATCTTGTCATCAGTGGTCACTGTCGCTCATGAAGCCAGAAGTCACTCTGCTTTAAAAAATTTTTTTATGAGATTGTGTCTCTTTGTCGCTCTCTGTCGCTGGTGGTGTGAATGGGTCTTAAGACTAGACTGGGCATTTTCTGCTGTGAAAAGCTAATCTGATTTGTGTGTCTGTCTGATTACATTTCAGAGAGAAATTGACCGTAGCCGGGACTTAATGATAAAGATCAGACGTCTGGAAGAAAGAGAAGAGAAAGCAAATCAAGTCCTTAATGAACAAGTGGAAAACAACAAGGCTTTAAAGCGTAACCTAGAGGAGCTCCACAAGAAAGCAAACGAAAAAGACAGAAAACTTACAGAGGCAGAACAGGTCTGTGTTTGTTTGTTTGTGTGTGTGTGTGTGTGTGTGTTCATGAGTATTTGTAGAGAGCAGAAAACTAAAGTATTATTAAAGATCACATGAAATTATTATTACAATTTTCTTTCCTGTTAAAACAGAACATTAGGTGGTGGGGAAAATCTTTAGTTTATATCACAGCAGGCAAAACTATGATTTGCCAGTTGCTTTTCAGTGGCAGGTGGTATTTATTATTTAGGGGGAGGATACATTCTCATTCCAAAGCGCATTCAATTGGAGAGCCTCAGTGTATAAGATGAGTCATAAGTGTATTTGTTCCTTTTTTCCTGGAGAAGTACATTTAAATAAATTGTATTTTTAGTGTATACTGTATCTGCTAAAATTGTGTCAACCTGTAGGAAAACACTCGCATATAGGTGGCCTCAGAGTTAAGACACAAAGCCACAAAGTTCCAATTCAATTTCATGATGTCTTTATTTAAAGTTGTCTTCTTGTTTTGTAGATGATCAGTGAGTTGAAAGATGAGACACGAAGGCTCAATCAACAGATCCAGATACAGGAGTCCAAATTCTCCACCCAAAATCTGGAGATCCAGGCCCTGCAGGAACAACTGGAGGTTCAACGCAAGTACGAACACGTGTACATCAACACACATTTATTCTCTTACTCTTTCTTATAGGAATAGTTCATCCAAAATATTACAATTCGGTCATAATTTACTCACCCTCATGTTGTTCCAAACTCATATGACTCTTTCTAATACAGAACACAAAAGGAGACTTTTTTTTACATTTATTTTTCCCCCTTCATGCACTTAAGATTTTGGGTAAAATATTTCTTTAAATGAAAACAAAGACAATAAATATACTTGGTGTTTTTCATTTGTCACTTGAAGGAAATTTCAGGACATCAGTCAGAGGTACCAGAGTTTGCAGTCATCTCAGTCCACCAACACTGATAGTGAACTCAAAATTAAGGTATTTCTGTTTCGGTTCTGTCCTAATTTGTTCAATGTTTTGGATAACTGATAACATTGCTTTCTCCTAAATGACATCCATTCTCATGCAAATGTAATTTATTTTCACTCTTCAGACTAGGGCTGTCATGATTATGAAATTTGGCTGTCAAATAAATAATTGCAATTATGATGATTAATTGTCTGTTTTAGGGCAATGTTGTGTGGTTGGATCTACAGCTCTTTACCTGGGTTAGAAGTATAGTTTCTTGTTAGTTTGGTGTGTGGGCTTCATTTGACTTCGATAAGGCTTCTATATCTTTTATTCCATAGGAGACTGTGCAAACACGCCCTTGATGGCATTTATATATTTATTTAAAATTCCCTTATTTGGGCATTGAAATGTGATTGGAATTTTAAGTGCACAATAACCGTGGTTGGAGCAAATAACCGCGATAAGATGGTTATTTAATAATCGCAACAGGCCTACTTCAGAGCCTTGGATGGTTTGCAGTAGTGTTTCCAATGTTCCCATATAATTTTGCAGGGCTCAACAATAAGGATCTTTTTCTGCTGGCTTGGTCAGTCCTGTAGTTAAGATTTTAACTTGTCCTGCCATAATTATTACTGCCCCCCACCACAAAGAATATTTGTATATTTTTAATTCATGTTAAAGGAATATTCTGAGTTCAATACAAGTTAAGCTCAACTGACAGCATTTGTGGCATAATGTTGATTTACCACAAAAAAAAAAATATTCCCTCTCATCCCTCCTTTATAAAAAGCAAAAATCAATGTTACAGTGTGGAATATTACAATGGAAGTGAATGGGGCCCATTTTTGGAGGGTTTCAAAGCAGACAGATGAGGCTTAAAGTTTTATAAAAGCACTTGCATTAATTCTTCTGTTAAAACTTGTGTGTATTATTTGAGCGGTTTTATTTAAGTTGCTTAAATCGTCATTTTTATAGTCGTTTTAGGGTTGTTGACATTACATCATCTTGGCAATGGTTGTAAAATTGGCTATAACTTTACACTGAAACAGTTAAGTGATTTTATCACACTAAAATCATGTTAACACACATATTGTTTACGTTTTGTGGCTATATTTTTTAAACTGAGTATTTTAATGTTTATGGATTTGCCACATTCACTGGAACCCAGATTTTTGCTTTTTTTAAAGAAAAGGAGGGCCAAGTCAAAATACATTTTTGTGGTAATAAATATTATGCCACACATGCTGTCGATTGAGCTTGTATTGAACCCATAATATATAAATAATATTTTTTATATAAAAATATAAAAGCTATTTATTTAAAATAATGTATTCGGTTTTAATTTGCAATACTAGCTAAAAACATTTACACAATTTTGGCAAAAACATCTTTGTCAGGCAGCTAGATAATGTAACTTCCTGACACATTTATTCATTGTCAGAATTCATAGCAACAATCAAAACATCACTCAAACATTTTTTTTAAGGTTTGCAAGGCATAAAACCACATGTACATGGGCAGCAAATGAAAAATTCTGACAAGAAACTACTGGGATGTGGCATTTCGATCAACTGGCTGAAAACTCTCTCGCACTGTCCCATGGCCATTGGGCCATCCTTATTTATGAGCCCTAGCCCTGTTTTGCCCTTTATTTGTGTCTTGCGTCATCTGTGGGATTTAATTTTTGTCCTTCGGCAGGAGTTGGAAAGGCAATTGGTTCTTCAGGAGCAAGACTCTCTGATTGTGAAGAACATGAAATCTGAAGTGGCCAGACTGCCCGAGCTAGAGCGAGAGGTGAAACGTCTACGAGAGGAAAACTGTTATTTGAGGTATACACAAATATAAACATCATGGTCATTTTCAACTAATTTCTATGGTGATCATAATAATAATAACCATAACTACACCATAATTTTTTGTGTCATTTATCTTATCCTCTTCCATTTGTTCTTATGCCATTCAGAGAGACGAAAGAGAACAACAGTCTGCTGAAAGAGGAGACGGAGGGGTTGAGGAGGAAGCTGGAGAGAATGGAGAGAGTGTTGGAGGAGAAACTCAAAATGGAGTTGGAGAAAGAGGTACATAACAGGAAATTCTCCAGGTTCAATACAAGTTAAGCTCAGCAAACCGCATTTGTGGCGTAATGTTGATTACCTCAAAAAATATTTTCGACTATATTACTTTTTTTTTTATAAAAAAAGCAAGAATTGAGGTTGCAGTGAGGCATTTTCAATGGAAGTGAATGGGGACAATTTTTGGAGAGTTTAACTCTTTCCCCGCCAAACACGGAATTTTCCGTGTTTTATGAAAAAACGCTTCCCCGCCAAACACGGAATTTTCCGGGTTTCCGTGTTTTAGGTGTTATACGGTAAGGAAGACCCCTGCGCATGTTTTGAAAGAGTACGCAACTCTTTGATCAAAGAAACAGACTGCGATCGTCTCAAACATGAAGAAGTGGAGTATTGAGAAGCTCAAAATATCAGACATAAACATGCCTTTTTATCAGCTTTTTGTCTGAAATGTTGTTTTTTGACAAAACCGACCTCTGTTCAAGTCGCAATAAAAAAAGAACAAATGAAGATAAAATAAAATCGTTTTTTGCCTAAAAGCAGAGGCTCAGATCTTTATTGTGATATATAGCATCTTCATATATTCATGGAAGAAAATATTCTGCGGGCCATTAAAGTTTAGCGAAAATCGTCAAAAACCCTGGCGGTGGCTGGCAACTTTTTTTTAAAAACGCTGGCAGGGAAAGAGTTAAAAGCAGAAATATGAAGCATGTATTTTTATAAAAACATTTGCGTTAATACTTCTGTTAAAACTTGTGTATTCTTTGAGCTATAAAATTGTTTAAATTGTAATTTTTACAGTCGTTTTGCTTTTTGTTGACATTATGACAACGAATTTGTAAAATTGGCTTTAACTTTACATTAGTTGATATAAATTTGGTGGTAACATTAAAACCACTTATATTATATGTAACCCCCTAATATTGTGTAGGTCTCCCTCTTGCCGCCAAAACAGCGCCAACCCACATCTCAGAATAGCATTCTGAGATGCTATTCTTCTCACCACAATTGTGCAGAGTGGTTATCTGAGTTACTGTGTCAGTTCGAACCAGTCTGGCCGTTCTCTGTTGACCTCTCATCAACAAGGTATTCCACTCACTGGATGTAAATTATAGAGTCTGTTGTGTGTGAAAATCCCAGGAGATCAGCAGTTCCAGAAATACTCAAACTAGCCCATATGGCACCACCAAGCATCCATATGATTATCCGATCCGCCAATCGTGTGTCTGCAGTGCATAAAATCATGCAGATATAGGTTAGGAGGTTCAGTTAATTTTCACATCAGCCAAGTACTAATTTTCAATCAGAATGAGGAAAAAATTTGATCTCAGTGATTTGGACCGTGACATGATTGTTGGTGCCAGATGCCTGGTTTGAGTATTTCTGTAACTGCTGACCTCCTGGGATTTTCACACACAACAGTCTCTAGAGTTTACCCAGAATTGTGCAAAAACCAAAAAATCCAGTGAGTGGCAGTTCTGCGGATGGAAATGCCTTGTTGAGGTGAGAGCTCAACAGAGAATGGACAGACTGGTTCAAACTGACAAAGTCTACGGTAACTCAAATATCTGCTCTGTACAATTGTGGTGAGAAGAATATCATCTCAGAATGCTATTCTGAGATTAGGGTTTGCGCTGGTTTGGTGGCACGAGGGGGACCTACACAATATTAGGCAGATGGTTTTAATGTTGTGGCTGATCAGTGTTTATCTTGTGATCAGTGTAACAGTCACATGAAGTCCTTTTTAACCTGAACATCTGTTATCTGATCACTGTTGTTAAATGTATTTTTTTTAGAAACTGCAGCATGAACTGCAGGCTTGGGAGAACATCTGCCAGAAAACAGGACTTAACATTCGGTGAGTATATTTTTATGATGTTTAAAAAAAGATGTGCACTACTGTAGTAAATTGTTGGGTGGAAACCTTGCCCTCATGTTCATTTAAAGTTGCACTCAGTAATTTTTCTTCCTCATTAAAAAAAAGGTTAACTCCTAAAGACACGAATTGTAATTTTGCAATATATGTAGGAAATCCAGACCACTCACATTAAAATTAAGAATCTAGTCATAACTGTAACCTTATAAAAGCTGTATCATTTTACATGGAGAGGGTCCGCACATGGAGGCAGCCATGTTAGAATCACATGACCAGCCGAATGCTGCTCGCTTAATCTCAGTAACTGTCCTGTTATTTGACACTTTCACTCATTGATTAAAGTAGTCATGGGTGACTATGGACACTTAATTTCTACAATGGCATCTGAAACTGAAAACTATTGATTTTAAATGATGCTGCATCAAAGCTGCTAGTTGTAAGTCCAAGATGACACAAAGACCAATATTACTGAGTGAACCTTTAAGTTAAAGCTGGAGAAAATGTTTCTATGTTAAAATACTTTCTCCTATTTCATCCTAATTGGCGGATAAATTTGTCAACAAGCAGTGCTGTTTTGGGGTTACTTTTGTAACCCTGTCCAAGTCCTCTTGCCATAACTCATTTATGTTCACACAAAATAGTTGTAGGTTCATTACGGTATTTAGATTTATTTTACTCAAGTTCGTGTTCCCATTTTATTAACACTTTGAAATTCATGAAACCTAATATGGAGTAGTTGTGGATGATGTGGTGAATTATAAAGCCACTAGAGGGGGCTCTGTTATAAAGAAATATTTATTTCTCCAGTACATCTCTGCACCTGTGTAAGTTTATGAAACTGTATTAGGTCATTTAGTGTGTGATTTAAATTCTTCATGCTCTCTGGATTGCAGTGTTCTCAAGGTCAGTTTGTTATAAATACTGAAATACTAGCTGATGGGGTGCAGTTTTACCAAACATATTTAGCGTGTTTGCATATGCATGTGTTCTATTGATTGTGTGAGGTGTAGATGTGCTTTATCAGTCATGCAGAAAGATGTAAACATTCTCTTTTAATGTTTTTTGGAATGGGGGATTTGGTGGGACACATTCGCGCACACTTCAATTTCGTGATCTTGAAATACATTCATTGACAACCAATGATCACAAATTTACAGAGCTGTAACTAAAAAGAAAGAGGCCTTTATTTTAACGGAAGCATCTCTTAAAAACTGTATCATACATTGGAAAAGAGGATTTCCCTTGGTCTTTTGAAATAAGTTTATGATGTACTGTGAACTTTATTGAAGTTCAATCCCTAGTTCACACAAACCATGTTTTTAAATAATGCTGGAAAAATGCCTTATTCAGAATACTTCATGGTTGTGATGTCCATGCGCAAATTAAAATGTTTTCGGTGCAAAAAGCTTGACTGACACTGACATATGATTGAGCTAAAATGAAATGCTGCAAAATTGTAGGATATGGTGCCTTAAAGATTTGTGCACTAGTTAAATGGCACTTTTCCACTGCACGTTACGTTATGTTTGACTCGCCTCAACTCTACTAGTTTTATGTTTTTGAGCTTGCATTTCCACTGCAGTTTAGTGCCATCTCAACGTGGGTGGGATTATAGGCTGATCGTCATAGTTGTGCCGCCTCTACTGCCGTGACATCATATTAAACACAACACAAACTGACCAAAACAATAACACAACCGCTAGCTGTTAGCTACTTGCTCATTGTGCTGCATAAAGCAGTTGTTGCATGGTGATTTTACATAAGTGTAATAATTAAATTGGCATGGTTGTTTTATAAGCAAGCTTCAAGTAGCTGGTCAACTAAATAAAGTGAAGCTTTCAAGCAGAGTATAGAGTTAACGTAACAAAGCATACCATCCTCCGTCGTGGATCAATGCCAGTTCAGGGCACTCTCCCTCCCATTGCTCGCCGGTTTAGATAGCGTCCATTTGGTCGAACCACTTCCACTTTTCCTTGATGCTTCTGTGGTCACTTAAGTTTTTTTTTTTTTACTTTTCCCCTACACTGTTTGTAGGTCCGGTGGTAGCTGTGTGCGGCCAACAGCTGAAACACTTCCTGAGAGACTTTTTTGTTTTGCACATCGCTAACGAGTGGACTGCCTGCACCTCGTTTATTGAACACAACATGGTTTTGCACACAGCCATTTCTTTTTTTACAATATGAAGTTGCGTGAACAAATTATACTGCTATCGCTGTTGCTAACTTTAAAACTAGCAGGTTGATGTCACTTGTTGGAAATCCAGTGATGCTGGTAGTGAATATTCTCTCTGACAAATCAGTGATATGCAGGATTTTGACGTCACATTTAGTATCTGCTCGGCTCGCTTGGAACTTTTACCGAGGTGGTACTAAAAAAAAAAAAAGTACCAAGTACTATCCACAGTGGAAAACCCCAAAAAAGCAAGCAGAGTCGAGGTGAGTTGTACCATGCAGTGGAAAAGCCCCAAAAGATCTGTATGAACTGAATTTAATTAGAACACACTTATAAATATGCACATCCCATTTTGCTCACCTTTGGCATTGGTTATTCATATTAGCTGCAGAATTGATACCAGCTGGTTGTCTTTTTGTATATATTTTACTACAAGGACATAAAAAATATAAATGTGAATATGTAAAATAATGGTTAAAAATTTGACCGTATGTTTTTAAACATGAATAAAATAGACGTGATTAGCTTTTTATATTATGTTTGTAAAGGAATGGAGTCTCTTAACTCAATGTAGGTTTCTGAATAATTACTTTTGAATGACAAACTAGGATATTCAAAGCTTGAAATATGTGTTTCTATATTTTCTACCCCAGGACAAATACCGGTACTTGAGTTCCACGTAGCTGCTTGAAAGTATTTTAATACGTGAATGAAAGTTTCCGCTTTACTAAGCTAAATATCTTAATGTGACCTTGTGATGTAACTAATTGTCATGCGTGCATGTCTTTGCTGCTATGTTAGTTTGATATTTTGTCTTATAGCTTATTTGTCATTGGGCTGTATTTGTCATTTATCCAATTTTTTTTTCTCCCAATTTGGAATTCCCAATACCGGACCTGAGTGGAGTCACTCAGCACACACTGGATTCGAACTTGCGACTCTTGCATGAACTACTGAAGTATTGTAATTTACCTGCAAATTTGCCATTGAATTATATCTGTTTTAATACCCTTTCTGTTCTTTACAATAAGTTGATAAAAAAAAATATATATATATATATTATACACACACACACACACACACACGTAATTTAATAAAGTATAGCACGGATGCGGTAAAGATCTACTCTTGTTAATGTGTGCAAAACACGTAGACACTCACTAAACTGCCAGCATTCCTAAAAAGACTACCAGTTTTCAGCACATGTTCTGCAAATCAATGTAAATAGTTTTATTTAAACAATAAACATGTAACAAAATATGCTGTATACAGTATATGCAATATAACATGCAATTTCAAGACATCGTTTTTATAGATGGAATACAAGGATTTGTACATGTTTAAAAAGCAAACATTTAACAAATTATGAAACTGATATAATTTAAGTTAAAATTTTACTCTACCATACTGTACCTAGTTACAAGGTCCCCTATATAATTAACAGCATTAGCTGAGAGAGAATTTTTTCCATATGTAAGATATTATAACTGAAATATATGCATATGAAACCGAATCAAATCAAGAGCTTGTGAATCGGAATAGATTTGGGAAATGCCTTTCCATCTGTGACCTATCCAAACAGACTTGAGACCCATTTTTGGGTTGAAATCCACCAGTTGAGAACCACTACTCTTAGTTGAATGACTTCTTATCGTCAAGACACAATAATTCTGTAGTTGCCCCCCAAAAATTCAGATAAACTGCAGTCACGACCATAGGTGGATATTATTGTTGTTATTATTACATTAATAATATGTATTGTTACTATATTAAATAAAGTGATTATTTACTCCAGTACATTTACTTAAGTAACTCTTTTTGTAAAATGTTAGGAGTAGGTTCAAAGGTGGATACTATTGTACATTTCTAATAAAAAATTAACTTTTACATCGTTTCAAAGGGCAATGTTCTTGATGCTACATTATTGATTTTAATTTAAAAAGGGTTAATAAATGCATATTTATTGAGAGATTTTTGAATTGGACTTTTACAACACCAGAACTTTACAGCTGCACTTTGTCATTTGAATATAGCAAGTCAGCAACAGCAAGCACACCAATCAAACACTTCACTCCACACAGTGATAAAGAAAAAGTTATGCGATGGCTTCATTGCACATCAAAACAAGCTGATGTTTAAGCATACAAAAATCCGGGGGGTCCTGGGTAGCTCATTAAGTGTTGACGTTGACTACCACCCCTGGAGCCACAAGTTCAGATCCAGAGTATGCTGAGTGACTCCTGCCAGGTCTCCTAAGCAACCAAATTGGTCCAGTTGTTAGGAAGGGTAGAGTCACATGGGGTAACCTCTTCATGGTCACTAATGTGGTTCTCGCGCTCGGTGGTGCTTGTGGTGAGTTTTGCGTGGATGCTGCAGAGAATAGCATGAAGCTTCCACACGCGCTACATCTCCGTGGTAATGTGCTCAGCAAGCCATGTGATAAGATGCACGGATTGACGTCTCAGACACGAAGGCAACTGAGATTCGTCCTGCACCACCCGGATTGAGGTGAGTCAGTACGCCACCATGATGACTTTGAGCGCATTGGAAATTGGATATTCCAAATTGGGGAGAAAACGGTAGAATAAATAAAGCATAAAAAATTCCAGGTCCATTTTAAGAAAACATGTTGCATTAAGTTGTGATAATGATAACGTGGGCTTGTTTGTGATTGTTTCAGCATGATTCTTTAACTACAGGCTCTACTGACCTCAGTTTTTAAGGATACATTTTCTTTTATTAGTGTAGTGTTGCAATACATTAGTGCATATAAATTCAGCCTGAACAGGCTTTTAAACACAGAGATTAGGTGCAATTTATCTTGTGTGTACAAAACTAATGAAATAGATTTTTTTTACTGCATAAAATCAGTAAAGAGAGGTAAAACTAAGAATCCATGCAGGAAGTTGTGAAATGGCAACCGTAGGTGTTTATAATGTATGATCTTGCTTCAGCTCATAATTCAGTATATACAATAGAGACATTGTAACAATTACTTGGAACGTTTCTTTTAATTGTCAGACCTGACCAAATTTGTCTAGAATTGTTAGTGATAGTTCACCCATAAATACATTTTCTGTCATAATTTATTCTCAGATTAATTGTTCCAAACCTGTGTGACCCAAAACAAAATGTTAGGCAGGATGTAAGGGTCTGACACTTTCAAAAATTTGAAAAAAATTGTGCAATGACAGTGAATGGTGACTGAGGCTGACATTCTGTCTTGCGTGAAATAATTTTGTTCCATGGAAGAAAGACATTTTTAGGACATGAGGGTGAATAAATAACAGAACTTTAATCTTTAAACTTTTAATGTAACAGGGTATAAAGGATGACATACAGGGGCAAGAAAAATTATGTGAACCCTTTGGAATTAGCTGGTTTTCTGCATTAATTGGTCATAAAATGTGATCTCATCTTCATCAAAGTCACAAGTATAGACAAACACAATGTGCTTAAGCTAACAACACGCAGAACAATTATAATCTTTAATGTCTTTATTGAACTCATTCCATTAAACATTCACAGTGCTGTGGAAAAAGTTAACCCTTGGATTTAAAAACTGGTCAATCCTCCTTTGGCAGCAGTAACTGTAAACGATCGTTTTTGGTAGCTGCGGATTAAACCTGCACAACGTTCATAAGGAATTTTGGACAATTTTTGCTTAAAAAACTGCCTCAGCTCAGCCATTTTCTTTGGATGTCTGGTGTGAATGGCTCTCTCTTATGGCCAACCAGTTCCAATGAACACAAATGTTAACCAATTCCTATGCTTCCTTCAAGTCTTTTGCTGTCATGTTTTTTTTCTTTTTTACCTCATTGTGCATTCTGCTGTGTGCCCTTTGAGTCATCTTGGCTGGATGGGCACTTCTAGGGAGAGAAGCCAGAGTACTAAATCATCTCCATTTATAGACAATTTGTCTAATTGTGGACAGATGAATATCTAGGCTCTACGAGATAACTTTGTAATCCTTTCCAGCTTTATGCAAAGCAACAATTCTTGATCATTGGTCTTCTAAAATTGTTTTTTTTTTTTGCGAGGCATGGTCCATGTCAGCAGATGCTTTTTGTGAATGGCAAACTCAAAATGTTTGAAGTGCTTTTTATAAATCAAAGTAGCTCTAACCCACACCTCCAATCTAGTTTCATTAATTGGATGCCAGGTTTTCCAACTCCTGACTTTAATTAGCTTTTATTGACATCATTAGCATAGGGGTTCACATACTTTTTCCAAATTACACTGTGAATGTTTGAATGAAGTATTCAGTATGTACAAGAACTAATCTGTAGTTGTAACAGATTTGATGATGATCAAACCAGATTTTTAGACAAATTTATATATAAATGCTGGTAATTCCAAAGGCTTTACATAGGTTTTGTTGCCAATATAGTCAAATGACCCATACAATGCAAGGTGTTAATAATAATTAGAATAATATTATCTAGTAACTCGCTACTTGAGTTTTTTTAGTAGGATACCTTTTTACTCCTACTTGAGTTATTATTAACATTATTAGTTTTGCTTCTGTTTAGTAATTATTTTTCAAAAGTATTAGTACTTTTACTTGAGTAAAGTTTTGGGCTACTCTACCCACCTCCTGGTTATGATGGTAATCAGACTCATGTAATGTTTCGTAAGCATGGAATGGATTGGAAAAGCTTTGAGCAAAATGATGTCTCAGAAATTTTAAATTACCAAAGATTACAAGATTTTTAGGATGTAGCCCGTCTCTTGAGATGCATCCAATTACCTCATAATGATTATTTTCTGTTTGCATCTGCTTGAACAAGTGAGAGAACAAACCTTCCATGTTTCTTGGCAAGTGTTCCGTAATTACCCAGTAATGATTATTAACTTCAAACACCACATAATTGGACGCTGCATCGTAGAGTCAATAACCCTCATATCTGGTCAGAATCTTAATTTCTGTATAGGTTACATTGTTCGTCCTTAGATAATTTCTCCCCTCTCTCTTCACCATCCCTGTTTGTCAGCAAAGGTCTTTGTTCCTGTTTGAATACACTTCCTGTCTTTGAAGTTGTGTGATATGGCCTTGAGCAAGTTGTTTGAATGCAGGATTCTACTGATTATGCACACGTCCACATAGTTAAAACTCTGCACATAATCAGACTCTTCCTAATGCTTTTTCACTGTCTGCTCTGACAGAATAATGGCACACGAATGAGCGCAAAGTGCCCGTCTCGCTTTACTGAAGCAAAAATTTGAGTCTGGATTCTGATTGATTTTTGAGCATTTCTCATTCCGCTCTCTCTGCTCCCCAGGCCTACAAACCACCACATTCACCAGGAATATAAATATGTCAGGCAGTAGTTTCGTTCTGCTCTCATGTTTTACTTGGGTGAGCAATGTAACTCTCAGGGGCATTCTCCAAATAAAAGAAACCAGTGTCATATCTTTTGAATGTTTTGTCTCAGCAAAGAAAATTGCAACGGTTGGAACTTTCCTTTTTGCACTGTAGACTCATTTTGTCACGCTGTGAAGAAAACGGGAGATAACTTCCTGAAAAATGAAGAGGGAAAGAGGAATTCATACTCAAAATTGTATCATGCTCTGTCTTATGATTCCTTCCCTTTATGTTCCCCTTTGTGGCGATTTTTCTTTTGTTTGAATGCTAAACCAATTGTCTCCAGAATTGGCTTTAGTCTCAAATACAGAACAAATGTGTCAGCTGTAAGATATAGCACTTTAATCATGAAGGAAAAGAAAAAAAGTCAAATATGAGCAAATGAATTCAATGCCTTTCTGTCTGTGGGTGTGATTAAGTTCATGAGCCTTTTGTTTGATGCTGACAGCTCCGTTAATTATGCAAATCAAAGACAGCAAATGTAATTTAACATGCCCTATGATCATTTGAAGCATGACCCAGTCAGTTAGCTGCATATGTTATATATAAAAATGTGAATATATTATGCACTTTGAATACATATTGCCTTGTTTTCTTGCTCTTGAGCATTTCTAGCAAGCATAAAATAACTTTTATAAACTAAATTTCCATAATTATCTCCAAACCTGCTTTTATGAGAATGCTCAGAGTATAACAACACAAAAAAAGAGCTCTGAGTAACAGCAGATTTCGACAAAGATTTCTGATCAATGGGAATTTAAATGTTTCGATCAAGTGCTTACAAAGCTAACTCAAGTTTTGCCTAATTATTGAATGGATAATTTTGTGTAATCTAATTTGCTGTTAAGCAAGCAAACAAGGCAGACAGGATTATGATTTTTCTTTTTTACCACTTTAAGTTGGTAACTATCAACTTGCAGTATAAGCATACTTTAAGGAATTGGAAATATTTTTTACTCTTTCCATTTAACAAACTAATAACAACAATACTTCACATAACCGTTAAACAAACACTATGGAACAATATGTCTCATGGGGGGTTGATGAATTAGAAAGTCAGTAACGTACTTTAACAAAAAGCTGTTTTAAAAACGAAACATTTTGAAAACAAATCAGTAAAGGAAAACCGGGGCAATGACGTTTTAGGGAAGCAATTGTACTTGTAATAAAAAAATTCAGTAAAAATAGTTTTAAAGATTTGGACTTGAAGTTATCTTCATGTCCATTAGAAATGGGCTCTACCTTTAAATACAAGCATGAGTTTGTTTCATTAGCAGGTGCTAAGGACTTTCAAGTAATGCAGTTTAAAATTTGTGGTTTTCAGAATGATGTTGTCGACACGTTCACGCTTTGGTGTCCCATTTCTTTTTTTTTTTTTTTGCATTATAGTCCCCAGTTTGTTGTTGTAAGAATGATTGGGTATATAAGAAATTATCTAACATAAAACGTTGCATGAAAATAGGTAGTTTTAAACATATAAAATGTCTGTATCCCCCAATTCAGCATAGTAAAAACTTTTTAACTTGATAATAATACTCAAATTTATTGTAATTACCAAAAAAAATTATTTGGCGGTGTCTCTGTGTAGGTGTGTTTTGCTGTGTACTGAATTTTTCCTCTTATAAATATATATTTTTTTAAATTACTTAAAATTTTGACACCCACATAGTTGAATATAAATAATTTAATTCCATTTTCTACATTTTTACACACATTGGAATGTTGACTGCATTGGTCAAGCTTAACCATTCAACTCAAATACCTAAGTTTTTGTAAGAAAAGGGAAAATATAAGTTCATCAAGAACCGTAAACCAACTTGCACTTTATTAGGAACACCTGTACACCTACCTATTCATGCAATTATCTAATCAGCTAATCGTATGGCAGCAGTGCAATGCTGAAAATCATGCAGAAATCAACCAGGAGCTTAAGTTACCATCAGAAGTGAGGTGGGGCTAATTTGATCACAGTGATTTCAACCATGGCATGATTGTTAGTGCCAGACAGCCGATTTCAGTATTTCTGTAAATGCTGATCTCCTGGGATTCTCATGCACAACAGTCTGTAGAGTTTACTAAAATGGTGCCAAAAGCAAAAAAACATCTAGTGAGCGGCAGTTCTGCAGACGGAAATGCCTTGTTGATGAGAGAGGTCAATGGAGAATGACCAGACTGGTTCGAGCTTACAGAAAGGATATGGTAACTCTGATAACCACTCTGTACAATTGTAGTGAGCAGAATAGCATCTCACAATGCATAACACGTTAAACCTTGAGGCGGATGAGGCTACAACAGCAGAAGACCACATCAGGAACTATATTAGGACCGTAGTGTTCCTTATAAAGTGTTCAGTGAGTCTGTGGTGCCAAACTGTTTAATACTAGCATATAAAATTGTGCAACTCAGGATTTAGACGTGGGCACATTGACCTCCTGAGGTTGACAGTCAACATTATCTGAGGGTATTTTTAAGAGTTTCAGGTCTTGTTTTTTACCCTATACATGAAAAGTGGCTGTCTTTCCTGGTAATATCAGTCAACTGGAAAAACTGTGCTTTACTAATAATTGTTTCAAACTTTTTTGTTGTAGGAAACCTGAGGATTTGTCAAGGGAGGTGATACAGATTCAACAGCGAGAACTGAACCTGAAACAGCAGAACTACACACTCAGTACCAGGTAAGAAATACACACAGACTCGCACACATTAATTTACATATGGACCACTGGCTTTCATCATGAATCATGGGTTACTTCATTTGTTGCACCATTCATTTGATTTACCAAAGTTGCCAGAAACTAAGCCTAAAACTTTTACACTGCACCTTCAAAGTAATTTTTTTTATATCACAGACCTGATTGTAGTTATGAGCTGTAGAATTTCTGGATTAAATATTTGATATCGAGCCTTGCTGTCATTGCATGGTTTGTAAGATTTGACATCCTGTGTAAGAACTGAGACGGACAATCTCTGTTGGACTTTTTCTGATGAGGTGCCTCTACTGCAGAACATGTGATCACCAACTACCAACCAAGCTACCTACCTACTAGGAATGTGCCAGTGTGGTCGTCTAACAGACTAGTCATCTAACTACTAACTAGTCGATTAGTATGTTCGTCTACTAACGTTTAATATTTTTAGTGATGTTGGTTTTAATGGGAGATGCAATTCTCACATTAATTGAGAGATGCAACTTCTTAGAGCGTTTTTTCCATGATGATAGCGTGCTGTGCTGAACAGTGAATAACAGTCAGCAGGGTAAAACCCTCTGCAAGAAGTTTCGTCTTAAATGCTTTAGGTTTCATCTTTTTATGCAATGTTACAGCAAAGTGCTGGATCAACAATACATTTCAAGACGATCACGGTCCGACATTAATCTCTTCACAGTAGAGGATTTAAAGTCTTTTGCTGATTCTAAAATGGCTTTACTAAATAGCTGCATTAAAAAAAGGTTTAAATTGCTTGATGTCGTGAACTAAATATGTACCTGTAATATTATCTTGCAGCTCTGCACTTTTGAATGGGCTGCAAGGATCGCCCAGAAGCACTCCGATTACATTGAAGTGCTTCATTCTGCGTTCAGGATGCACACAATCAGTTTTGTGCCGCACTGTATTGGAACCTTAATTTTTACTTTGATAGTGCAAATATGATCTTAATTAGTTAATTAGCCCATTTGATTGTTGAACATCTGTTATTCACCATGTTGGGCAATTTTGAGTTCTAAAACTTGGAGTATGTTTTATAGTACAATGAGCACTTGTATGTCCAAAGATCAAGGAAAATGTGTTCCTCATGTCATGACCCCTTTAATGTTATGAAATTATGATGCAAAAATGGCAATGTAGGTTGCATGCTCCATTTTACATGACACTTTTTTTATTTTAAGAGTGACTTGGGGGGCAATTTTACTTGTATGCTGTATATAGGGAAAAAAAAGATAAACTTGTGGACCTCACTGAACTGTTGTTAGACATCTAGTCAATTCATTGACCATCGTGACATATCCCAGCAACCAAGAGATCGAGATATCAAATGCCAAATGCTCAAATGTCATCTGGTGTGGGTCCATGTCTGTTTTTGTGCTTTATATGTCATAATTTGACAAGGCTTCTAATGTAGATATATTTTCATCCTATTCAATTCTTTCAAAGGCATTAATGGGGTCTTGAGTTTCACTGGCCAGCATTAGCTGATCTCTTTGATGGTCTTTCCGTCTATCTCTAGGTCTCTTCCTCTCTCTAAGTGTCAGACGGTAATTGGTCGATGGGAACTGGTGCGTGTCGGTGCTGCACAGCTCGTCACTCGAGCAGTTGAGTCAAACGAATCTCTGACAATATCAGGTCTCACTAATGAGCTGAGCATTGAGATTTGGCTAATTATGAACTATGATGTCGTCTACAGCTTTGCAAAGTAATGAGAATGCTGTCACTTCCAGTTGTTTTTGTAAGAAGTTGGAGCTGTCTAGTTGTTTCCTCCACTGTGCCTTTTCAAATTGTATTTGTTTTCCTGATACAGGCCTAATGCTTGTAAAGAAAGGAATCTCTAGTTGATGGAAGGTTGTCGCTATACTGTACAAAAATTACATCTGGGCCCTTAGGGCCATATGGGCCATAATTGTTATGCAACAGATTTTCATGTACCCATCATATTATCGTATTAGTTTTCTTTGGTCATTATCACAATTAATTAAACGTAGGTGTGAATTTTAAATGCTATCACTACTTTGGTGTTATTGGAGGTTTTCATTTGGCATATTTACTTGTTTTACTAACTTCTAACATGGAAAAACAGACATTTTAATGAAGAAATATTATTGGTGGGGGCTGGGTAGCTCAGTGAGCAAATGGGTGACTACTAGGGATAAGCTTTTTTTTTTGTTTGTTTTTTTTTGTAGTCGAGTACTTTAACCCACATAAAAACGAGTAATTGATTACATTATTCAGAAATACAACTAGTGAAAGTTGGCTTTTTATAAAATGAGCTTTGTCTGTGTTCGGCTATTTAGCACACATCATTCTGATAATCTTCAGAGTTTATCGTACCGCTTCACATTTCCTTTCCAGCCTTAAAACAGATTCATGTCTGTTGGTATGCATGACTCCAAAAAGAACTTAACACAAATTGAGTGGAATTCAAAAAGAATCAAAATTTACTTGGCTTTACTTGAAATCACACAAAGACGGCATCATATCTACTTTTTAACAGGCATTTTAACAGCGCCCCCTCTGGACTCGTGAAATTGTAACTGAGATTTGGTGAGAGATACAAAGGAAAAGTACAGGATATTCAAGTGAAATATGCCCACAGCAGGCAGATGCACAAAGGAAATGTATTTGCGATATTCAAGTAGTGTTGTGAATGGTCGACTAACTGGTGCAGAATGAGTACTCGATAAGTCAATTACTTGCACACCATCCCTGGAGTTGCGAGTTCGAATTCAAGATGCACTGAGCGACTACAGTCAGGCTTCCTAAACAACCATTTTGGCCGATTGCTAGGGAGAGTAGAGTCACATGGGTTGCCTTTCTCATGGTCCTGATATGGTGGTTCTTGCTCTCAGTTGGGAGCATGGTGAGCCTCCACAAGTGCTAATTCTCTGGTAAGTAACGTGCACAGCACGTTATGTGATAAGATGTGCAGGCTGTCTTGGAAGCGGAAGCAACTGATATTGGTCCTCTTCCACCCGGATCGAGACGAGTAACTGCTCCACCACAAGGAATTTTAAAGAATTGGGCATGACAAATTGGGGAGGAAAAAAGAGGGTAAAAAAGTATTCTAGGTGTTTCTTAATTTTTCACATTTATCTAATCAAAATGTATAAAACAAACAGGCTTTTCCTGTGTCCTAAATTTCACTTTCCATCCTGTTATTGACACACATTTTAGTGGAAGAACATTAGCACAAAATTGAGCAAGAATTAGCAATGGTTTTATATTTGTTTTTTTTAAGTATTCTTTTAGTTGGTTTGTCTCACTTTGAAACATGCCGTCCTGTTCGATAAAATTACAGAAATCAGAATAAATTCAAAAGATGAAGAGAAATAAAAAAAAAAAGTTAACAATGCAATACAAGTTCCTGTTAAGACCCATTAACTGGCCATTTTCTGAATTGTTTGTGCATAGAACCTAGAAGTGAAACGGTTGCGCTTAGGTCAAGTTTCTCGGGAATACTGTAGATATTTCTCCGGATAATGTAAATGAAGGTTCATATTACAATGTAAACGCTTAGTTTCTTTACAACCATGTATTTCTGTGTGTTCTTGTGCATTCTTGCATTCGACTTCCTGAATCACTCCTTTAAACTACTCATTCAGAATGCCTGGGCCAACTGAAATCAATTACCTTATTCACTAACAAATAGAGGCAATTTGCATAATAAGCCTCCGCATGTGCCAGCGTCAGATTGATAGGAGACGAGTATGGTTTTGTGATTTAGATTGTACATTATTGTCTTATTGACCCTCCACGGCAGGCTATGATGATTTTCATTACAGCTCAAATTGGGCTGGATAGTTAGCATCTGGAGAAGATGAGAAGAGTTAATTAATTTAGCTACCAGGACACACACTCATTCAAAAGCCAGCCCACACAAACTCTCCCGCCCCCACCCACAAACAAGTTCCCTGTTAACTACCTCCAGAAAGCACAATTACATCCCCACATACACAGTCTTAGCACTTTCTCTTTAATCCAACAGATACAAAGACGCATACACACACACACACACACACACACACTTTTCCAGCACATTTGATCAAATTGAACCCTTGCTGTGGGTAATTTCCCTCACTATGCAAGGTCAAGTGTAAAAGTGCTTTCTCAGTCAGAACCTATCTCTATCTAACACTCTTCCTTTATCTTCAGTAGACACATTGACACACAAACAAACAGCTTCCTCTCATGTAAATATTTGGTACTATCACTTACTGTTTCAAAATCCATACTTGAGTTTTAAAGGGATAGTTCACACAAAAATAAAAATGGCCATTATACTCACCCTGACGTTATCCTTAACCTGTATAAAAACTTTTCTTCTGTGGAACACAAATGTAGATGTTAAGACACCGTTACACAAACCTTTGTTGGGTGAAATAGTCATCTCAGTGGGAATCCTCACGATCGTGAAATTTGCGTGATGGACTTCCGGTGGCGAATAATTTCTCCTCGCGGGTTTTGCGTGGAGTTCAAGTTTGATGAACTTTGTGGTGAACTTTCATTGCGATGGCCAATAGGAAGATGCTTAGTTTGGGAGTGACCTCTGAGTGGGTGTTGCTTCGTACACTGCTATACTGAAAATTCACAATGGACAAGAATACAATTTTAGCGAGGGGTTACTTTTCAATTTCACTCTGCCAGATTATGAAATGCAGCATTAAAAAGAAGCTTATTGGCAGTAATTTTGTATTTTTTTTTTCACACATACTCTGCATCCACCCTGCCATCTTTGTGGAATTTTGCCATGCAAAGTTATGTGACCACGCCTTTTGGCAGAATGTTAGTCACTAGAAAGATTTACTTTCATAGCATCTTTTATGCATTCAGTGAAAGTGAATGGTGACTGAGGCTAATATTCTGCCTAACATCTCCTTTTGTTCCACAGAAGCAATTGATATAATTTAGAACCACATAAATGTATTAATTAAATTAAGTAAATAAAATTTTTACCCTCCTCGCATGAAGCACATAAGAGCCTCGACTCTAAATTGATTCCTTTTTTAATTAAATTTGAAAGTGTAAACACATTTTTAATAAACATTTGTCTTTACTCAGTAAATATTACAATTCTATATGAAGGTGTGTACAGAAATGCACTAACAAAAGAGGTCAAATTAACACAAACTTTGTTGATAGTTACAGTCTTACAATGGAAGTCTATGGGGGCCAACATTCAGCAGGTTCCCCATAAACTTCCATTACAACTATCAACACATTTGTTTTTTCTGTGTTTATTTCAGCATGACAATTCGGTAGATGGAGTGTAACTAATACTTAACTTGGAACGTTCCTCTAAATCCGCCTATAACCTCTGGTAAGGTACTGTGAATAAGCTATATATCTTAAATCTAGATCACAGTTTATAAGCAGTTCTAAGTGAACTACTTTGATATCTCTTTAAATGTGTGGACTAATATTTCTTATGTCAGTTTTTGTTTACTAATAGATGTACACATGATATTTTAAACATTTGGGACCCACTTTATTTTAGGCATATAGTTAAAGGTGCTGTAAGCGATTTTAGACGTTCTACTTCCACGAGACTGAGCTGCTGGATTAACCACGCCCCCTTTCTCCAAAACCCTGCACTACAAAGATACCAAATGAGCTTTATTGAGACCGACATAGTGCAGAAATGGATTTTAAAAACAACAGCTGCAAAATAGCACCCTCAACTAACAACTGTTATTAAGAACATGGCTTAAGTCTGGCAGTAAGTCTCAATAATTCGCTGCTACTACAATACTATGAGAACATGCAAAATTATTGAAAAGTTCGAAAGCGTCATTGTCCGCGGTCTGCAGACACATTTTTATTGGCCGTGTACAGAGTCTAGAGCTGTCCCAGAGACAGGTGAGATATCTCAACACTTATATCAGTAATCTCTCAGGTAGTGGGAACATATTGTGCATACCTTTTTCATGAAAAAAATCAATGCAGCATCTTTAAATACTATAGTTAACTACTATGTACTTAAGCATTTGATACAGTGTACAAATGTGTTGTTGCATTGTACTTTCATTTAAAGGACTTGCATTTAATTACATCTGTAGTTACAATGTTAACCTTACCCCTAACCGCACCAAATCTAAACAACATCGCTACCCTTCCTCAGCCTCAGTAGCAGCCAATGTCAAATTTGCGAGAATTTTGCAGAACATCATGTTACAAAATAATTGATTTGGTATTGGATGTATTTTAAGGTTAGTACATAATGACACCTAATATAAAGTGTGTCCAATATTTTAAGTAATTTTACCTCTTGTTTGAATCCTATCCATAGTTAATTGCACCAGACTAGCCAAGTATGACAGTAGTATTTACAATATTTTTACTTTTAATAATTTTAATTACAGTACCTATTTAGAGCTTCTTGTGGTTTTATTGCCATGAATATATTTTAAAGTAAAAATAATGAATGCATCCTTTAGATGTAACCAAACCATGACGTAGTACATTCAATGAGACTATCAGGGCTGTTTCAAAGAATTGTTTTTGGCTTACTGTCTTCCAAACATTTTGCACCATTTCCCAGAATGACACGACAACATAGTGTATGTTCAGCTAACACTACTGAGAAAAAGGCTGCGTTTATGTTATAAGGAAATGACCATCCAAGATATAGAATATAAAGTTTGTGTTCTCCCCAGAGGTGCTCTATCGTAATGTTATTCTTGTATTTTCTATCTGTCTTTCTCAGTGTTCGTTCAGTAGAGAAGGCTCGTGCTGATCTACTGCCTGAGATCACTCAACTGCGCTCTAAAGCTCAAGAGGAACAGAAGAAACGAGAGAACCAGGACGCGTTGGTCCGTCGCCTGCAGAAGAGAGTCTTGCTGCTTACCAAGGTTTGTTGAACATACAGAAAGACACACAGCAACACTCATCAAAAAGTAAAAGGCTTCCTATTCTGAAAAAAAAAAAAACAAGTCTTTGATCTTTTGAAAAAAGAAGGGCTCAATCTACTATGAAACATACTGTTACATTTGAGTTCAAAAAGACCATTTATTCAGACTAGGCTGAAAAAAGAGAGATCTCGTTCTAAACAACTGTCTGACATCCGAAAAAATATGGTCACATGACCATCCATGTCCATTGTGCCTGTTCAGAAACTCTGCCCTGCCCAGTCATGGTGAGGTGGTAACAAGATCTGGTATTATACTGTCTGATTTTATTGGGTAATCTGGGTTCCGAAGCAAAACCAGTTTAGAACCACTGGTCTAAACCTGTACGGTCATAACTCTAGAAATCTAGAACAAATTCTCCTTCCAAACCTTAAGTTATCTCCAAAGACTAGCACATGATTTAGATAAATTACTGGAGCAGCACCGTATTTTGCATGCAAATAATAAGCTCCCTTGTTCATTGTTTGTCAACAGCTTGGGTAATGGGCAATTAACAAAGGCTTCAATATATTCCAATCATATTTCCCAAATAGGTGGAATTTGTTTTAACAAGGTCAATGGTTGGGTTTAATGATGTCTACACTGGAGACATTCACAGCCTCCTCACCTCCAACCTCCTACTCTTGGAAACTGCTCTGAACACACAAACACATGGAAAATTTGATCTGTCAGAGCAAGTAATTAAGAGTAAAGATAAGCAAGCAAGTTCATGTATCACTGTATTATTCAGTTGTTAATTACAATTACGTTTGTTTGCAATGTGAGTCTTTAGATATAAATACTGTAATGTGTGTGTGTGTGTGTGTGTATGTATATACACACATACATAGTGTATATACAGTACTGTGCTTAAGTTTTAGGCACTTGGGAAAAATGTTGCATAGTGAGGATGTCTTCAAAAATAATGCCATAAATAGTTTTCCTTTATGAATTCACATCATACAAAGTCCAGTAAACAAACTTTCAAAACAGCACCAATTTTCCTAGGTACACTTGGACACAGTTTTACTTGGTTGTTGGCAGATAGGATGAACTAAGCTTCTTGGAGAATTTGCCACAGTTCTTCTATCTATTTCTCAGTTGCTTCTGTCTCTTGCAATCTCAGACTGACTCTGTTCATTGGGGGGCTCTGTGGGGACCATGCCATCTGTTGCAGGGCTCCCTGTTCTTCTATTGTATTTGCAAAATAAAGGTTTTGGAGTCTAAAATGTTTTTTCCTATTGACACAGTAAAGCTGAAAATATAAATAACCATCTTAAGGCAAATGCATTTTTGAAGCATCTTATATGCCTAAGACTTTTGCACAGTACCGTGTGTATGTGTGTATGTATGAATGATAGTTTCTCTATAAAAATTTGCAAGATTGATTGTTTAACCACTACGTCACTTATGTTTTTAGCTTCTCTAACAGGAGCACTGCATCTTGAGATGCCGTTTCAAGTAAAAAAAATATTACTTAAAATGTTAACGCATTTCAGAACTCCTGCATTCTGCTCGTCATTGTGTGAAAACGCGTTTGTTCTAAACGGTTACTGTGTTTTAAGCTTTAGCCAGTGCTACACTAATACTTATCTCAAAGTCACCAGAATTTAACGCTTGGGTGTTTTTGCAACAAAAAAAATTATTCTCTATACATTAGTCAGATTTCTGTGCGTTCTTTCAGATAAAATCATGCAGGCGCCCATGACGAAGAACACCCCTTACCTTAAGTAAAATAACTGTAATGCACAACTTCTCACTGCTTTAATAAACTATGAGCCTGTGCTTTGTACAGCTTTTACTACTAATGCTAAGTGTTAAAAGCAGAGGCCTTATGCCATCAGGCATTATTGACAACATTAGCACTTTGTCTGCTGTAAAACCTGGATAATGCATTAGCCAACTTCAAAACCTAATAGATTAACAGTTTTCTAGCTATGATTAAAAGCCATGATAAAAAGGTTTTATTGTTGCATTGACCCCAGTTCTCCATTTAAATGAAGATCCATATGGGTGGAAAAAAATAAAAGCAGTGGGGCGATGACTGGCTCTCTCACTCACTCACCTATATAGATTCTCTCTGTGGCACAGAAACACTGATGGCAGTGCCAAAATAATAGAGTCCTAAATGAGAGTTTGCTATCTGTGGAACGAATGAGGTGAGTTTAAGATAAAAGCATGGTTGAATTGCATTACCATAGAAGCAGAGAAATAGCTTTTGAAGACTTGCGTGTGTTTGTTTGAGTGCACGTGTTTGTGTGTGTGTGAACACCTAAGGTGGCAAAACTCATATAAAAAGAATGACCTGAACTGTTTTCATGACTTCAGGAAATAAAACAAATACGGCTTTGACCTTTTAATAGTGGTACAGAGCCACGAATGAAACTGTGACCTACAATTTCTTAAATGTCTGTCTTTCCCATAGTCTATCTGTTGTTCAGAAAATCATCATTTTTCTATATTGTAAAAACAGTTGCCATTTCTATATGCAGAGCTATGATAGTCAGGCGTAACGTAAAATAAGGGATGGCTTAATAATAAATGGGTAAGTCTCACGAAACCTGTCAAGAACCTGTCCAGGTCATATTTTATCCCCCCAATCAAATGAAAATAAATATTTTCATTTTATTTGGGGTTAAATTATGACTTGGACAAAAAAGAAATATATATATATATATATATATATATATATACACATATACATATATACATATATGTACATATACATATATACATATATGTATATATATGTATATATACATATATATATATATATATATATATATATATATATATATATATATGTATATATGTATATGTACATATATATACATATATGTATATATGTATATGTGTATATATATATATATATATATATATATATATGTGTATATATATATATATATATATGTATATATGTATATATATATATATATATATATATATATATATATATATAATGCATATATGTATGTATACATGTATTTGTGTGTGATTATTATTTTCATGACAACCAAGCAAATTTCCTCCTCAAATTGTCATTGCTGATTTGTGAAATAGTATCATAAATGTATGCAGATTTAAATAAAAAAAAAAAAAAAGTAAAAACTTCCAAATGTATTAGGCTAATAAGACTATTTGTGGAGATTTTGCTTAATTGTCATGAAATTATGTCACAATACAAAATATCTTGGGGTCCTAACAACTTATGTGAGCGTAACCTAGCTATTTTCTGCATGCCAATGAATGTTCCGACGTCAGTCACATTGACAGCTACATCAGACAAACTTGGCTAAACTCCACAAATGCATTATCAGCTTTTCCTTTAGACCGAGAACTGTTGTTAGAGATCTGTTTGTCTTGGTTAGATTCAAAATTAACCTTCACAACCTTTTTTATGTTTCTATATTTGTGCATATGTGTGAAGTGTCTGACTTTTCCCATTTCTTGTCTTTTTAATCTCGTGCTGTATGCGTATTCTATTCTCCGTTCACAATCCAGACAATGAATCACAATGTTTTATTGATCCTGCTGGTTTCAGCTTTAGCGACTAGACTAGATTTGATTTCAGTTTAATCGACTCTAAAATGAGATATTTACACAGATGACTCGGGCACAGAGGGGAGCTTGTTCACTCCATTAATTCTCCTCGAATATTTCTTATGTATCTCCTCCTATATCTAGAACAATACAATGACTTTACAACTGAAGCCTGCTAGTAAAAATGTTGGTCATTGATTGTCAACCAGCAAAGCATGAGAAATACGTCCCGTTATAAATGCAACACAATTATGCAGTTTTAATTATATTTACATTAGGAAATTAAACTGATTCTTTCATTTGGAATTTACGTTTTTCAGTAAAGTTCAGAATCATCTGTGTATGCATGTTGGATGGGTTTACATACATGCAGATAACTATATGCATGATACCTTTGATATATTCTTATGACCCAACTTAGACTGAATTGATTTCTGAAATTGAAACTGTCTGTGTATGTGGGTCAGGAGCGAGATGGAATGAGGGCCATATTAGAGTCGTATGACAGCGAACTGGCCACCAGTGAATACTCCCCCCAGCTCATGCTCCGGGTCAAGGAGGCAGAGGAAATGCTGCAGAAAGTCCAGGCCCACAACACAGATATGGAGGTGAGAACCATATTTCCCTTAATGCACATGAAATACTGCCTCATAAGAATGGACAGGGCCACAAGTATTTTATGTAATAAAACGTAATTATAATGTATATAAAATAGTGTTATGAAATAAATTTTTATTATTACATTTTTGTAACACAATTATACGGAAGAGGATTAGGGCCAAGCAATAATACAAAAAAATAAAGCCATCTCGAGATTAAAGTCATTATAATGCGAGATTAAACTCGTTATTTTTCGAGAAAAAAGTCGTTGTGTTTCCAGAAAAAACTCGTTAAGTTTAATCTCGCATTATAATGACTTTTATTCTCGATATTTAATGAGTTTATTCTCAAGATTGTATTTCGACTTTTTTCTCGAAATTTAACGAGTTTAATCTCGCATTATAATGACTTTAATCTCGAGATGGTTTTATTTTTTTATTATTGCTTGGCCCTAATCCTCTTCCGTACAATTATAATGAATAATTTAAAAGTTAATGTTTTTTTTTATTAAATAATGTAAAAATTGTAGTAAATAATTTTATTTAATTTCATTAAAATATATTTTATATCATAGATTTTAATTTAGACTTGCTAAAACAAACAAAACTTTTTACAGTGATGCACAATGGAAGTCTAGGGGACAAGGAATTCTGGGGGGGGGTTTAAAGAAGAAATTTGTGTCTTGTTATTTTGTTAAAGCACCTGCTGTAGCGTTTTAGTCTTGGGACTGCTGTTTTAAGCAGATGAACTTCTAGTTATACGTTACCAACATAATTAATGTGGTGAAGGTTTGTCAATATAAAATGTCAATTTTATGCATACTTGCATGTAATAGCCGAAAGTTACCAGGTATAAAGACTAGGGTTGCAACGGTTTGAGATTTTCACGGTACGATAACGTCACAGAAAATATCACGGTATACGGTATTACACAATTATTGTTATCAATTACAATGACCTTTAATGGAGTGTAAAGGTGATGTATTGTGAATTTTAAAAAAAAATTGCCGCATAGCACAGTGTTGTTCCTCAGTGCTGTTTGGCATGTCGGATCTGCCTACTTTTTGAGATGTTTTGACTTCCTCCGTATCGCTTTAAACTAGAAAAGTCTCACTAGAATTGAAATGGGTCACATCAGTTTTGAGGTCTGCGCTCCGCAATATCGAGGGCAGCCCGGTTGTTGCACGCACGCACCAGAGAGAAGCGCAGATCATGATCACAAGCTGGTTCCATTACACTTGTGCGAGTGCAGATGAGAAGCCTTTAGCTGATTGCGAGATTATCGTTAAATCTGCTTCGGCAGTCCTAAATAGGCTATCACTTGGGCAGCCCCGAAATATCTTCAATGTGAGAACTATAGCATTGTTCTTTCCCTACTGTGCGCGACACAGTCCGAATAGACCTGCGACCCACTTTTGAGTCACAACCCATCAGTTGAGAAACACTGCTCACACACTCACTTATGTCATACCCCCTCGCCTCGCTTCTCTCTGACATTTTCTCAGTGTGTTTGTGGCGCAAGTTGATGAGTCTGAGGAGGAAAGGAGATGTGCACGCCGCATGTGAGATTCTCCATCCGGTTGCTTTTTTTTTTTCAATACCGTAGATAAGCAAATGTACATGGTATGAATACTGTCAATTTTCATACCGTGGTATACCGTGAACAGACAATTAATCATCATAGTCCTAAAACCGTAATCATAGTCATAATCACAATTATTTGTTTGACAATTAATTGTCAGCCAAATTTCACAATCATGACCCCTAATTTTCATTATTAGGTTCCTACCTTGTTACAAATGTTTCTTTTACTGAGAGTTAATTAAGAATTCACAAGTTTTAGTGATTCCTATTAGAAAAACATTTGTGTTACTCAAATTGCACTAATTTTACTGTAAAATAATTTTATGTTGGACTGCTAAACTCGAGGTTGCACAATGTTTTGATATTCCTCCTGAAAGTGACTTGAATTTTACATTTTGTTTAATTTATTTTGTTGTTGGATTGCTAAATGTATATTGCGCTATCCAACAACAAAATAAATGAAACAAATGTAAAATTCAAGTCACTTTCAGGAGGAATATCAAAACATTGTGCAACCTCGAGTTTAGCAGTCCAACATAAAATCTCTCCAAAATAAAATTAACGTTGGACTGTAAAATGGAGATTACCAGTTAAGACTGGGCTATTTTTGTTGCAGAATAATGCCCTGCAGTGCACACTTTGTTTCTTGTACATTTGTTTGTGTTTTAGAGAAGATAATTTATTAAAATATTGAAATATTAATGAGAAGAGTTTTTTTTATATTTATTTTGAGTTAATTAATTGTTATATTAATCAAGAAATAATAATAACAAAATCTTTAGAAAAATCGGCGAAGTAGTCATTAGATTAATCGACTAATCGAAAAAAATAAGCGTATGGTGCGGCCCAAGTCAACTTTACGACTTGCCTGTCTCATTTGACAAGGTCCAGACAACTCTCCTGATATTGACTGCATTCATGACTTTGTAATTAAGGACTTTGTGATATACTATCTCTGTTCTTGTATTTATGGAAATAAATAATCTTTGTCACTCTTATAGACTCAGCTGTCTAAAGCCCAGGAGGAGGCTGGCAACTTAAAATTACAAGCTCAAATGGTAAGTCACATCCATCACCATTGGAACTTCCTTTTGACATTTACTGTATAATGTTATGTCCGCTACCATTTCGATCGTACATAATTAATGAAAATGTTTGCTATAAAATATACAAGAATTGGAAACCACATGCAGACAGAAGTCAAGATAATAGACTGCCGCTGGGCTCCAGGTTTCATTTGCTGAGACTTATGGTCAATTACTGATTTTGATGAGCAGTGCCGATCAGTCGTCTTTTCATTACGTTTTTGATCACTCGGTCAGGTGGCTGCCGAACTAGAGGCTCTGAAAGAGCAGCAGGCGTCTAATGCTGAAAAACACTCCTTCACAACAGCTGAAGAAATAAGCTCTCTCAGGTAACATTTCACTCTATAAAATATATGCTTTGTACTTATACTTGTCTTTATAAACTCTCAAGACAGCTTTGTTTGGTAAGCCTTCCTTTCAAGAGTGTTTCTGATTTAAGTTTTGTATTAGTTAATGTCAGAGATTCCTCAAAATGCAAGCTCCTATCTGATTGGCTAGCTTGGATGTCAGTGTATAATTGTATTTTTATTAGTCTGACGAGAAACAGTCCTTTTTACAAGTTAACATTCTTTTACAATCAGTGCATCAAAGAGATTGAGTCCGTATTTAATCAAAGATATTCAAGAATTGAGGAAGTCAGTAGCAAATAAACAAGAGATCCTTGAGTACACATGTATTGCATATAAAAACATCTAAACGTTGCATTTAAAAGCAAACCGCGGTTACTAATTATACGTTCTTGGGGCCCCCTTCGGCAGGAGCAGGGTTCCCATGGTCATTGAAAACTTTGACATATCATCTGGAAAATCCAAAACTGTATAAAGTAAATTTCTATAGTGAATGTAAATGTTTCTAGTTGTACAAGCTCTAAAATATTTAATTGGCTAGTCATCTGTTAGTGCTATCACTATTAAATAAAAAGTAATCGTGAACAACTGGAAATGTCATGGAAATTCTTTGATCCAAAGAATTGGGAACCCTGAAATAGGCAGTTCTTGACCAGAATAAGTTGCAAATTTATGCCGATTGTCAAAAGTATTTATAAAAGAAATTGCATCGACAAAGTGACCAAATGTTTCTTAATTTATAGCAAGAGTTGGTGATTTAAGGTGAAATGTGTGACACTGACTGCTGACAATGCAAGTGGGCATATCCAGTGAAAAACTTGATAAATTCATGCAAATGAGCAATGATACAGTGACTACCAATATAGTTTGAGCACTTGAATTCTGCCTCCTATGAGATACTCTAGTTGAGTGTAAGCAAGATGGAGCAGTTAAAAGTAAGTGTTCTCTATTTGTTTCTGCCCACATACAGGGAAATAATAAAAACATAATGCATTTAAACCCTAGTCAGATTGTCTGCGTCATGCTGGATGTTTTCGTCATTACAGCAGAAACAACTTAAAATACTTCGTCATTTTTGGGTATACAGATAAGTGGAAGACATCATTATAGACCATAAAGGGTCTAGTTTTATTTGTGTACACTCACAATAACAACAAAATCTTGTGCTTTTGTAAAATAAAGAAAATAAAAAGGGTGAGCTTTCAGCAGTCTCTGTGTTCACGAGTGTATTTCAGAAACGCGTCATAAAAAAGTATTGTAACTCCGTGAATACTTATCACACAAACATGAATCATATGTCTAAAGAAAGTTTGAAATGTCTACTTTTAAATAAAACAATTCAAATTTAAAACAAATATTCTCCTGCAATGCAATCTGTTTGAAACAAAGCAATGTGCAGTTTTTACTAGGCTATCTAATTATCTGTAATGTGACTCCTAATAAGCAAGTTTTAGTTACATTTAAATGCTGTTTCGGCTAAAGCAGGTATTTAAATTGTATGCTGTATAATATAAATATGATATGTAATATGATATAAAATTATATGAATGTTTAGATTATATTTTAAATGGCATTTATGCTGCCTCATTATCATCAACAAAGCTTGTGCTTGCAAATATCTGTTCAGGTGTAAATGAGTAAAATACACTTTAAATATGTCCATATTAGAAAATCAGCATATTATAATGATTTCTGAAGGATCATGTAACACTTAAGACTGCAGTAATTATGCTGAAAATTCAGCTTTGATCACAAATTGCATTTTACAATATATTAAAATAGAAAACTGTTCTTTTAAATTGTAAAAAGAGTTCAGAATATCAGTGTTGTTTCTGTATTTTGGATCAAATAAATCCAGTCTTAGTGAGCAGAAGAGACTTCTTTTAACTTAAAACTTGATTTTGATCATTAAGTCTCCTCACATTCATTCTCTATCCCAGGGGAGGGTCTTTGTCTCATGTTTGAATTACAATGAATATTCATGATCATTCACGCCTCCTCGCATATGACCTTTCAACACTAAAATTGTCTTACAAAAGTTAAATTACTATATTGTTTTGTATGAATGAGTGATCAGGATGGTTTTCACATCATTTTGTAGCAAAAACTCTAGGCTACAAGATCCAGTTCTCAAAAGTCTTGTATTTTCTCAAAAAATACAAACATGTACATACATGTTGCTCACATATTATTGTAGCCCAGATTGTACTGAATACTGTGTTATCAGACTTTAGCCATTAATATGTTTTTAAGCAACTGAAAAAGCACAAATGTCAAGGCATGTCAAAACTTCTCCAGGGCCCAAAATACTCTCAGATTCCAGAGGGTTAATGTTAACAAATTATACATCTTTTCAAAGGTCTAAGGGTTCAACATTGATATCCGATCTCTGTTTCACGATAGCAATGCTCCAGAAACCGCAATTTAGTTATTTGTGCCAGGAGTACAAATGAAAACATGCAATATCAAAACGGGACTTCATACCTTTATGAAAACGCGATCGCCATAAGAATCCAGTTCACCACACTTGGGTCAATTTTCCATGACAAGCGTTCATTGAAAAACATCTAATAGCACTTTTTGTCCATAAGTGATAAATCTGATAAATATTGATATATTCTCCATTGTTTACATGAGATCTCACCTGAAAGAATTACCCTTCGTCATCGTTCTTTAACAAACTATTCAATCTGAGTAGCATTCATGTTATAAAACTGTATATTATCTTATATATTAGAGTCTCATAAACAAAATGAGCATGTCTCACGTCTATTTTTAAAAATGTGGTGTAGTTTTATTCATTATATCCAAGCAGTGCAGTCAGATTTTGTGTTGTTTTGAAAGGCGGAGCCTTAATTTTACTCTCTACTCCAGCAGCGATTTTACGGAGGAAAAAAAGCTTGCAGGAACCTAATTTTTTGTTAGATCATCTTCAAAATTGAAACGTAACTTCTTTAGACTTGTGGCTTTGAGAACATTGTATTTCTGGGTTGTATTGGCACTTTTATTATTGTTTTCTTTTAGATTATAAAAATATGTTCAACACAAAATATTTCCATTACTATAAACTTCAGCTTCTCTAACTTTAAAAAATAATAACATATATTAATTCTGAAACATGGGAAATAAAGCCCAAAGTGTCTTCTTTCAAAAGATACTTCAACTGTGTCCATACTCCAAAGGGTCCAGTAAATACAACCATTTAAGTTCAGGTGTGTCATTTTCATGTTTTTTGCTCAAAAAGAGGTATCAACAGGTTAAGTCATATAGATGACCTTTATGCTGCCTATAAGTCCTTTTTAGAGCTTTGAAGGGTTGGTCACCATTGAATTTCATAGTATAGATATATTCACTTCATACTCTATTTCCAAAATATCAAAACATCTTCCTTTGAGTTCCTTATCAGAAGAAATTCTTACAAGTTTGAGACGGCATAAGGGTGAGAAGTAATAAGTGAACTATTCCTTTAAGACTGCACAAGAAGTATTGATCGATAAATGCATCCTGACCGCTGGGTAAATTAGGGAGGAACTGGGGTGGAGAGCAGTTTATGTAAAAGTACAACTTGTATGAAGCTGTACTGACAAAAACAATACAAGGTAAATACATAACCTTTACTCTGAGCTATTCACTGTTTGAGCATTTTTGCTGCATAAGAAATAGAAGAACTTATAAACAGTGGATTTCTCCTCCACTATTAAAATATTAAAAAGGCCTCAAAGAATATTAGCATGTAAAGTATTAGACTGAGTGAAACTGAAGTCTGTGGTTTTTGCCATGGCCTGTTGCATTGCCTAATTACTATGGAAATGTGATTATTCTATATTAGCTATCGTGGCCTTGGTTGCTCATTTGAAGAGTGAGTTTTCATGCAGTCCTTTCTTCCTTTTCCTATTTGATCCTGTAATTATGCTTAATTTTTTTTTAATTTAATCACAATTTTCACCCTAATAGAATATTTTGTTTTGTATTGAATACTAGTCCAAGACCTCGCATAATAATCTAAAAAACTAAACCAAGCTTAATATTTTAATTCTGAAATGACTTTTCAATGATCAAATTACTTTTATTAACTCTTTATATACAATGTAATTTTACAGAAAGGTTTCCAATGAATATTTAATTGTATTTGTTTGCAGAATTGATATGGTCCTCTGTCAACCTCTGGAATTTGCTGTGTTGATGCTGTATTTGCCTTGTGTTTTGGTGGATCTGATTATTGTTTTTATGGTTATGTTTCTCCAAGCTTTATTTGTATGTTTTTAGATCTACAGGAATAGTTTAATGAAAATGAAGGTGTTGACTTCTTGATG
Organism: Xyrauchen texanus; assembly: GCF_025860055.1. NCBI lineage: Eukaryota > Metazoa > Chordata > Actinopteri > Cypriniformes > Catostomidae > Xyrauchen > Xyrauchen texanus. The sequence continues at coordinate 44,378,343 of NC_068280.1, forward strand.
GAACATTTCTTGTCTGATTTTAATATTTGTTAAAGGATCAATCATTATGTCTGAACTAAAAGTACATTTTTAAATGTTTGTGTTTTCAGGCAGAAGATTGAGGAATTAGAGACAGAACGTCAGAGACTGGAAGAGCAAAATAACATTCTGGAGATGAGACTGGAGAGGCATAACCTCCAGGTGATAGTCACTTAAAATTCTGATAGATTCCTAGAAGTGTGTTTACAGATCTAAAAAATAAGTGTATTTTTCTGCTGCCCCAGGAAAAAAGAAGTCAGTGCACCATCTTTATAACTGGTAATACCCAGTATTCAAGTTATTGAGCAATTTCTAAAGTTACTGTACTGAATAGATTAATGATTATTTAATTAATGATCATTTATTTTACATAGTCGTACATTTCCTTTGCAATATTTTAAATTATCAATATGGCAATGGTTTTGATATTTCAATCAACAGATGTCTTTATACCTTGTTTGATCACAATCTAATGCTTAGGACAGACCTTTCCAGATAGTTTTGAGCTTTTTTTATATTTCTTTTTATTTATCCCCTTTTCTCCCAATTTGGAATGCCCATTTCTCACTGCTTTAGTAGGTCCTCTTGGTGGTGCGGTTACTCACCTCAATCTGGGTGGCGGATGACAAGTCTCAATTGAGACCGTCAATCCGCGTATTTTATCAAGTAACTCATCGTGCATGACACTGCGGAGACTCCGTATGTGGATGCTCATGCTACTTCCAGCGATCCACGCATAACTTACCACTGCCCCATTGAGAGCGATAACCACTTAATCACGACCACGAGAAGGTTACTCCATGTGACTCTACCATCCCTAGCAACCGGGCCAATTTGGTTGCTTAGCAACTCCAGGGGTGGTAGCTGGTGTCAATACTCGCTGAGCTATCCAGACCCAAGTTTTATGAGCTTTTAAGTTTCATCTCTCCATTACATATTAAACAAGTTCCAGAATATTTTCTGTAACTTGATGTCTTATCATTTTGGAGTTCTGTGGCTTTTTAGATTTGTGTGTGTGTGTGTGTGTGTGTGTGTGTGTGTGTGTGTGTGTGTGTGTGTGTGTGTGTGTGTGTGTGTGTGTGTGTGTGTGTGTGTGTGTGTGTGTGTGTGTGTGTGTGTGTGTGTGTGTGTGTGTGTGTGTGTTTATTTGTATTAGTCATGGATTTGGTTCCGCCTGGGTTGTTTTGATTACAGCAGCTATCCAGCTCTGTGTGAAGATTTAGTGAAATACACTGCTGCCTTGTGAGAGCCCAAAATATTCAGTATTGACCAGATTCTCTCTTGTCATGCTTTCAATCTTTCTAGCACACATGCTGGCATGTCAAAGCAGGATATGTAGAAAAAGGGTTTGTGTGTTTTTCGATGTTGCTGAATTTTGATCTCTTTTTTTTTTCTCAGCATTTTTTTTTTTTTGTCTTGTTAGTTTTTTCTTTTTCCGTTTCGTTTTTTCTTTGGTTTTATTTTTTGTTTGGTTTCATTTTTGTTTGGTTTTGAGAGCAGACAATCCGGCTGATCTCACTTTGAATTCTGAGACAGTTGGTCGAAAGTGCTTCAGCTAAACTCTGAAGTCTGTGTTTACAAAAATGCAAACCAGTGGCTGAAGCCAATTATTTCTGAACGTATGGGCGCTTGTGAGTTCCAGTTTCCGGGTGAAATGTCCACAAAGTGACACAAAAGTGGTTTGTTTTTTGTTGTATATAATATAATACAGTGAAGAGGAATGCATAGTTTATTAACTACCCCCTAACCCTTAACCTAACCATTAGAGAAGTACATTTTATCTTAGAGGGGAAATTTAACCTCACATTCGTCATTCATTATTTGAAAGTGATTACTTCCTGGTTTGAACTTGGGAGGAGAACCCAGGTCTCAGAGACTGCAGATGCAACACATTATCAGTCACACCACAGAAGAAGGTAGACACACTTGAACTGATGCAAAAATAAGCCATGTTCTCCGGAAACGTACTGTTGGAACTATGGTTTTGAGAAACACAAAGTCGTTGGTAACTATGGAATTTGCAACCATAGTTGCTAACGATGAATTTGGGAACTGCAACCCTGGCTGATATATCGGTCTGTCACTAATTTTGTTTTAATCACAGTTTTGCGATCGAGAAACAGTCTTTCATATTTTAAAGTGCATTCAAACACCCTCTCTTCCTTGAACTAACGTGACTATTGCTGGTCTATTCAATTCAATATATCCTCAGCAACATATGCTGTTTTAGGACAAGCTCATGAAAATGTGTGTGTGTGTGTGTGGTCACAATTGTGTTGCCTCTGGTTACCACAGTAACTAACTCCAGAATACCGGTTTATTCTGCAAAGCCCCAATTGGCACTTGAGAACATATTGTGTTTGCCTGCAGATCTTAACATACTTATGACACCTCTTATCTTCAAATCATTGTGCAACCTGAGAGAAATTCCACCTCGGTCTCCTCCTGCAATTTATTTCCCTTTATCAGTTTGCCGTTTCCACTTGCAGGTAAAAAAAATATGGAGGCATTGCAAATAGGACTGTTGATTTTTGCAGTATAAACCATTACCGGTATACAGATAAAAGGACTTTAAGGATCTACTGAAGATTGGTCCTTATGGGTCACTAAGGAGTTTTGAAGGCTCTTCTCATATGATATGATTTCCCCCAAGGGTTGCACATGTACTGTAAGAAAATTGCTCTTGGCATGCTGGGGAGCACAAGCTTTAAACATACTTTTAGCACAGTGTTGTTTTTATTTATTTATTTCTGTTAGTCAAGAAATAAATGATGTGGCAATAGAAGCACTTTGAGGCAGGGCTGGATTGGTATTTTGGCATACCGGGCAATTTCCCGGTGAGCCGATGCACTTTAGGGCCGATCAGTGCTGGAATGGCCATCGGGAGAACTGGGCAGTGATTAGCTAAAATGAGCTGCCATGTTATGCAGAACGGGCCACAAAACGGCACCATGATATGCTGAAGGGTGCAGCGATATGCAGAATTGGACAGCATTCTGAGTAAATTCTAGAGACTGTTGTGTGTGAAAATCCCAGGAAATCAGCAGTTACAGAAGTTTTCAGATCAGGCTGTCTCAGTTAATGTTCACATCAACCATCAGAATTGGGGGAAATTGTGATATCAATGATTGTTGGTGCCAGATGGGCTGGTTTGAGTATTTCTTTTTTTTATTTTTATTTTATCCCCTTTCCTCCCCAATTTTGAATGGCCAATTCCCACTACTTTGTAGGTTCACATGGTGGTGCGGTTACTCGACTCAATCCGGGTGGCGGAGGACAAGTCTCAGTTGCCTAAGCTTCTGAAACAATCAGTCCTCGCATCTTATCACGTGGCTCATTGTGCATGACACCGCAGAGACTCCCAGCATGTGGAGGCTCATGCTAATCTTCATGATCCACACACAACTTAGCACGCACCCCATTGGAGTCCCTCAGCACACCCTGGATTCGAACTCAGGACTCAAAGTCAGCGTCAATACTCGCTGAGCTATCCAGGCCCCTGGTTTGAGTATTTCTGTAACTGTTGATATCCTGGAATTTTCAAGCACAGCAGTCTCTAGAGTTTAGTCAGAATGGTGCCAAAAACAATAAACATCAAGTGAGGGGCAGTTCTGTGGACAGAAATGACTTGTTGATTGTCTGAGCTAATCGAATGACTCAACATTAGTTTATTAATCCTTCAAATCAGTAATCATCAATGATAACTATCAGTTATCAAAGACAATAGAACATTAATAAGAATTAATATTGCTGGGGCACCACCCTGGTCTCAATATAAGATTGTTCTCTTAGGAAAGTCGATGTCCGGATAAAATTCACATTCAAAAGTGGAACATTGAAGGCTTGAATCCGAGCACTGACATCCCCTGCCAGTCCTTGGCACAGGTGCATGCAGAACAATACCATCGCTGAAGTATAACAAAATGTATTGATTAATTAATATCAATTAATAAACAATACAATGCAATCGATAAAAGTCCGACTTCCAACTACAAAATAAACAGTAACATGATTAGATATAGTAACAGATAAGCCTATAATACATGAGAGGAGGGTAGAGGTGTACATGTTTTGCTATACTAGTGAGTGCCACATTTTTGAAAATGTCCTCAAAAGTGTATTAAAAGTGCTAGAGAACCCATTTGTGAGGACATTTTAGCTGGTCCTCACTAGTAAACAAGGCCTAAAAATCACCTCAATTATATTTAACTTTAAATGCACAGGTTTCTATTAGCGTTAGCGATAGGGGATAGAATATATCTTTGCCTGTTATAAAATCAATGAAAGTCTATGAGATGTCCTCACAAGTATAGCATAACAAACGTTTGTGTATGTGTGAGTGTGTGTGGAGTGCACAATATTGTGGGTTTGGCTCTCGTGGAGAGTGCGTCACGCAAGTTTTCTGGCCTGAGAATGGGGGCAGAGAGACTGGTTAATGCTGTCTGCCCGTTTATTACATGTCTCCGCTTGTACGATAACTTGGGGCCAAAGCTCGGCTCTATTGCCAAGTTATCTGTTCGCCAAATGTGTGTGTAGGTATGTTTGTGAGGAGTCTGCTCGTAATTCATCCGCTGCGGTCATTGTTTTTTAAATAAATAAACTGCACAAACAGCCCAATGTGGTTGGACGACAACACAGCAAATCTTATTCGTGGTAACCGTAAGTTACAGTAATACCGTGTGTATTATTAACAGCAATGAGCTATCTTTGCCCAGAAGTAAACCTCTTTCTTGAGGCGTGTGAGGATGCAGGTAAAATGTGTGTTCATCCATCGTTTGACAACGACTCGGTTCCTCGAAGCTTGGGTGATGACGGGAAGGCGTTTCCTCCCTCTGTCGGCAGGTGGTGTGGTGGCTCATTCTCGTCGGCTGGGGTAGATATCAGCGAAGTCGACTTGTTTGAAAAAGGAAGAGAAATCTTCTTCACTCTTCAGGCAAAAGGGTGAGACCGGATTGTTATCTTGCTCTGTGGAACACGGAAAATCTCATCTCGTCCAGTGAGAGAGAGATTGTATGGCCAAAGTTCAGGTATGTACGTTACTTCCTTGGGCGACGAGGCTACACCTAGGAGCATCAGTGCTGCAAGTAGACGCGGTGAATACTGTTGCTGGAAGCAAGCTTAGGAGGAATCTCCGGAGTTTTATACTCTTGATGACATCATGGTTGAGGGACGCATTCTGTCGTGTGTTTCATCCATTGGAAGTTGAGAGTTCAATACTTAAGACTTTCGGACCTAGGTGTAAAGTGAGCAAGGCTTGATGGGATCTGCAGTCTGTTTGGACTCCCTTTGTTTGATTTTGGTGCTGTTTTTGTGTTATCAGACTTTGAGTGTTCTACAGGACTCAGTCAGGCTTTGTCGGTGTGTAGACATGCCTTGATCTCCGTTCTGAGCATATGAGGTATAGATGATGATGATGGAGGTCAACAGAGAATGCCCAGACTGGTTAGAAATGACAAAGTCTATGGTAACTCGGATAACCGCTCTGTACAATTGTGGCGAGAAGAATAGCATCTCAAAATGTTAGTCTGAGATGCAGGTTGGCACTGTTTTGGTGGCACGATGGGGACCTGCACAATATTAGGCAGGTGGTTTTAATGTTGTGGCTGATCGTGTATATATCACAAAAGTAATTTTTTGCTTAAACTCTTTTGTATAATAGATAAATGTAGTAATACCAATATTTGTATAATCCAGTGAGTGAAATATTTTACAAATGAAACTCATTTGATTTTGTCATTTTATTTGGAACTTACTGGACATAAACTAAAAGTTTAGATTGTTTATAACAAATGAAAAGTCTGGCATCAGTGTAAAACTGTTAATTTAATATAAAATGGATAGTTCTTACTCTAAATTCTGATTGTGTAATCAGAAAGCAGTTGTCTTATTACATAAACCTCACAGATCAAGTGTGTGTGTGTGTGCGAGCGTTTACAGTTTTAGTAGTTTTTCTGCAACGCACATTTTACACAATACAGTACATCTCTCAGTAACATAATGGGAAGATGTAAGGACATCCTCAATTTTGTCGTTTTCGTGATGCTGTTATATGGCATCCATTTATCTTTCTGTTTCAGAAACTCAGTGATGCGATCAGCGGGATGAAATGCAGTCAGACATGCTCCATTAGACCTTAACACTGGTGCCAGCCCAAAACAAATGGAAAAGTCTGGAATTCAAGAGCTGCATCACTCATTCATCTTGCTCTCTATGTTGCTAAGACATCTTAACATGCTTAGACTGTGGCTATAATAATTATAGACCTCTTCTTTCATTATCTGTGACGCAGATTAAAGTGTCGCAGGAAAAAACTGAATTCATGCAGACAGTTAAATATACCCACTCACTCCACACTTGATGTTTTTAAGAGGTTTATTTTTGGCCCAAGGACTGCTAACCTTTTCATTGTTTGTGATTCATGCATGATTCAACTTAATGGTTAAAGAGATTTAAGCATGGAGTTGTCACCTGTACAGACTATAACAATGTTTTGTAAAAAGGATTCGTTTTTATTCATATTTATTTTTAATTTGACATCAAGTTAGTTTATTTTTAGTTGTTTTCTTGTTTTGGATATTATTAATATTTTATTATGAATATTATTAAACACAGTGCTGTCATTCGATCAGTTTTTCTTTATAACTATTAGTCAGATTTTGAAAATGCTGACATTTGAAATCTATAGCTCATTTCCTGTCAAAATGCATTTATTTCCATCTTATACAAGATTTGCTTCATGATTCGCATCAGAGTGTCAGCGCCAAGTATCACTTTTTTGAACTCCACATCAAAAGCGCTTGCATACACAAACGTCTCATTCTGTGTTTTGATGATAGTTAAGACTTGGTGTGCTTTGCGGTAATTAAAATGGGCCTTACATAGGCTGAAAAATACTTGATTTCTATCAAGTCCCATCTGGCCTTGTTTAGTACATCAAATAGCATTAAGAGGTCCTTTCTCCTTAATTTTATCCCTGACAGGTAAGCGCTGTTGTCTTGTGAAGGTGTGCGTCAGTGTAATGACTCAATTACAAAGGTTCTACCGTCACAAGTGTTGATGCTGTATTAACAGTAAATGCGTTAATCACGTTTAAGAAAAACAAACGTGTTAAACTTTTTAAATGAATCACAGAACACGTGATTTCTTACAGTTCTATTTAACCCTTAAATGCATGCCTTTGGGTTTCTACCCCCGGTACCTCGTCCATTTTTTTGAGTTTTACCCAGACATCTTTAGTATTCCTCAATATATCTCTTATACATAGTGTAACACAAAAAAGGTCAAAATTGCAACACATTTTTTTTTTTATAATGGTTTAAGTTTCAAAATTGTATAGGATATTTAGAGACCCGAGGTATGTAAAAGTGTCTTTTTACATTCATACGTAATATATAAGTTCATACTTCCATAAATTATATTTATGATTATTTCTTATCTATATTAATACAAATAAATGTATTAATATAGATAAGGTTTAAGTTTCAAAATTGTATAGGATATTTAGAGACCCGAGGTATGTAAAAGTGTCTTTTTACATTCATACATAATATATAAGTTCATACTTCCATAAATTATATTTATGATTATTTCTTATCTATATTAATACAAATAAATACTATATCACGTTAATTCTCTGTGCAACAATGTATTATCAACAATGGTGAATTCAGTATCCCATATGCGTGTACATATGCATACTATTTCTTAATCTGTGGCACTGATGTTCCAGTGATTGATTTTTTTAAAATTTGACATTGCTAGCTGATGTAGAAACATCACTGAAGTAAACTATAGCAAGTGTAACACAAGAACGGTATGATATGATTATTGTTATTTGGGTGTACTACTGAAATAATGCAAGTTGTTCATCTATTTAGACTCATTAATGACTTGAGAAAATACATGTGTAACTTGCTGTAGCTGATGTGTATCTTATGTGTAGCTCAATATGTGTTTGACAGCCAGTTGCATCATTTCAGTATGAATTTAATCCTGTTCCAATTTTTGTCCTGATTTGTTGCATTATCTCTTTGATTTATGAAAAATAAAACATCAACATATATCAAAATATATGTTATTTTATTATTTTCTATTTGTCTTGAAAATATTTGAAAGATTTGGCACAGTCTGTGCATTTTGTGCATCCATTTTTGATAAGTGCCGGGTCTCTATAAACCAGAATATGTAAGTGGGAAAATTACCATGCATTTAAGGATTAAATAATATAATATTTTTTGTATATATAAAAAAAAAACACCATGCCCAATTTTTAGGCAAATTGTATTCCTCAGGATTAATTGAATTGTTTATTGTTATAACACAATGCTCTGTCAATCCAAAATGTTATTGAACCACAAACCTGAATGGTTAAAGAAAAAGTGAGTTTTGTCTTTCTCAGGGGAATATATAAGTGTGCACAATTATTAGGCAACTAAATTACAAAAATAATTTGTCTCAACTCCGTTGTTTATTCTAAATTTGAGTAGGTGCAACAAATAAGTAACAAAATGACAATTAAATAAAAATGTTGGCCTTTCAAAAATATTCAGTGACCAATATAGCCACCCTTCTTTTCAATAAATGTAATGAGCCTTCCATCCATGGAGTCTGTCGGTTTCTTGATCTGTTCACGATCAACTTTTGCAGCATCCACAGCCTTCCAAATGCTGTTCAAAGAGGTGTTTTGTCTTAACTCACTGTAAATCTCACATTTGAGAAGGGCCCACAAGTTCTCAGTAGGATTTAAGTCCGGGGAGAAAGGGGTCCCAAGTCATTAGTTGGGCATGTATGAGGCCCTTGCTGGCTAGCCAAGCAGTGGAATACTTGGATATATATGATGGAGCATTGTCCTGCATAAAGATCATGGCCTTCTTGAATGCTGGGGACTTCTTCCTGTACCTCTGCTTGAAGAATGTACATTCCATAAACTGGCAGTGAGTTTCAGTCCTTCAACTCGAAAAAGGTCCAACTACCTCATCCTTTATGATAGTAGCCTATACCACCCTACCTTGCTGGCACCTGACTCGAAGTGGTGCCCTGTGTCCATTAGTGATCCAGCCACGTTCCCATCCATTTGGTCCATCAAGAGTCACTCTCATTTCATCTGTCCATAAAACCTTTGAAAAATCTGTTGTCATGTATTTCTTTGCCTAATCTTGACGCTTCAACTTGTGAATATATTCAGTGGTGGTCGTGTTTCAGCCTTCTTGACCTTGGCCATCTGAGCACTTGACACCCTATACTTTTAGACACTCCAGGTATAGTGCAGTTCTGGAATATGGTAGCACTGGAGAATAATGGTTTCCTGGTAGCTTCACGTTTAATTCTTAAGTCTTTTGGAGTTAATTTGCGCCTTCTCCATGTGTTTTTTTTTTTTGTGCCCCAGTTGACTATTCTCAACAAAATGTATGATTGTCCGGTGGTCACGCCTCAATAGCTCTGCTATATAAAGAGCGTTGCATCCGTCTGTAAGGCAGTTTTACAATATTTTACTTTTCAGTGTAAGTTAATTCTCTTTTTTGGCCCGTTTTACCTGAAGTAAATAATTATCAATAATTATGCACAACTTGATATAAGGTGTTAGTCACTTTAGCCACACCCTCCCTCATTACACAAATACATACCACCTGAAAATTATTGAATCCAATAAGCATTCAAGTTTTTATGCTTTGGAGTTGAAAAACGTGCATGGAAACAATAAAATCAGAATACTCACTTGCCTAAAAATTGGGTACATAGTGTTGTCATTTTAGATTTAGTTGAGTAATTTAGGACTGCCAACTTTAAAGTTTTAACTGATATTATTGTTTAATAACGTTCTCAGGGCCATCTATTTTTTTTTGGTATCTAGTGGGAAGTTCATGTTTAAAGAAGGCCATAAATGTAAGTTTGAAAGTTTTGTAATATACTTTGTATCAAAAATACATTAATTTGTGGTCATTTTTATTTTAATGTAGTTATGCGAGTCATGCTAACAATTATAACCCTGGTTCATACGTGTACCTACTTCTCTGCAGCTGAATACATAACACTTGACTGAATGATTGTTTGTTTTTGCTTTGTATTTCTAGTCATTTTTGTGATGATTCCTAGTCACTTTCTGTTCTGCTCTTCTGACACCTCCCTCTTACCCTTGTGTCTCTCTTTCTCTTGTGCTCAGCTCAGAGTGATGCAATTTGCTCAGTAATGAGATGTTCAGATTGAGGCATTATTCTTTTGATAGGGCCCATAATTCAGCAGAAGGCTCAGTAATGGCTTTTAAACCCCTGAAGTTTTACACCCAAATGAAGAATCGTTCCAGTAGATAAAGCCTTTAGTTTCAGACAGGGATGAACTATCACTTCTTTCGGCCCTTTGTTTGGAGGGTAAATCGGGTAAATGTATTTTTATGCTGTGAGAGCCTTTTAAAGAAATCATAATTTTTTTAACGCTTCATGTTAACTGGTTTCATAGTTTAGTAATAGTTTAACAGTATTTGTAATGGGTAATATGGTAAATGAACCATTGGCCCATGATTTTAAAAACTCCTAACCCAAATTATTCAATGTGTTCAATTACATTTCCTCCATTCCATTACACAGGGATGTGATCTTTTTATTTATTTTTATTTTTGGGGGGGCTTAATCAGGAATTCAGTTTTTTTTTTCTGACCTAAAATATTTGACCCACGTGACTTGTCGATAAGCTGTGCATTCTCTAAGCACTTTTCACCCAAACGAGTGTCATTCAACCTCCCTTCAGATGGAGCCAATGCTTCTGCCCCGTCATGCGCATATTTTAGAGTTGAGAACCCACGATATGGAGGCTATTGATTTTCGATTTTGGGTGTCACATATGCCGACTGTTTTGCTAAGATCTCGCTCTCTTCAGTCGGAGGTATGACACACTTGCCGATACAAAATAGTGGAGGGGGTGACACACATACCAACTCACCGCAATTCTCTCTCTCTCTGATTCCCTGTCACGTGGAGCTCGCTGAAATAACAACACGAGTACCACGTGAGCGTAAACAATTGTATAAGAGTGATTTAGGAAATTATTCATGGAGTAACATAGCTTATGAAAGTGTGTGGTTTTGTGTATTTATCCCCTCAAAGCTTGACATACAACGTGTATGTCGATATGCAGCTTTCAGTGAGTAAAGAAACAGACAATAAAATCCCATAGCCAATAAGCAACCACTTAGCAACTGGTCAGTGGTGGTATAGGCAAGCACCGCTCTCATTTGTCTGTCAATCTATTAACAATCATGTACAAATTTTGTTTGGTAATATTTTAACATTCCTTTATATTCTTAACAATTACTAGCATTTTAGTATTCAGTGAATGTTTTCAAAGAAAAGTTAATTTCATATAAATTTGTTTTTAATAAAGTTTTGGAGAGAGAGTTTTGAGAGCTAACTACATTCAGAGGCATGATTTTCAGATTGGATATGTTTCAGGATTTTTAAAACACAGCCTGTTATGTTTCCAGACTTCTATATTTACTTTATCATTAAACTTTATCAGAGAAGATGGAATAAAAGTTTGTTTCTTCATCCATTAAATACTTTGGTACCACAGGCCAAAAACATTAAAAGGAATTGTGTCTGGGTTTGCACGAATCAATCAGATAAGTGCTTGTTTTAAAACTATGTTTCTAAACATTTTAACTCCTCTTTTGCTTTTCTCATGCTTGCTTTAGTAAAATTATTATTTAACATTTTCTAATACTTTTAACATCTTTCCTATGTGCGTTAGGGAGACTATGACCCAGTGAAAACAAAGGTAGTTCACCTGCAAATGAATCCCACCAGCATCGCCAAACTGCAGCGCACTGAAGAGATGGAGCAGCTAAGGGTGGATTGTCAACGTCTGAGGGAACGCCTCCGTAAAATAGAGGCGGGGGGCGGCATGCCAACAGATGATACCACCCTCATTATCCCACCTTCTCAGGAAATACTAGGTAATTTTAAAATCCATCCTCTTTTCCAGATACTCGGTTTGTTTGATTATTGTTTTTCTCTTGGCCTTTTTTTAAATTTTTTATTTATTTATTTTTTTTAATAGCTGGGGCTAAATGTTTAATTGGATTCAAGTGTGATCCATATTTCTCTGGACTCATTTATTCTCTTTAGGCTCTCTCACTTTTTCTGTCTCTTTATCTCTCTCTTTCTTTCCCTCTGTTTGAAATAGTTTGGTAAGAGGCAAGAGTCTAATTAGGCCTCAGACCCACAAGTAAACAAACACCCTGTGGTGTGCTTTTAAATTAGCAGTTGCTTCTCTTTTTCTCTCTTTTCACTGTCCCTCTTTTATTTTATGGTCCATTTATTTTTTTTTCCATCTCAGCAACTGCATGATTACAAGCTTTGTGATTGCACAGATCCAGTTCAAAATGAGTGAAAAGTACTTTGCAGCTTGACTTTAACTGACCCTGAGCACAACTTTACATAAGCACAGAAACATGTAATTTTTTAAATTAATTAAAATTAATAGCAGCTACATGTACTCAAGCGAACACATGTGCACTGAAGCACAGCAGAAAAGACCACATTAGAGATTTCTAATTATTGTGTTAGACCAGGGGGTTTCACCTTTAATATTCTATAAACCTAAGAAATAGCTGTATGGGTTGTTGTTTAGGTCTTATTCAATAAGTACTTGTCTTCTTGCTTAAATGTTTAGAAATGTTTCTTTTATAAACGTATTAACTTCTCCACACTTTTCACAAATGCTAAGCTCTCTCTCTCCATACAATTTCTCACTCTGCATTTTGCTGCTTAACTTTCATGCAGTCTCAATGTATGACACAATAATTTTACCCTATTAATGCAGATGAGTGTCACATACAGCACATGTTAATTATAGCTAATTTTGGAATTGATTGTGTTCTGAGGTTAGTGTGTAATTTCTGGTTCTCTGTTGGAAAAAGAACCAAGTGATAACTTTTATATTTTAAAAAGATTCCAGTGGAGGGAAAGGGTAGAGAAATTAGCATAAGATATAATTAAAAGTGATCCTGATAAATAGTTAATGGAAAAAGACATGAACAAAATGCATTTTAGTGTTCAACACATAAACACATTATGTAATGTGATGACTGCAACTTTCACAATTTAACTGCCCAGATCTGGTTTGCAATTACAGGAGACAGTAGCAGAACATTTGTCTTTCTTTCTGGCAGGACTTTATTTTGCACACAATATCATTTTCATAAAGCCCTATGAGAAAATGAAAGTCACTGTGTAGATTTGGCCTCTGTCAAACATATATGGAAGTATTTGATTGAAGCTATAAGACAATTGGCTTTTTACTTGTTGCCCATTCATGTGATCAGTTTTTAATTTTTATGAAATTGCATATTCAAGTTAATATTGTGATATGACCTTGATACATTTTTTTTCTTTGTTTACTGGGCTGTTAATGTTGAGTGAATTGGTCATTAAAAAATTATATTAGTAGATTTGAAGAGTCTAGCCCCTCCCTTTCTATACAAATGAGCAGTCTTTTGCATGAACCTACTGTAATAGATTTTAACTAATGATTAGATAAATTATGTTGTCAGTTAATTAAGGAAATACAAATATTACATAGAGTTGATTGTATGTGAAGAACCATATCGAAATTCTTTTTCAGCTATTAATAGTTGATGTAAATATGCAGCTGTGTTAAAAATAAAAAGAGTATCTAAAACATCTATATATATTAGTATTAGGCAGTAGTAAGTGGTTTGGAAATGTACCAGATTAGTCTATATTTAAATCGATTATTCAGATGTCATGTTATTTAAATGTTCTTCAGACTTGCGTAAGCAGATGGAAAGTGCAGAACTGAAGAACCAGCGTTTGAAGGAAGTGTTCCAGAAGAAGATTCAAGAGTTCCGCACTGCATGCTACGTTCTGACCGGGTACCAGATTGACATCACTGTGGAGAACCAGTACAGACTCACATCTGTGTACGCGGAGCACATGGAGGATTCATTGTTGTTTAAAGTAAGTTCATCCACATGTACACACACTTGTAAGTACATAACCTATTGTTCTAAAGTGCATGGGAGTTGTACTTACAAATATACTTGTAATAAGTATGCAAAGGACCCAAAAAATAGCAAATATCTCTGATTATGCAATTTATTGTTAGTTTGAATGTGTTGATTTTATGGTCACTTCTTTGTTTTGGCCCTGTCTAAGCCAAGCAGATGCTATAGATTAAGCATACCAGCAATCAAGTTGTTTTGAATTATAAAACACTGAAATTAGCAGCAATGGGATTTTCAATGTCTATGAAGGGCTGCCTTGGTGAAACCATAGAGATTGTCAAAAAGAAAGCCATGCTAGTTGGAGCAGCCTGGAGCTTTGTACTAGTTGGTCTGAAAAAGCATGAAAATAGAAATGAAAACTTTAGAAGCCAAGGCAGAGGTCAGACATCTGAAAAGCTACTGTTTGAACTTCAGCCAAAGGTGCATCTGAAGAACATAGTGTTCTACAAAGGGGGTTATATTCTCCTCAATAGGTAACTGCTGGGGAGGGCACAGATGCTAGTTTTCCAAGAATACAGGGCATTCGCTACAGCTATAGATAGGGAGAAATGTTAACTTACAATAACTCTTTAGGAAAATTATCTTCTGCATGGTACTTTTGATAACAAGTGCATTGTTTGTTCAGGCAAATGTTGTGTCAGCCCCCAAGATATGACTTCACTGTGTTCTTTAATTTGATTAAGTAGTATTGGACCGAGTTGAACTTTTCATTAAGCCAGGTTCAGGTAACTTGCACTTGTCGACTGATTTGCTCTGTACAAGTATTTTTATTTGTATTGCGCTTTTCAAAACACACATAGTTTCAAAGCAGCTTTACAGAAAATCATGCATTTACAGAAATAATTTATAGATATTAGTTTCATTTTGAGTCATCATTCTGTAGATTAAATATGATTGTAAATTGTGTATAAAAATAAAAAAGTAAATAATAATTGTATTTAGAACCCCAGTGAGCAAGCCGAAGGCGACTGTGGTAAGTAACACAAAATTCCATAATATGTTGGTTAATGGAGAAAAATAACCTTGGGAGAAACCAGGCCCACAGTGAGGGCTGTTCCCCTCTGGCTAACCTGCATGAATAAAATGGCAATATTAGTTATTTATGTGCAGCGCAAGCTTTTGTTTAAAATTAGTTAACTAGGTAAGTGTTAAGGCCCATTATTTAAACAAAGTTTTTGTTTGAGCTGTAATATTAATGACTAATGTCTTTTGAAGATCATCTTGGGTTAACTGCAGAAATTCACATTGATGAATTGTCCTTTGTTAGTTGACCGATAAAGGCTTTTGTTTGAAATTAATTGAAAGTCAATGTATTCCACTTTAAGTGTTTTGTCCATCATTATACCAAGGTGATGCAGGCAGAAATCAGTGTGGTGCATCGCAATTCAACCAGCAGGTCATTTTGGTAGGGTCTATCCCTATGTCCAAGGTTCAGGCAGTGGCATATGAAGTATCCCATGTTTATGGTTTGAGTTGGCATCACTTTCATCCCCTGAAGTCCATTGTAATAGACTGAAGTGATGACTGGCTGGCACAGGCTGCATTTAGTCATCATATCTCAGAGACACTTAGCAGTGGAGTTCGACACCAAGCAGGAATGGAGATGGATCTGACCGGCTCTAGTAACCTCGGGATATGAATCTATGATAACTTGCTGGGCATCCTCCCAGTAATGCATTACAATAATCTAGAGGCAATGAATGCATTAATTAGTGTCATGAATGCATTAATTAGTTTTTGGCATCAGCAACAGTGAGAATGTTTCATAACTTAGCAATATTTCTGAGTTGGAAGAATGCTGTTCTACAAATACTGGAAAATTGATTTTCAAAGGACAAATTGGTATCAAATATAACACCCAAGTTCTTTGCTGTAGAAGACGATGTAACCATACATCCATCGAGATTCATTATATTTTTGAGGCTTATTTATTTTTCTTAGAGGTTTTTGGTCCAATAATTATTACCGCTGTTTTGTCATTGAGTTGAAGGAAATTTTTGGCCATCCAATCTTTGATTTAATTGATACACTCTGCTAATTTGGAGAATTGTAAATTTTGTTGGGTTTCAAAGAAATATAAAGTTGGGTATCGTCGGCATAACAGTGGAAACTTGAATGATTCCTGATAAAATCTCCCAGGGGAAGCATTTATAAGGAGAAAAGCAGAGGCCCTAAAACTGATCCCTGTGGCACTCCATACTTTGGTTTGTTTTAACAATTCCTCATGTACACAGACAAAGTGGTAGCGGCCTGCTAAATAGGACAAGAAGAGAAATGCAGTCATGATCAGATGATAAGAGCAAGTCATTTGTAACTCTTATAAGAGCTGTCTCTGTACTGTGATGGGGTCTAAATTGTTCATGTATTCTATTTCTCTGTAGAAATGAGCATAGTTGGAGGACACTAACTATTCTAGTATTTTCGACATAAACGGGAGATTTGAAATGGTCTATAATAAGCCAATTCTCCAGGATCAAGCTGTGGGCTCTTAATAAACGGTTTGATAACTGCCGTTTTAAAGTGTCTTGGGACATGTCCTAAGGATAGTGAAGAGTTAATATTATGAAGAGATTTTTAAGATTACATGAAAAATCTCTTAAGAGCTTAGTTGGTACTGGATCTATCATGTTGTTTTGATAAGTTTTGTTAGCTCTTCTTGACCTATGTCTGCGAAGAATTGAAGTTGCTTGTGAGGAAAATTATGAGACATGGTTTTTTGTGGTACTGTGACAGACAATTGCATAATTCCAATTTTATTTTTGATTATTTCAATTTTATCAGTAAAGATATTCATGAAGTCATTACTATTGTGCTGCGATGGAAGCAACAATGTGTATGTCCATATGCAGATTTCAGTGAGTAAAGAAACAGACAATAATATCCCATAGCAATTAAGCAACCACTTAGCAACTGGTCAGTGGTGGTACAGGCAAGCACCGCTCTCATTTGTCTGTCAATCTATTAACAATCATGTAAAAATGTAGTTTGGTAATATTTTCGCAAGTCAAAATGCCTTTTTTTATATATTCTTTTTATATGCCTTTTTTATTTATAATATCTGGTTCAGTCAAGGCTTTATTCCTAACCAATTAAGCCATAATACTGAATGAACACCTAGGATTGGTGTGGCTATTTTTTATGAGTTTGCAAAAATATGCTGACCTGGCAGCTTTTAGTGCCTGTCTGTAGCTACAGACAATATCCATACACCGCAAAATACCTCTAATTTTGTATTCTTCTTCTTGAGCTTCATTTTCCCATTCATTGAGAACGTGAGTGTGATCATTGTACCATGGTGCAGGGCTTTTTTCTTTCGTTTTCTTTAATCGAAGGGGGCGATACTATCAAGAGTTTTAGAGAAGACCATAGTTATATTTTCTGTTATTCAAGTTCTTCTACACTTTTTGGCTTACTGGGTATATGAGATAAATCTGGAAGATTATTGGTGAAGCTATCTTTAGTGGTCGAAAGAATAGTTCTACCTGAAATATAGTGTGGTGTAGATTGAGTAACATTAGCTGATCGCAGCGTACAAGAGACGAGGCAACATTCACATTTTCATTATCTATGTGAATGTTGAATCTATGGGAAGTCACCAACATTTAAAGCTCTGCCACAGTATCTACTAGATCTGATTCACCAAGGAAATCAGAAAAAAGCCTGGGAGATCTATATAATGTAGCAAAGGCAAAACTGACAGTGTCACATTAAGTTCAAAAGACAAACTTATCCTGTCCTCTGAGTAACACCAAAAACTTCACTGTAAATTGTAGCAACACCTCCTCCTCGACTCTTCAGGCGAGTCTTATGTTTATAACAATAACCTGGGAGGGTACACTAATTTAAACTAATATAATCAATTGATTTAAGCCAAGTTTCAGTAAGAGCATATCCAAACTATGATCTGTAATCTTTTCATTTACAATTAGTGCACTGGTTGAAAGGGATATAATGTTTAATCGCCCTACCTTTTATACAATGTTAATCTTAAATGACTTTGTTATTTTCAAGTTTTACCTTTAGTAATTTTTTTGATTTGTGTTTAGTAGCAGTACATTATACTTGTGCACTTTTGTTTATTCCTGCATAAATGGCTGTACAAATTTGTCATATCACTCATCTTTGATGAGGTATTCAATTAAGGAATTTGTTTGTCTACTGTGTATGTGATTCAGAGTGAGAGAGGTTAGTAGTCCACATTAGAATTAAGCATGATGCCATTAAAAGCTATGCATTATAGTACATCTAATGATTGAAATATAATTGAGTAATATTTATTTCTATAGCACTTTTCACAATACACATCTTTTCAAAACAGCTTTACAGAAAATTATGCTGTAAAAGCCTATACATCCACGTGAACGATTTGCTAGATTACAGTGTTGGGTGAAAAAGCATATTGTTCGGCCGATCGCGACCATGGTGAGAGCAGCACAAGCCTAGGTGGACGCGTGCACACCACCGCCTCTGTGTTTGACAGACGCGGTGCTTGTCTTTGAAGGGTGACCGGCAACAAGCTGTAATCGCACTTCCAAGCCAGGGGTAAGGTATCCTAACTGTTGCAGTATATGTTACAGATCTGATTTTCTAACTGTATTTGTTTCTTTTTATAATCAACAGAATTCGTTAATACAGAACATGACTTTAAAATGTTGTGAAATGGCCACAATATTTGGCTATTAGTAACTCATGAACTTGCTTTTTGATGTCTATTTGAATATCTCTTTAAGTTATTCAGTTGTTGATAAAACAAAAAAAAAGACTGATTAATATAAATCTCACATAGCGTTGAACTGGCAAAGAAACAGTGCAGCAACTCTCTCGTCTAATGGCTTCTCATTTATAAAACTGTCCCTTTTTCTTGCAATCTTTCCTTCACTTCCTGTCAGCTCCCTCTGTGGATATGAGGAAAAGATGCAAGGAAAGGAAACAAGGACAGAGGAATCCAAGTGTAATGTATTTGTAAAATGAAATGTCCCGCTCATTCAAGCATCATTTCAGAACGTCGCCTTTGCGCATCTGCATTACCTTGGAACATTTACTTTTATGTTGTTCAAATTTAATTTATTGATATATTAAGAATAAATTCTAATAATTCAAGATGCAGTGTCAAAGTATGTGACGATTGCAGTTTGTTAAAACAGCGGTGAAACAGGAATTAGAACTATTATGTAAGAAGTGAAGTGGGAACTTATGTGTGCA
This sequence comes from Xyrauchen texanus, assembly GCF_025860055.1. Taxonomy (NCBI): domain Eukaryota; kingdom Metazoa; phylum Chordata; class Actinopteri; order Cypriniformes; family Catostomidae; genus Xyrauchen; species Xyrauchen texanus. Next base: position 44,397,580 of record NC_068280.1, read on the forward strand.
TCAGGTACGATCAACACAAAAGATTTCCACATTGAATCCACCTTTGTATTCTCTCTCAAGGCTCCTCATAATAGTTCATCTGTCCTCTTTTCAGTTGTTTTTCATATAAACATGCACTAGATGAATGTCTTTTTGCTGTGCTTTTAGATGCTGTAAAATAACTTTTATGCAACATTCCTATGGAACAAATTTTGACAAAGAAATTTAGTAAATGAAAAATAAAAATGATATTTTAAATGTTAAAAAGCACAAAAATGTTACCCCCTCACACACACACACACTTGTTACAGTGGTGTACCTGGCTAACTGCAAATGTCATTTATCTTTCTTAATTAATGCTCTTCCTTTGTGGGCTGAAGAAATGTTCAGTAATCCCTTATAGACACACATACACGCAGCGCAATAATTGGATTTAAGTTTTTGTTATTTGGTCGGTTGTTGCCCTAGGCTGTTTAATTAGGTGCAGTAAAGCTTCAGTGCATCTGCATTCGACTGTTATTATTTGTGTATGTGTTAGCATTTACACACGCATGCTCATTTGTATCTAGTTATGTTGTGTTAATTTAATATTATGCAACAGTCGTCTAATTTGATTGGACAAATGGCTGTTGTCTCTGTGTTTCTTGGTGACATGCAGAGGTTGATGCTTTGGCATCTTTCGAACTATTTAAGCTGACAGAGAAAAAATATGAAACACTCATGTGTTTTGAAGCATTTTTAAAAGTTCAGAAGAAATGTAAGCGCAAGCGTAGTTTTTGCAGGAAGATCTCAGGATACATGTATCAGTTATCTCATCCAATCACAATTCAGCCTCCACTTTAAAAGTCGGGCAGTTTTCTCTCATTGTTCGAATACTTCTGTGTTTTTACCCCCCCATCTTCACCAGTTTAGGTCTCATTCTGGGTGGGGTAAGCTCCGCTCCCCTTTCGTCATGCTGAGTGCTGAACCGTAGGACTGGGCTTATGCCAAATTATACAAGTATCTTTTTGTTTGTATCAATTCCAATAATCTCCAGTCTTTCTGATAGAACTATTTCTTGCTTAATACACTGTCTTAAGAATGAGACACTCATGACTCGAGATGCTGAAAAAAACATGCTGTTTAGATACAGCGCATTGGCTGGCAGTCAGTCCCGGAAGGGACTCTGTCTGATTGATATTTAAACACATGAGTTTAAATGCTACAGTTTGTGTTGAAATTGAAGTGTCTACAGTTAGCTGTTGGTTGACACTTCTAAAGCACTCCATTAGTTCCCTCGGAGTGTGAATGTGCATTGAATTGCATGTGTTTGAGTATTAAACAGACTGATGCAAACTGTAAAATTAAAAGGACCGCATGAGGACAGGACGTTTGTTTAATGATAAGAGTAACTGAATATCTTGTGTTTTGATTCAGAAGCCAGCTTAACTGAAGGTCAATGCATTAGTTATGGTGCCTCAATAAAACGTTCTAATTTTCCAGTTTAATATGCAGAAACGAATGCATGTAGATTGGTAGGTTGATGTTCCTAAAGAGTGCAAACACTGTGGTTCTTTGGCACTTTAAATGCATTAGCTCAAAGACATTTAAGCAGTATGACATGTCCACTTAGCACAACTCATAGTGTCAGTATGTGTCAGGACTACCTGTTTGCTGGAACGATGGAAGATGGAGATTGGGCGGAAAGAGTAGTACAGTAGGTAGTCAACCAAAATTATGCGTGAGACCGTTTTGCACTTTGTTAGGAGCAAGTACAGTTTTAACTTACAACATATTATTTTCAAACTAGATTGTTTTCTTACTGGAGAACATAAGAAAACTCTTTCAGTTGTGACCATACAAGAATAAACTTTGTTGTTGCATTTTGGTTGGCAATGTCTACTGGCCAATTAACTGCTAACAGCATTACAGAAAGTCTGGAATCACAGCAGCAGTTCACAGAGCCTTGCAGATTTGCACAGTGCTCACAAAATAAAAATGACTGAAATTGGACAATGAATGAAGTTATGAATTTGCAATTTAGGTTGAGAACAGATGGTTAATTATTCTCTTTCTCTGCATATTTTTGGCATTTAATAGTTTTTAAAGCATGGACAATTGAAAATAAATGTGTAAAATCATTCTTTTTCGCATTTTATTCCCCAATGATAGACAAGTGCACTAGAGAAATATTTTGCTTTAGTTATGGTATGATTTGATCCCTAAAGTATCAAAGAACTGCTTTGAAAACCTTATACATTTCTGAAAGAGGAAAAGATGCATTCATTAAATGTCTTCCTAGTTTGAGTTAATTCAAAACAAAAATATTGGTTTAAAATGTTGCTTTTAACTCATCGGAAAGTTATCCACACATTTCGAGTGGCTTGCTAAATGATAAGAAACAAAAACATTTGTTCAATATCTCGGTGATGAATGAGAAATCCGACATGTGGGTGCTTTTAAAATTGCTGCATTAAAATGAAATGGTATAACTGTAGTTTCTAACAAAGTGAAATCAGGACTGCAGCGCTTCAATACATGCAACCTCAATGAATCCTCTTTCTGTGATCTGTCTAATAGTGACGCTAATGGCGCTTATACACTGCACGGTACAGCTCGACTCTGCTTGCTTTTTGGGGGTTTTCCACTGTGGATAGTACCTGATACTTTTTTTTAGTACCACCTTGGTCGAGGTTCCAAGCGAGCCAAGCCGATACTAAATGTGACGTCAAAGCCCTGCAGATCACTGATTGGTCAGAGAACCGTCACTGGATTTGCGAGACGGGACATCAACCCCCTAGTTAAGTTAGCAACAGCGATTGGAATATCATTTGTTCACGCGACTTTAGAATTGTAAAAAGAAATGGCTGTGCGCAAAACCATGGCGTGGTCAATAAATGAGGTGCAGACGTTCCTCTAGTTAGCTACGAACAACACAAAGCAAAAAAAGTATTTCAGGAAGTGTCTCCATGCTACAACCGGACCTACCAACAGTGTAGGGAAAAGTGTAAAAAAAAAAAAAAGTGGTCCAAACAGAAGAAAGTGGAAGTGGTTCGACCAAATGGATGCTATCTATGGCAATAGACCAGCGAGCAATGGGAGGGAGAGTGCCATCTGAAATAATGTGATCGTATTGTTGTGTTTTTATATATAATATATTATTTTGGACTGGTTTACAATGGCTGTTAGATAACTGGGTCTACCAGACCTTCGTTACCATTTGTAATCAGTCAGATATTTCTCTGTTGCACAAATTGGAGCTTTTCAGTTTAAACTGGTCCCGAGTGATACAACCGACCCAGAAAACCCCAGTCTTTTCATCTTTAAAGTTTGTTTGAGTCATTTATAGCAATAATGAAAACATGGACTGGTACCAGGAAAAATATTATAAAAGTAAAATTCATAATTGTTTTTCAGTTGTCTCCACGGAATGATTATACTGTACATTTGATGCATTATTAGGTCTCTGATATAATGTTATCAGACTTTGTGTCTGTAAATTAAAAGGAGCAATTTCTCATCCTAATTTTGTGTTCAGTTTAAAGGGTGTATTAAGTTATCCAGAGAAGTGCAGTGAATGTTTTTTTTTCCTCTTTTTCAGAGTTGTTGCTTTATTATATATATATATATATGAGGGTCGGGATGAAGTGGTGCAGGCAGCGCATTTGATGCACATTTTATTTTTGCAACATGTTTCCAGCTGTACAATACTGTTTCTGATGAGACATATCTCCAATGGTCCGTTCGACCTACTGAATTTGGCCTGTTTTATAGCTACTGTCTTATACATGTCAAGTGTGCTTCTTAACTCAGTACAGGATTGTAATAAACAAAATATCTCAAACTAAGAAATATTCACTGTCATTTTTAGTTACTATATGTTCCTTCTCTGTGATGACACAGGAAATTTTCCATACGCAGCACATCCCAAATCGATATTTCCCTGTTACAGCTTATATTTGAATGCCTTTTCAATTAGTTACATAAAAATAATATAGCCTACTATTGGCTTGATAATGATTACATCTCTTTAAAGTGCGTAACTATATTTTGATTGTAAATGTGAATTAAATGAAAATCAGAGTTTATAATCAGTCTGTTTAGTTCATTATTTGTCCAGCTGGAGTCGCCAATTCACACACACCAGTAAAAGTGCGCACACGAAGTCAAGAGTGTCTGGAGGGTGCGCACATATTTACGGCAAGTTTTTATGAATCAAGATATGTTTGTGGAAAATTGCTTACTCACTTTTCAATGCCCATTTTGTGGTTACGCAACATTTATACATCAGGCCCCATGTGTAAATGCTCTCCGAAACACATTTGAGACTTTTGTCACTGAATATTTGCATTGGGCTTGCGTCGCACAGTAAACAATAACAAAGAAAGTGACTATTGCATGTTGTAGTAGAGACAGAACTTTTTTCCTTTTTTTATCTGTTTCCGATCGCTGATGAAACTGAAACTAAACAAAGACGTGTGCGCACCTATGGGGAGACCCGAGGGGGAAAACACACAGCGTGCCCATACAGACACACGCGTGCTGAGCAAATTCAATTGGAATTAAGTAGTAAACCACATCTTTTAAATTCACTGCTCGGAATTAGCATAATCACGGAACTTAACTCTGTTTTATTTGCGTATAGCACAGGAATTGAAGATCGGATTTATATCCATTTGGCGGAGACACATTGACGTGGCCAAGTGTAAATGGAACTTTGGAGCTTTTTCAATCAGTTAGCTATCTGATCAGTAAAAATGCATGAAGTGGACAAGTTTTTACTGTTCATATTTAGAGGTAGGAGTTTGAATATACTTATTAAACTTTTGGTAGGTAAAACCATAGTTAATGCATAGCAACATGCTAAAAATACATCTTGGCAGTGTCATTGCAACCACTCCCAGTACCATTATGGCGGTGAGTTTTGCACAGCTAAGCATCACTCTTGTTCAGAAAATGAAGTTCTTCATCTAGTTCTAGTTCAATTCACTAGCTATTCACTAATAAATAAAACAACCTTGTGCAGAAGGTTCTTTTGAACTTCTAATTAGCACAATTACTCAGCCTGATGTATTGCTAAATAACACCAAAATGTATTTAAACATGTTCAGGTTCCCTAGTTTCTGCATATTGCTGTATGTATGCAAAGACTACGCTTGACACTCCAGGACTGTTCTCTGTTTAAAAAGTGAGAGGTTGTGTCCCAACATCAATAATTGACATAATATTAATATTAGCACTTTTCATGACTTGGTGATGACTCAGTATTTGCACTCATGCTTTTTATGACAGCATTGAATATGCAGCTCAATATCTTGTGTCCTTCTCTTTGTCACAGTATGCTGGGGTATACTGAATTCCCCCTTAGGGATCAATAAAGTGTCTATCAGACTGACTGTATAGTCGCACAGTAGGAGTGCAAGAGTACATTTCATGGAGAATAAATTTGCGGCATTACTCAATATGTAAATTAGACTGAACTTTGCAGCTCTTTAGAACCAGGACAATCCATTTTTTGTGTAATATTACAGCAGCACTTCTAAATGTTATTTGATGCAAATAAGCAAGGCAAAACTGGGCAGATATTTTGGGACCACTGCATTTTTCATCATTTTTGTACATTTACTCTTTTATTTATATAAATATACAGATTAGCGACAACATTAAATCCACCGGAGTTTCCGTAGACTTTGTCAGTTCGAACCAGTCTGGCTATTCTCCGTTGACCTCATCAACAAGGCATTTCCATCCGCAGAACTGCTGCTCACTGTAGGCCTTTTTGTTTTTTGCAACATTCAGTTAATTGTGCATGAAAATCCCAGGAGATCAGCAGTTACAGAAATACTCAAACCAGCCCAGTATTTCTGAGTATTTCTGTAACTGCTCGAACTGACAAAGTCTACAGTAACTCAGATAACCACTCTGTACAATTGTGGTGAGAAGAACAGCATTTCAGAATGCTATTCTTTATTATTTGGTGGCACGAGGAGGACCCCCATAATATTAGGCAGGTGGTTTTAATGTTGTGACTGATCGGTGTGTATATATAATTGGCATCAGTCGAATTAATATGTATCCATAACTGTTTTCATCAATTATAACATCATAAATATTCATAAAAGAAAATGATTAACTTCGATCACAAACTAATGTGAATTAAATTACTCCCTTTACTGCCTCTCTAACATTACTATGGGAGAAATTGGGCATAAGATTCCCACATACTGTTAGATTACATTCTGAAAGTATCCCATATTTTAACAGATTAATGGTGCACTCCCAAAGTACTGTATATGATTAATGTTCATGGCACTTCTAACCTCACAAAGTGGCATGAGAAGGCTCATGGAAAGCTCCACATATAAAGAGAATATGCTGACTTTCAATTGGCTAATTGAAACTAATTGCTAATCACCTTTTCAGTAAATGAATTTGCATAAGTGAAGGCTCATAATTATTGCATGTCATGTACCTTTACTTTGTAAGTGTTTAAAGGGATAGTTCACCCAAAAATGAAAATTCTCCCATGAGAGAAGAACACAAAACGAGATGTTTCAAATATCACTGCCCTTCTTTTCAGTACAATGACAGTTCAAATTGCCTCACTTTAAAGCTTAAAGCAAGACCCAAAAGTGTCATGAAAGTAGTCTGTTCGGCTCATGCATCATAGCCCATGTCTTCCATATGCATGCAATAGGATTTGGTAAGAAACAAAGATATCAGAATTCACAATTTTCCCTAGCTTTAAATCCATAAGAAAGGGACAAAGAAATAGTTGAGTGGCCTAGCTTTACTGTTTTTGTGTACTATTACTTTGATGAATCACTTAAATATGTGAATTTCATCCAAATTTGAATGTAAATATTTCTGAACTTGACTCAAGATATTTTGTTTTGTCTAGTCAAGCAGTGCTTCGAATTCTGATGTTTGGCAATTTTGTAGTGTGTGTGTGTGTGTGTGTGTGTGTGTGTGTGTGTGTGTGTGTGTGTGTGTGTGTGTGTGTGTGTGTGTGTGTGTGTGTTTCGTCCTAGCCTGTAAAATGAGGCCTGTTGGAGCCACCTGTGACCCTGCTGCTGAAGATAATTCGCTGTCAATATTTGTTAACCTTGAGACACACATTCTCTCTCTCTCTCTCACTAACAAATGTACTTATGGTACCATTCACATATGCACAAACACCCCACCTCACTCGGTTTAACGGCCCCTTTTAAATAAATAAAGACTTTGATTATAGGATAGTTAGTAAATGTGTTGTGCATAGTTTATTGCATTCTATTGCATTGGTGTCTATGAATGTATAGTTATAATAATATAAAAGGGATAGTTCACCTAAAAATGAAAATTCTGTCATCAATTAATTACGCTAATGTTGGTCCAAAACCAAATGACTTGCTGCTTTTGTGGGACACAAAAAGAGATGTTGGAATGACAGCTTCAGTCATCACTTTCATTGCAATCTATACTTGGGTTAACTCATTTTGTGCTCCATGTAAGAAAGATTGGAACAACATGAAGGTGAGGTAATAATGACTTAATATACATTTTTAGATTAACTATCGCTCTGAAAATTATTAAAGCAGTGATGAGTATAAAGGCATATTTATAAAGCTGTATAGAAAAGAAAAACAAATGTGTTATAAGTGTTTCAGACTTTGTCCAAGTCCCTTGAATTCAGCTCAGTGAGCCAACTGAGTTTCATATTCAGTATTTCCCTTAGGATCTTTTTCAGCAGCGGTGCTGTTGTGCACGCATACACAAGTCCACAATGCCAGACCTGCATTAATGCTTGTTGGTCAAAGAATAGATTAAAAAAGGTGTCAAACTCAATTTCAGTCTGGGCCTCATCAGGGTTTATTTTTGCCCTCAAAGGGCACTTTGAAAATGAGGCACCAGCATCTGCATTGGTAGCACCCATGCAAATAATATTGAAATGTACTTTTGACAGTGCAGCATTGATTTTGACAATACCTAAGTTGTATATGGCTAAATTGAAATATTCTGACAGTGTGACTACAGCCGTGGCCAAAAGTATTGGCTGTGACATACAAGTTTTCTGCTTCAGTTGTTGTGGTGCTTGTTCACATTGTTTCTAGATTATTGTGCAGAGTGATCAGATGCATTTTAAATAATTGCATCAAGCGTCATTGCCCAAAAAAATTATATTTATCACTCAAACCCAAATTTCACTGTTTTTTTGGTCCTGGCACAAAATGACCAGCTAACATCATTTCACTAATCATATCAGCAGCACCTGGAAAAGTGTGAATGAGTACTAGTCAGGTGAAATCATAGATTATAAGAGCAGACTGAATGCTATAAAAGGAGGGAAGAAGTGCTTCCAATCATTTTGTTCTTGTTAGCAATGGTTACCCCTAAAGAAAGAGGTGTAGCCATCATCACTTTGCATCCAAATGGCCTTGCATGCAAGGAAATTGCTGCAAAGAATATTACACCTGAAAGAACCATTTACCAGATCATCAAGAACTTCAAGGAGAGAGGTTCAACTGCAGTGAAGAAGGCTTCAGGACATCTCGGAGTGTCCAGCAAGGGCCAGGACTGTCTCCTCCTGAGGAGTCAGTTACGGAATCATGCCACCAGTGCAGAGTTTGCTCAATATTGGCTGCAGGTTGGTGTGAGTGTATCTGCATGCACAGTGAGGCGAAGACTTATGGGCAATGGCCTGGTGTCAAGAAAAGCAGCAAAGAAGCAACATCTCTCCAAGAAAAACATCAAGAACAGACTGAAATTCTGCAGGAATTACAAGGATTGGACAGCAGAAGACTGGTGCAAAGTTATTTTCTCTGATGAAGCCCCCTTCCGACTGTTTGGGACATCTGGAAAATCGATAGTCCAGAGAAGAAAATGCGAACGCTACTGTAGGATATTTGGTATGCGACATTTAGGAGGGAACTTTAAAGTGCCTTATTCTCACACCATTATATGTAAGGATATTTGGTATGCTAAATTTAATGTCTTGAAATATGTGAGCTATGAACTAAATTAAACTGTCCTTATTGTACCTTATTAGGTAATGAAATGTATAATGGAATTAGTCTCATTCGAGAACCATTATAAATTAGATAAATAACAAATAACTAGATTACTTGTCTTAATAGATATGCCATCATTGAAATCGTAATACATCGTCTAGTTGTATCAGCTCACAATTTCTACTGTAAGGAATTAGCTTTAATAAGTGAATTACGATTTATTGACTTATTGGAGTGATATTATTCTCATGGCTTATTGAACTGTATTTAGGTACAGTTTTGAAGCGAAATCTTTTAGAAACAGGGATGAGACCATATCAAAATATACCACAGTCAATCATCTTTGAATACAGACAAACTTCATTACTATTCTAAACATAAATCTAATCAACACATATATTCATAATGGTTGGTGAAAAGTGTGACAGGATGTGAAATAAATTATCAGTACAGTGAAAATGAACTTTATGGAGTCTGACATTACCTTAAGAACCATTTATCCTTCGAGTCTACATCGATTTGCTATCGGGTTACCCAAATTATTTAACTAATACACTAGCACTTTGAGCACAATTTGGAGATGTACTTGCGTGTAGTGGTGTTTCCTTGTGTTCTTTGTGTTGCTTGGTTCTTGGCCGAAAGTTCGTTCCGTCTGTGTTTTGGATCTCTGTACAATTGTAGTTATTGCCTGTATGAATTATGATGTTGGCTTTGAAGCAAGGCCTTCTCGTGTGTGTGAACTGTAGAGTGACGAGCTTTCTCGGGACATGGAGTGTTCTTGGACCTCAAATGGCGAGGGACCTGGCAGTCAGAGGAGCGACCAGATGAAGCACGTGCAGGCAGAAGAGTAGTTCTTCCTGTTTGGAAATATTTTAACTGAAATTGGCCGCATCCCCAAAGGTGTCCTGCGCTAATCAGAAGTGACTTTTCAGAGTCACATGGTCGACTGGGCTATCCTTTCTGACAGTTGATTTTGGTGATGAGGCTTACAATCTCCTGCTCAAAAATATTGCATGTTTAATCATGAACTTTTATATCTTGAGAATGGTACAAGAGACATGATGTTCGTTGTCATCAGCTTTCTCTGTATACGCCAGCGAACATTTACATACAAAACATAAAATTATTTTATGGATGTTATATGTGTAGGTAACAACTTAAAAATCCCTGGTTACAAAAACATATTGGTTTTACACATAATTGTATTTTATCAAGTTAAGCATTATAGTTACCATTCTTAGTAGAATGAGATGAATCATACAGAATTAAAGATTATATTTATCAATTATAAGTGATTGCACATCGCTACACACATTTTAAAGAGGTTCATCAGTCTATAATCATTAATTTGTCAGGTACAAACATTACCACAGTTCAAAGCAATTTTCAGCATTGTCTAGCAAGGCTAGATTTAGATCATTAATCGAAATTTTGGATCCGTGGACAGGCAACTCCCCGGATCTTAGTCCCATAAAGAACCTGTGGTCAATCCTCAAAAGCCTAGTGGACAAGCCGAAGCCCACAAATTGTGATCAACTCAGAGTACTAATAAGGCAAGAATGGATCGCCATCAGTCAGGATTTGGCCCAGAAGCTGATATCCAGCATGCCAGATTGAATTGCAGAGGTTATAAAGAACAAGGGTCAACACTGTAAATATAGACTCTTTGCATATTTTGAATGTTTTTGCCAATAAAAGCCTTTAAAACTTATGAAATGCTTATTGTTTTCCAGTATACCATAGAAACATGTTATTTACAAATACTGAAGCTGCAAACTTTGCAAAACACAAAATTTATGTCACTGCCAATACATTTGGCCACGGCTGTAATTTGGTTCTTTTTTACAGATTCCTTTCATCTGGGTCCTACATCTGTATGTTTTGGAGCGCAAGCAAAATGCGCTCCAAAACATACAGATGACAGGGGAAGGCTCATTTATATTCATGAGGAAAGCGCCAACTGATTGTTCAGTGAAACGTTGTGATTCCCTCACATCCTATGTTTCGGAAATGAGCTTGCGGGCCATTTGAAATTAAGCGAGTATGGAATATTTTTATTTAATTATTCAGTTAATATGGTTTTGATAATTGTACTTAATATGTATGCAATGATCTAAAAATGACAATGTGTAATCAAGGTATTATGATAAGCTGCATTATCAATGTTATTCAGTATGTTACATAATCATTATTTTATTAAATTAATACTCTGATTATTTAGATACAGTTTGAAAGTGCAGAAAACAGCTTAGCATGCAGTCTGTCTCTGTGTAAGGCCTTTGTATCAAGGGAAAATGAATTGATGTATTGCGGAAAGTGGGAGATCTTGGAGATGAGATACTTGTCAAATGAATGAGTAAGGAGGTTTAGATAAGGAACTCCACCTGTAGTATCTTGGCTTTTCTAGAAAAAGAATTACAGCCTTTCTATCAAACTTTGTAGTGCCCAAAGGGAGGTGGATATTGAAAGGATAATTTAATAAGCAGGACTGGTGCAGATAATGCCAAGAATACCAAAACAGGCAAAAGATATGTGCACTACTAAGTGCTAGCATTAAGATGAAACTGCAAGTTGGGGCCAAAGGTGACCAGCTGGAAGGGAGACGGCAAAGATGAAACTAGGGAGGCATAACACGATTTCATTGGATGAAGAGGCCATCCCTGAAAGTGTTAAGGGGGAGCAGAAACTGTATAAAAATGAATGATTCTGAAGTGTAATTTCAGATGCTCCATGGACCACCTCAGCTTTATGTTTTTAAAAAGTCTGATCTTATAGCTCAAAACCAATGACTTTGAGAGGGAGTCTTTACATTAGAGGCAAAGTTTCCATGACACTTGTAATGCGGTGACGTCACTGAGTAAGTGCATGTATTTGTGTGTGTGGTGGGGTCCCTTTCACAGTATAGAAGGTGCGCTGCTTACTGGTGCTGGCAAGCATTATATTGCGTCAAGAATATTACATTAATCATGTGAAAATCCTGTTTCCACTGATCATCCTTGAGATGTTTCTACAACTTGATTGGAGTCCACCTGTGGTAAATTCAGTTGATTGTATCATGATTTGGAAAGGCACACACCTGTCTATATAAGGTCCCACAGTTAACAGTGCATGTCAGAACACAAACCAAGCCATGAAGTCCAAGGAATTGTCTGTAGATCTCTGATACAGGATTGTATCGAGGCACAGATCTGGGGGAAGGGTACAGAAAAATGTCTGCAGCATTGAAGGTCCCAATGAGCACAGTGGCCTCCATCATCCGTAAATGGACGAAGTTTGGAACCACCAGGACTCTTCCTAAAGCTGGCCGCCCGGCCAAACAGCGATTAGGGGAGAAGGGCCTTAGTCAGGGAGGTGACCAAGAACCCGATGGTCACGGACAGAGCTCCAGCATTTCTCTGTGGAGAGAGGAGAATCTTCCAGAAGAGCAATCTTCTCTGCAGCACTCCCACCAATCAGGCCTGTATGGTAGAGTGGCCAGACAGAAGCCACTCCTCAGTACAAGGCACATGACAGCCTGTCTGGAGTTTGCCAAAAGGCACCTGAAGGTCTCTTCGACCATGAGAAACAAAATTCTCTGGTCTGATGAAACAAATATTGAACTCTTTGGCCTGAATGGCAAGCGTCATGTCTGAAGGAAATCAGGCACCGCTCATCACCTGGCCAATACGATCCCTAGAGTGAAGCATGGTTTTTCAGCGGCAGGAACTGGGAGACTAGTCAGGATGGAGGGAAAGATGAATGCAGCAATGTACAGAGACGTCATTGATGAAAACCTGTACCAGAGCACTCTGGACCTCAGACTGGGGAGAAGGTTCATCTTCCAACAGGACAACGATATAGGACAGTCAGCAGTGGTGAATACCTACCGACAGTGGTCCGAGAAGGGACAGGTGTCCTGGTCTGATGAGTCATGTTTTCTTTTACATCACGTGGATGGTTGTGTATGTGTGCATCATTTACCTCTGGAAGTGATGGCACTGTGGGAAGACAAGCCGGTCGAGGGAGTGTGATGCTCTGGGCAATTTTCTGCTGGGAAACCCTTGGTCCGACCATTCATGTGGACATCAATTTGACACGTGCCACATACCTAAACATCGTTGCAGACCAGGTATACTCCTTCATGGCAATGATATTTCCTTATGGCAGTGGCATCTTTCAGCAAGGAATGGTTTAGGAACATGATGAAGATTTCAAGGTGTTGCCCTGGGTTCCAAATTCCCAGATCTCAATCCGATTGAGCATGTGGGATGTGCTGGACCAAAAAGTCCAATCCACGGTGGCCCCATCTAGCAACTATCAGGACTTGAAAGATCTGCTGCTATTGTCTCTATTGCGCCAGGTACAACAGGACACCTTCAGGGGTCTTATAGAGTCCATGCATTGGCGGGTTGGCTCTGTTTTGGTCATAATGTTTTGGCTCATCAGTGTATTCACAGAAACTAGGTGAACAGATGCTATATTGTGTATTTTAGCATGGATGCAGTATTGATCAATCAGCGACCAGGTCCTATTATTTTGAAGGCGATTTGGGGAAGAAAAAGTCTGATCCCATGTTTGTTTTATTATTATAAAACGATACACAATCGATTCTTGCCGTAAGATTTTTGAAATATAATTATGCATTCGCTTCATATTGTCAAACATTGTTAGCCTCTCATTGTTTTCTAAGAAATCCTTTGGTTTATCAGGCCTGGCAATGACCGACGACCGTAAGTGAATCAGAGGCAAACTTCAGTACAGCTGTTAATTCTAATCGTGAGCGACTGACTGCAAAGCTGATTTGTAATGATGGCTTATGGAGTATCCTCTTAACCTCACTCATCATAGACATATTGCTTTTAAAATTAGATTGCGTTCTTAATAGGGCATACTGGGCAGGGAAGAAACTGTAGTTGGAATTATCGTTCTCTGTAAATTTACACTTGCTTAACTATTTACCATTATGGGATGCCAATGCATATACATGTATGCCTGGATGATTTTGGGTCATCTAAGTTCAACTGATTTCTTGTTTTTGGCAATTAATCTGAAACAACAGCTTATGGATCAGATATTGTCAAGTTTCTTTTTTCCTATGGTTGATGTACCCTGATCACCTGCCTTATATTGTGTAGGTCCTCCTCGTGCTGCCAAAACTGCACAAACCCGCATCTCAAAATAGCATTCTTAGATGTTGTTATTCTCATCACAATTGTTCAGAATGGTTACCTGAGTTACCATAGGCTTTGTCAGGTCAAACCTTTCTGGCCATTCTCTGTTGACCTCTCACATCAACAAGGCATTTCCATTCGCAGCATTTTTTTTTTTTTTGGCAAAAGTAAATTCTGGAGACTATTTTGCATGAAAATCCCAGGAGATCAGCAGTTAAAGAAATACTCAAACCAGCCCGTCTGACACCAACAATCATGCCATGGTCCTAATCACTGAGATCACATTTTTCCCCATTCTGATGGTTGATGTTATTGATGAACATTAGCTAAAGCTCCTGACCCATATCTGAGTAGTTTGAGTATTTCTGTAACTGCTGATCTCCTGGGAATTTCACGAACAACAGTCTTTAGAATTTACACAGAATGGTGCCAGTTCTGTGGATGGAAATGCCTTGTTGATGAGAGAGGTCCACAGAGAATTGCCAGACTGGCAGAATGACAAAGTCTACGGTAACTCAGATTGCTATTATGAGATGCAGGATGGCACTGTTTTGGCGGCACCCTACCACGCTTTTTCTATGCTGTTTACAGGGATCACACAAGGTCTTTGAAGTGCTTGAATTTAGCTTAGAAATTTAAGCACACGAATAGCTGGAAATGGCCTTGTTTTGTTGAAAAGTGCTTGAGATTAAAATGGACCATTTCTTCCATGTAATGTGTGTCCATCAAAGATGAATTCACCACACTCCATCGTATAATCGCATAATTTATCTTTAATATCCTGTTTTTTACAGTCAGATAAGAAAGTTAAAATAAATATAAAATGTAATCAGAAATAGCTCATATGCGCCAAAAAACATGAATTCTCTCTTTAATAACTGGAAAACTGAGATGCACTTTGAACTTTTAAAGTGACAGTAACCTTTTTAGCGCTTAATGTAAACTCAATGTTTTTACTTGTAAATTGTACACATTATTTAAAACATTGATAACTCATCATTATTATACATACACAATTTCATGATATAATATTAAATTATAGAATGTAGAATTTGTACATTTAAAAAAATAAATAAAATGTGACTAATAATGATGACAAACAAATAGTTAAAATATAGACTTTCACATACTTTTTCAGGACAGGTTCAGTTTTATTGCTTGTTCTGCACCAGATCAGCCTAAATGTTGCCCACTATTTTTGAAGGACTATTTGTTTTTCTTTCAGAGAAAGTTATGTGAGGAACTCATTTATATTTTGAGAATGTATTTTGTATTAAATAACTTTTTTTTTTTTTTTGAGAAATTATAATGTGCATTTTGCACAAACATTATTCGAAATATAGATCATATAAATAATTCGATATATGGACTTTTTTCAACTAGCAGCCTTTTAATCTGAAATCATCCCACCTTAGTGATATTATCAGTTATCGGAAAATACAGTTCAAGTCATAAATTTACATACACTTAGGTTGAAGTCATTAAAACTCATTTTTTAACCACTCCATAGATTTTATATGAGTAAACTATAGTTTTGGCTAGTCGTTTGGACATCTACTTTGTGCATGACACAAGTAATTTGTCCAACAATTGTTTACAGACAGATTGTTTCACATTTAATTGACGTTAACTGTACCTTTTCAAGCAGCTTGGAAAATTCCAGAAAAGGATGTCAAGCCTTTAGGCAGTTAGCTTCTTATAGGAGGTGTACTGAATTGGAGGTGTACCTGTGGATTTATTTTAAGGCCTACCGTCAAACTCCGTGCCTCTTTGCTTGACATCATGGGAAAATCAAAACAAATCAGCCGAGACCTCAGAAAATACATTTGTGGACCTCCACAAGTCTCGTTCATCCTTGAGAACAATTTCCATATGCCTGAAAGCTACCACGTTCATCTGTACAAACAATAGTAAGCAAGCATAAACTAAAGGGGACCAAGGAAGACACACACGGTCTCCTAGAGATGAACGTAGTGTGGTGTGAAAAGTGCAAATCAATCCCAGAACAACAGCAAAGGACCTTGTGAAGATGCTGGAATAAACAAGTACACAAGTATCTTTATCCATAGTAAAACGAGTCCTATATCAACATAACCTAAGGAAGACACCACTGCTCCAAAACCACCATATAAAAAAGCCATACTGCAGTTTACAAGTGCACAAGGGGACAAAGATCTTACTTTTTCAGGTATTTCCTCTGGTCTGATGAAACAAAAATGGAACTGTTTGGCCATAATTGACTATTGTTATGTATGGAGGTGAAAGAGTGAGGCTTGGAAGCTGAAGAACACTATCCCATCCGTGAAGCATGGGAGTGGCAGCATCATATTGTGGGGGTAGTTTGCTGCAGGAGGGACTGGTGCACTTTTCAAAATAGATAGTATCATGAACACTTTGAATAATAGATTGAGACATTCTTTACTTTCGTCCTCAATGAAAATGCAAATTTGTTCTTTTCCAGAGATTAAATCATTCATGATCATAGTATGAACTCATTAATATGTGAGATGTGAATCATCTGAGGAAAAAAAAAACAGCCTTGTATTCAAGTAAAAAACATTTGGTGAAACTCCATGCTCCTTCACATAGCTTCTAAATCCCATGTGTCAACTACTTGCATGCCAAGTCAACCTCAGTGTAGCAGTCAAAACTAAACTTAAAAACTAAAGTTAACAGCAATAAAGTGAAAACTGAACTAGATATTAAAGACAAATTGAAAATAAAATGGAAATACAAACAAAACAAAAATTCGAATCTATTTTATCCCAAACACTTATCTGAAACACGTATGGAATCATCCACTTCACCAGCAGTGTTTTCTAGTTATGTTGCCATTCTCTTTTATCGTCTCTTAACTCGGTTTCAGTTATTGTCAGGCCAGGTTGGTCGCCATGATTGCTGCCCGCAGCTATGTCTTCAGCTCCACTAGTAATCAGAAGCCTCTCAGATGCGAAACCAATCAGCCTCTTTCCCTGCTGAGCTCATCTCAACAGGGAACCAGGCAGAGAAAATACTCAATCAATGGTCACAATTAAATGAGAAATAATTAAAGTAGAAAACACAAAGCTGTCTCTCTACTTCTGCAATACTTTGTCTTTCACTCCAGTTCTGTTTTTTAAAAATGTTCTGTAGCTCAAACTTTCTCTGTAGTTCAACAAGTTTATTGTGCACATTTTTCAGACACTGCAAAAGGTCACTTCTAATTTGAAGTTTGTCGTTTATGTAGATGAGAAATTGGTCTCGGTGTCAGACAGCATGCCATCTGATGCACACAGACCATCTGATGCATGTTGCTTAAATGGCTCTTGCACAAATGGCAAGAGCCTGTTCCAGTGTGATTGGCAGGCTTCTACACCATTTCAAGGAGTCAGTTTTTACTTTAAACAAATTTTGTTTACAAGTTAATTCTACAATGAGGGCTTCCAATGAAGAACTAGTTGCTGGATTTGCCAAAGTTTGTGTTAAACTATTGGTAGCAAGTAAAGGAGATACTCATGAGTAGAATTTATTTATTTAGAATACATTTTGCTTTGGTCTCAGTTAAATTCAAACTGTGGTTGGTTGCTTTATACAATATGTTGGTCAGACGCCCCATCTTGTCTAAGGAGGTGGATCTTTGCCAGAATAAACTTGCATTGTGGACCAGACATTATGCTGAGAGTCAAAAGTCTGGCTGCATTGGATTAATGGAGACTGTAGATGTCAAGATTTATAGAGAAAAATTTTGTGTTTTTCCCCACAAAACTGATCGTACTGCTTCAAAAGTGGTATGGGTTACCTTTTATATCTTGAAAGTTTTGGACCCATCAAAATATCTTGTCTGTTCTGCAGAAGAAAATCGTAAATCAGAGTATTAGGTGGCTTAAGGGTGAGTAAATGATAAGAGGATTATCATTTTTGTTTAAGTAGAAGTATATTCTATAGAGCGCAACAGTCTGGTTACGGAAGTAAATTTACAGTTTCTCCATAAATGAATAGTTTTTAAATGATAACTTATAAACCGTTAATGACCGACATACCGTGAGCGCTGAGGTTTTTAATCTCTAGTAAATGCTTCCGTTGAAGCACCCGTCTGCATTATTCTGCATAATCTATTTGAAAATTGTTGCATAAGGATGGGCAAGGAGGAGGGCAGGAACCGGCTAAACAGTCAACGGAAAGTTTAATCGTATAAATTAATTTAAAACAACATAAAATATAAGATGAACATGCATGCAGCGCGTCCGCATAGGTCTCTCGAACTGGCGCCCCCGGCTCGTCTTTATCCCCCTCCTGGGTGATTAGCCCGATTCAGGGCAGGCCATGTGTCCTCATGGCTCGGCCTGCCCTCCTCCTCGTCACATAGCAACCAGCTTTTCTGGAGTGGGAAGCTTTAAACTCTTACTTATAACTGAACTGCAGGTCTCATTCTATACTGCTTTATTTATAAAGAACATCGCAGTAACATGAGCTGTACAATCAAAGGGAAACTGCATTACTTGCGTCCTCTCATCTTTGTTGTAATTAATGTCTCCATGCTATGATGTTTGAAAATTTGGTCAGTAATATAGAATGCATGTCTTCTGCCTGTTTTCAGATATTACCTTAAATTATATTTATTTCACATTTTAGCGCCGCTACAGAATTCACCTTCATGGCTAGAAAACGTCCACATTTCATTTTATCTGCTTTTGCAATATTTAAGCCACACTGTCTGTCTCTATTCAGTGAGATGAAAACAGAATTTGAATGGAGCTGAAAGTGTTCAATTCTGTGTAGCCTGCTTATAATTTTAGTAGACAGTCCATTCCCAGCTCAGAGTGAGCACAGTTGTCATTGTGCAGCTTTTACAAAACATTCTTTGTTTCGTTGCAGGGTTTAACAAAAGAGCATGGTGGCTCTAACACTATTCATTGAGGAAATATGTGCTTTTGCGTTATTGGGACAGGGCATTGTAAGCCCACTTTTTAAATCCCTGAAAGCAGTGGCTGCCTCGAGTTCACATCAGAGAAGGAAATGTACAGTACTAGGGCTATGGGGTGAAAATATTATAGGGATAATTCACCTAAAAATGCAAATTCTGTCACCCTCATCTTGTTTCAATCCTGTTTGACTTTCTTCTGTTGAACACAATAGGAGTGAGAATAAATGCTTTTTATATATGTGTTATCCTCTCCACATTCTAATAAACTAGGTTATTTGTAATGATCAGCATTGATGCTCTATTCAAATAAGAGTAGAATTTACTAAAAGATCATGCCAGATTGCTGTGTCTCAAAATTAACCTATATTCATTATGTAAAGCCTTTATAATGGCTTCACAAATGTCATCCCTGTACCGTACATACACTGACAGTTTAATGTGTCCTGCGCTAACCTTTGTCGGTGCCATGTCTCGCTTAAATCTCAAAGGTTAGGATGACGAAGATTCAGTCTTTGATAATCTCCATGGTAACAGTAAGCCTGCTTTGATTATCGTCATTTGAAACGGCAGGTGTCTCTATGCGTGTTTTGATCAGTGTTCTGGCGTTTCCCCTCGTCCAATCAGGGGATGATTACACCCTCTGATGGACTCACTGATTAAACTCACTGATGAGCTATTAATGACAGAGAAATCAAGAATATGTTTACAGGTGAGTGTATAGAGTAGGAAAGAACTTCTTGTAATGGAGTACACGGTAAGTTCATAAAAAGTAGTAATATAAAATCATATCAAGCGCCCAAAGTTCAATTGTACAGTTGATATGCTCAAAGTAAAACATTCAAGTCATTCTTTGAATTATTTGATCATTAAATTCCAATTCCATTTTTACATCAATTAGCTGACTGAACTATGTCTCTCATTCTATGTTGGTGTATTTTTGATGTCATGAATGCAGCAATAACATGGACTGTTTCATCAAAGGAAGATTTCAGGATCCGGTTGCACCAGCCAAACGCAGGTTACAACTTAGTAACTGGGCACAATTTGTGTATTACTAAATGTTTTAGCGTTGCACCATTAAACTTGAAACTTAACGCTATATTAAAACAAAATATTAATTAAAGCCTCCTACCAGGAGTAACGGTTGGAATAAAAAAAAAATTGATTAAATTACATCAATATCTCATGTTTTGCATGAAAGACTTCAATCATTTAGACATATATTATGTTGAGATTTACATTTATTTACATTTACGAGAGAAAAACGATGTAAAAAAAACAAACTACTTTGCGGCTCTTTGGCATTTGAAACCAATTTAAACCGTGCATTTACATGTGTGTGTCACCCGGTATGTCACTGACATGCCAAGTTTCAAGAGAAACAAAATATATAGAATATAAAAAAAACACACACACTGAGCACTTTATTAGGAACACCTGTACACCTTATTTATGTGATTATCTAATTACACAATCATTTTGCTGCAGTGCATAGAATCATACAGATACAGGTCAGGAGCTTCAGTTAATCTTCATATAAACCATCAGAATGGGGAAAATGTATTCTCTGTGATTTCGACAGTGGCATGATTGTTGGTGCCATATTGGCTGGTCTGATTATTTCTGTAATTGATGATCTCATGGGATTTTCATGCACAACAGTCTCTAGAGTTTACTCAGACTGGTGCCAAAAACAAAAAACTTCCAGTGAGCGGCAGTTCGGACGGAAACGCCTTGTTGATGAATGAGGTCAACGGAGAATGACCGGACTGGTTCAAGCTGAAAGAAAGGCTATGGTAACTCAGTAAACCACTCTGTACAATTGTAGTGAGCAGCATCTAAATAGCATCTCAGAATGGACAACACATTAAAACTTAAGGCGGATGGGCTACAACAGCAGAAGACCACGTCGGGCAATTCATTAGGACCATAGTGTTCCTAATAACGTGCTAAGTGAGTGTATATAATGAATAATGTCAGATTTTCCAATCTGTTTGTTGTACTAGTTTAAATGTATTGCCCTTTATTAATTTTAGAGGCAGTTCCTAAATATATATGTATATGTATATACACTCACCTAAAGGATTATTAGGAACACCATACTAATACTGTGGTTGACGAACTTTCGCCTTCAGAACTGCCTTAATTCTACGTGGCATTGATTCAACAAGGTGCTGAAAGCATTCTTTAGAAATGTTGGCCCATATTGATAGGATAGCATCTTGCAGTTGATGGAGATTTGTGGGATGCACATCCAGGGCACGAAGCTCCTGTTCCACCACATCCCAAAGATGCTCTATTGGGTTGAGATCTGGTGACTGTGGGGGCCATTTTAGTACAACTCAGTGTTATGTTCAAGAAACCAATTTGAAATGATTCGAGCTTTGTGACATGGTGCATTATCCTGCTGGAAGTAGCCATCAGAGGATGGGTACATGGTGGCCATAAAGGGATGGACATGGTCAGAAACAATGCTCAGGTAGGCCGTGGCATTTAAACGATGCCCAATTGGCACTAAGGGGCCTAAAGTGTGCTAAGAAAACATCCCCCACACCATTCCACCACCAGCCTGCACAGTGGTAACAAGGCATGATGGATCCATGTTCTCATTCTGTTTACGCCAAATTCTGACTCTACCATCTGAATGTCTCAACAGAAATCGAGACTCATCAGACCAGGCAACATTTTTCCAGTCTTCAACTGTCCAATTTTGGTGAGCTCTTGCAAATTGTAGCCTCTTTTTCCTATTTGTAGTGGAGATGAGTGGTACGGTGGGGTCTTCTGCTGTTGTAGCCCATCCGCCTCAAGGTTGTGGGTGTTGTGGCTTCACAAATGCTTTGCTGCATACCTCGGTTGTAACGAGTGGTTATTTCAGGCAAAGTTGCTCTTCTATCAGCTTGAATCAGTCGGCCCATTCTCCTCTGACCTCCGAGCATCACAGGACTGCCGCATACTGGATGTTTTCGCCCACAGGACTGCCGCATACTGGATGTTTTTCCCTTTTCACACCATTCTTTGTAAACCCTAGAAATGGTTGTGCATGACAGTCCCAGTAACTGAGCAGATTGTGAAATACTCAGACCGGCCCGTCTGGCACCAACAACCATGCCACGCTCAAAATTGCTTAAATCACCTTTCTTTCCCATTCTGACATTCTGTTTGGAGTACAGGAGATTGTCTTGACCAGGACCACACCCCTAAATGCATTGAAGCAACTGCCATGTGATTGGTTGATTAGATAATTGCATTAATGAGAAATTGAACAGGTGTTCCTAATAATCCTTTAGGTGAGTGTGTGTGTGTGTATATATATATATATATATATATATATATATATATATATATATATATATATATATATATATATATATATATATATATATATATATATATAATTTTTTTTTTTTTTAAATATTTACTTATTTTTTTATGCATGGTATTTAGATACAAAAAGGTTTGAACATCAACCATAAAGAGAGAACAATGTAATGCATGGCTTTTCAACAAGGCTGCTTATTGGATTATTGTATCCAAGTGTCCTATTAAGTGACTACACATTACGGTGATCTTACGCCCTACTAGCTAAAGGCCAAAGTATACTTCGCACATCCATGTTGCAGCTTGCTCCGCGCACAGTATGCGTGATTTAAATTTCCTAATAATCCAGTCTGTGTTTCATCTCTGACCACATGCTGACCAGATTTTCTCGACTTGCAGTCGCTGTCATCTGTGCACATCGTCAGTGTATGCTCCGGCCATTGACTATACTAAAAGAGTATCCCAAAGATGTTGTAGTGAGCATGCGTCAAAGCATTCGTATTTGCTCACATCCAGAAGAGTATACTCCCAACAAAGGCAACGCGGTCAACCAGGCGCGAACCAATCCGGAACGCTCAAAAATGGAGTATACCTGGGCCATAAGTCTTGCCTTAAGAACTGGTCGTGCAACTTTTTAAAGCACAGACTTATTATTAAGCCCTTCAATTTGAACTTAACATTCCAACTTAAAGGAATAGTTCACCCCAAAATGAAAATTCACTCTTTATTCACTTACCCTGATGCCATCCCAGATGTGTATGGCTGTCTTTGTTCAGCAGAACACAAATTAAGATTTTTTGAAGAAGATAAAGCTCTGTCAGGTCTTTATAATACAGGTGCCAGCACTTTGACTGTCCAAAAGTCACATTTAGGCAGCAATAAAGTAATCCACACGGCTCCAGTCGATCAATGATTGTCTTCTGAAGCAAATCAGCATGTTTGTGTAAAAAAAATATTAATCTATAATTAAAATGCTATTAACTTTTAAAAAGTGCTTCCTGCCAGCAGCTGATGCAAGGCATGACGCAAGCATGTGTGCAAGCTCACGCCGTAATTCGGAAGCTGCACTTATTAACAACAGAAGAATGAATGTCATGTGTGTTTGGCCATTTCAAGCTGCATCTGGGCCCTGGATGAAAGCACTGATTTAAAGTTAAAAACGTTTTAATTATCGACTTGTTTCTTACACAAACCTATTGATTTGCTTGAGAATTCATTAATTGATTGACTGGAGTTGTGTGGATTACTTTATTGTTACCTCAATATGACTTTTGGACTGACAAAGTGCTGGCACCAGTGTACATGTACTATAAGGACATGAGAGTTCTATCTCCTAAAAATCTTCATTTGTTTTCTGCTGAAGAAAGACATCAGGGTAAATGAATAATGAGAGAATATCAATTTTTGTGTGAACTATTCCTTTTAAGCTGGTGCAACTTTACCCAGAGGGATAAATCATAGATTGGAATTTGGAGTAGAACACATCGTAGATTACTTTTTTAAATATTTTTTTATATATAGTGTTAAATGAATGTGTCCTTGAGATATCATGTTGAAATGTATGCAGCCTTATCAAATATCATGCATAGCAAATCATCTCTTTGTTCTATGTGAGAACAAAACTTATGAAAGTTATGCATTTTGAAACTTAGGTTTAAGAATCCTGTGTAAACAATCAAATTTACAATCAAATCATTATCCTTGCTTGACTGCCAATGTTGAAGGACTCTTTTAGAATCTCTTTCTTTGGGTAAAGTCCTTGGTTGGTTTAATATTTAATTGTCAATATATAAAACACCATTAAAATTGATGCAAACATGTCATAATTTCACATTTGTAAGAAACTTGTTTTAAAGAACTGTTCCTCTGCATTTCTTATTCTCAAGTTAGTCAACATTGGAGATATCAGAGGAAACCAAACTCCATTAAACCATTTCATCATACTCTTGATACCCCTTTATCAGACAAGGAGAGAAAAGTCTCCTATCGTGTCTTGACCAATAACATTTGCATTCACAGCTTGAACACTAGAATAATTTTTCATGGATCCACTATGGAGTCTTGGACTACTTCTAGCGCAGCAGTGATTATAACTGGTGCTTACAAAGCAAACATTGCATTATTATTGCTCATACATAAATTGCCCTACACCATTTTTGCTTTGTACTTGTATGGTACCTGAAATTATGTTGCTTGTTGAGGAGAGCTGTTTTTTTATGTAAGGGATTGGACTTGCAATGTTCTACATTTAAATGATAAAACACCAGTCTTTGGACCAGAACATCATGGAAACTTGGTGGGTTCTTTTGACTTGGGCCAGTAAACAACAACCCAGAACACCTTAGCAACACCGTAGCAATCTCCCTGAACACTTAATCTGCTAACAACCACTGAAAACACTTTAGCAAACATACAGTGCTCTGGTAAAATTATTATCCCCATCCTGATTTCTTCTTTTTGTGTATCTCATACACGTTTTTTCAAAAATTCAAACAAAATCTAACATAAAACAGGCAATCGAAGTAAACACAAAATACAGTTTTTAAATGATAATGTTATTTATTGAAGCAAAGAAGTGATCCAATACCAACTGGGCTTGTGTGGAAAAAGTATTTGCCCCCTTAGTTACTAAATACCTAAATCTATGAAACTTCATTCACAATGGGGTTCAGCTGGAACACACACAAGCCTGATTACTGCCAGCCCTGTTCAATCAAATCAACACCTAAATAGAACTTTTTCTAAGTTGTCTAAAAGGTCTCACCCAGTAGCACACTATGCCAAGGTCGAAAGAAATACCAGAAATGATGAGGAAAAAGTTGATTGAAATACATCAGTCTGGGAAGGGTTACAAACTATTTCAAAGGCTCTGGTGCTCCAAAGAACCACAGTGAGAGCCATTATCTCTAAATGGAGAATACTTGGCACAGTAGTGAACCTTCCCAGAAGTGGCTGACCTTCCAAAATTCTTCCAAGAGCACAGCAACGACTCATCCGGGAAGTCACAAAAAAGCCGAAGACAACATCCAAGGAACTGCAGGCCTCTCTCACATCAATAAAGGTAACTGTTCATGAGTCCACTATCAGAAAGACACTGCCAAAAAATGCGATCCATGGAAGTGTGGCGAGGCGAAAACCACTGCTAACCCTGAAGAACATTAAGGCTCATCTGATTTTTGCCAGAACACACCTTGATAATCCTCAAACCTTCATACCTACGGTCAATCATGGTGGTGATAGCATGATGGTGTGGGGATGCTTTGCTGCTTCAGGTCCATGGTGACTAGCAATATTTGAGGGAAACATGAATTCTGCTCTCTACCAGAAAATCCTAAAGGAGAACGTTCGGTCATCAGTCCGTGAGTTAAAGCTCAAGCGCAACTGAATTATGCAGCAAGACAATGATCCAAAGCATAGGTGCAAGTCCACCTCTGAATGGCTCAAAAGAAGCTAACTTAAATTAAATTTAAGGTCCTGTGGCAGGACCTTAAATTGGCATTTCATGCTCAAACCCTCAGAAAAATGTGACTGAACTAAAGCAGTTCTGCAAAGAAGAGTGGGCCAAGATTTTACCACAGCGTTGTGAAAGACTGATCCCCAGTTATCGGAAGCATTTGGCTGCAGTTGTTGCTGCTAAAGGTAGCACAACCAGCTGTTAAGTTTAAGGGGGCAGTCAGTTTTTCACATGGTGATATATGTTAACTTTTTTTGCTTCAATATAAATATATATATTTGAAAACTGTATTTTGTGTTTACTCTGGATACTTTGTTTTATTTTATATATCGTTTGAAGATCTAATTTGTATGAAAAATATACAAAAATAGAAGAAATCAAGATGGGGGGCAAATACTTTTCTACAGCACTGTAACAGCTTATCAACGTGGAGATGATTTTGTATGGGTAAGCTTACTCTAGTTATTTAATGTCTCACTTACCACTTGATTTCAAACATATGAAATATTTTATATCTGAAGTAGTATTTGACCCAATGGCCCAATGCTTAAATTAACTTCTCATAATCATTTATTCTGTTTGGATGGGGGAAAAAATATATATTCAAATGAGATACTGGCCTTTAATAATAATTTGATAGAATCAGCCTGTAATATCTCAGCGCAACTCATCAGAGTAATCCTCATGGAGGCGTGTTCTTGTGTTTTTGGGTAAACATGCAAGGCATTGACTGGATGGAGCTTTGATTTGATCACTAGAGACTGCAGAGAAAACTAAAGACAGAATGCCGAAACAAGACGACATCATCTCTGTCCATCACAGCTGTCTAACGGAAAGACTATCCTGAGATTTGAGTGTTATTCCGGGTGACATGCTTTTCCAAACAGGCTCTCACTTTTATTCCTTCTAGATCTACCTCCATTCATAAAGCTTATGTCATATATCGTGTTAGACTGTCATTGCAGCAGAAGTTGTTTGTGTGTGGTAGAGTATCATGGGGAAAGAGGTTTTGTAATGACAGCAAGCTTTTTGTAGTGATGAATTTTAATTTGGCAGACTGAGGTCACAGGGACACAGGCTATAGAACGTCATACAAACATAATTCTCTAGAAGTCTAAATGCTAGGGTAAACATAGTTTTTATGCATTCCATTATGTCTTGTGTGTGGTTAAGCACTCAACCTTTCAAATTGTAGTCTTTTGTTTGTGTTGACCCATCGACACATACGCGATACGACCGCATTGCGCAGTCAACGGCAGGTGCATTGCGCCGTTGTCACGCAAAGATGCGGACCGTCGACGTGTCTAGACAAAATATTCTGCACACAGACAATCCATGTGCATTGTGCTTATGATGAAATTTGCATCACATGTACTGTGCTTGTTATAAGAAAAGCATTTATGAGAAATGCATTATATAAGAGATAATGTACAGTCAGCAGGTGTCACAAAATAAATCACCCTTGTATCACCCTGAAGATCACCTTAAAGGGGTCATTACATGAATCAAATTTTCCTTGATCTTTTGACAAATAAGCATTTGTTGAAACCAAGCTGCCAAAACGACTTGTTCTCTACTTCCTCCACAATTTGATGTCACACTGTGGTAGACATTTGCATCTGACCACCTCCACAATAAGACATACATGCCTAGTTTACCTTATCACTTTTGTAGTCCACCAGTAGCAGTGAGATAGCAAGAAGAGAGAAGGTCAGTCAAGAGCAGAGAGTTAATCATGACAGTGGGCATATACTTTCAAGTCATAAAGAAGCAGCCCCAAAACGGAGCGCTTTTGACAGAGTCAGAATGAAGGTGGAAAATAATAATATTTTACAAATTCTCTCACTGAGCAATTTATTAGGAACACCTGTACACCTATTTATTCATGAGATTATCTAATCAGTCATCGTGTAAAGCATTGCAATGCAGACAGTCATGCAAATACAGGTCAGGAGCTTCAGTTAATGTTCACATCAACCATCAGAATGGGGAAAAAATTTGATCGCAGTGATTTCAACTATGGCATGGTTGTTGGTGCCAGACGGGCTGGTTTGTGTATTTCTGTAACTGCTGATCTCCTGGGATTTTCACACACAACAGTCTGTAGAGTTTGCTCAAAAAACATCCAGTGAACGGCAGTTCTGTGGACGGAAGCGCTTTGATGAGAGACGTCAGCGAAGAATAGCGAGACTGGTTCGAGTTGACAAAGGCTTCAGTAACTCAGATAACCACTCTGTACAATTGTAGTGAGCAGAATAGTATCACAAAATGAAGTGGATGGGCTACAACAGCAGAGGACCAAGTCGGGTTCCACTTCTTTGGGCACACGCTCACCAAAACTGGACAGTTGAAGATTGGAAAAACGTAGCCTGGTCTGATGAATCTCGATTTCTGGCAAAAAGATGGTAGGGTCAGAATTTGCAGCCAACAGCATGAATCCATGGACCCAACCTGCCTTGTGTCAACAGGCTGGTAGCGGTAGTGTAATGGTGTGGGGAATGTTTTCTTTGGACAATTTAGGCCTGTTAATACCAATCAATCTATTTAACTATTGCTGTTAACCATGTGCATCCCTTCATGGCCACAATTTACCCATCTTCTAATGGCTACTTCCAACATGATAATGCACCATGTCACAAAGCAAACAACATCTCAAACTGAACTTGACAATGAGTTCACTGTACTTCAGTGGCCTTTCCAGTTTAGTCTGCTATTTCATGTTCTTGTTACATTAGTTTAGTTGCATTCAGTTCGTCTCCGATTCTTTTAGATTAAGTTGTGAGGAAAACATCAGTTTATGTCTTTCTTACTGTCTAATATGCAGATGTTCTTTTCCATGTGTTTGTTGTTGTTGGGCTGTTTGTTAGATGGCAGCAGTTGGAAAGAATTGTAGTGTTTGCCATAACTGACTGGTATCCAGTCATGCATCCTTTTAAGCTCTAAGCATATAGCAGAAAACATAAATAAATGGAGACGAAAAAGCTGGCACTTTCTCTTGAACATCAAAGGATATATAATCAAAGATGTAGTGTTCACAGAATATGTTGTTTATGCTGTAGTCCAGGCCCTAATAACTGTCCTTAATAAAGTAATTATTATGCATGGATGGATAGATAGATAGATTGCATATAAAAAAAAAATACAAAAAAATTCAAATGTACTTGTGTATATGCACTTCTCTCTTGGATTTTGCGCAGTCAGAGTAAACCCATGATAGTGGTCTTGATATTTACTCTGCCACTCATCCAGTTATATTTTTTATTTAATTTTTTTTTTTGTTCATAGGCAAAATGTCGAAATCTGCATTTAAATTGTTGTCTTTTTGTTTTACATTTGCTTATTTCTGATTATTCAATTGCATCTCTCCTCCAGTTGGAGAGAATGTAGTCCCTCGGCTGATGCTTGCTCTGTCAGGAGATCACAGAGAACTCCCTCTAGATACTGCAGGCATGTTCCTCGAACAAGAATATTGAATGACCAAATTCAAATGATAAGTTGTTAATATCAGTTCAGAAATCAGTAATAGTTGCATTTATAATATACGTATTCATTGCACTTCAGGAGCTTTACAGGGTACTGAATATCATGTACACTACCAGTCAAAAGTTTAGGGTCACTTACTCATTATTTATTATTATTATTTTTCACATTTAAGGATAATGAAGTCATCAAAACTATGGAAGAACAGAAATGGAACTATAGGAATTTTAAATCAATCAAAACTCTGTAATATTTTGGCATATTCAAAGTAGCCACCCTTTGCATAGAATTTTCAGACATGTACTCTTGACATTTTCCCAAGGTACCTTTTTTGAGGTATCACCCTGGGGTGCTTTACAAACAGTTTGGAAGGAGTTCCCTTCAGTACTGGGCAATTATTAGCTGCTTTTCTTAATTATTCGGTCGAATTCATCCATTAAAAAAAAAAAAAATTTTTTTAAATAGATTTTTATTTTTTATTTTTATTAAATAAATTAATATGTTGGCACAATTATATTTTGGTCTCCAAAACTAGGCCTTCAAATCAAAAGGTTTTTAAGATCATAAGAATCATTTCAGTCAAGTGACCAAAACTTTTGAATGGCAGTGTATATCGGTTTAATAATGTTTAGCAGAGAGTCTTGCCGATGTGCCCAAGTCAGTGTCAACATTAAATCAAAATTGACCCCACTTCCTTACTACACATTCCTGGTCTTATTGTGTATTATTATTCTTATTATTATGACTTTCCTTTTCGACTTGCATCAACAAGCCTCTTATTTGTTTAATTCCTCCCTCCAGACTTAAAGGATTTTTCCAGGTTCAATGTAAGTTAAGCTCTTGTGGCATAATGTTGATTACCACAAAATTTTGTTTCAACTAGTCCCTCCTTTTATAAAAAAAAAAATCTGTTTTAGTGTGGCACCTACAATAGATTAGTAAGTGATCTAATTAAAAATAAATTAAGTATGGCCAAATACTTTCAGGGACTTTTGTGTGTCTATTCAATATTGTTTTGTGTTCTAATATAAGTGTGTTTTAAAAATGTATTTAATTTATAGGTGCTTATCTGTATTGCAGTGTGAGTCTCTGTTAGATCACGTCATGGATGTGGTAAAGCACAATTTACCATTAGCAAGAAGCAGTTGGCTAATTATACATCTGCCTAATCAGTAGATGAAATTTATTTAACAGCCAATTACTGCCCTTTACACACCTCCGCCTCATACTTGACGCAATAACTGCTTCCCGTTTCCTCTCTTTAAGCTCGGCAGGGTGCTCTCACACCTGGATTATTGATTTGTTTGTGTGCACATACTTTCTTGACTTGTTAAACTCTTTGTTTCATTACTTCAATGCAGTGTTTTGTACAAAATTCTGTTTTTGCAGCAGGGGAGCTGCCGCAAACCTCCCCATAACATGTTATCATCTTAATAAAAATACATTCGAATTTCAACAAAACCTTTGAACGTATATCTTTATCAGACACATCCAATTACTAAATGAGTCAGATGTTAAATCAATTTATGCTTTGACTGATTTAGCATTTAATTTAAGACTCTTTTGAACATTTTGTTCATTCTTTTTGATTAATGCATTAGTAGATCCTGTTCATATGAGTCATCTGTTTTGAGAATCATTCAATTTAGACTGAAAACTCAAACAAAAAATATTTCACTGTGAGACTATAGATTTCGAAGCTTTCTAATTATCCAAAGAAATGCATTGTGCAATGTGGCATTTTTGGTATTGTCGATCAACAGTCCCATAGCTACAAGTACAAGTTTCACAGCACTTGCACTGATTAACAACTTGGGCAAGGATGTAAATTATTTATTGTCCTTGTGAAACCAACTGGCTCTGTTTTCATGGCGGTGCATTTTTTGTGATCTTGGCTTGCACTGTTCTCTCTGGATTTGTCAGAGATATATAGGCTGTTATAATGCAAGTCCCTGGAAGCTCCTGGAGGCTGAATCGTTACAGACGGTACTCCATATATACATGCATTCACATTTACACAATGCAAAACATAATTTTATTAATTAGTAATTTTGTCTTGCTTTCCAGTAAAAATATCTAAATACTCTTAAAACAAGATATGAGTACTTGACAAGCAAAATGGAATAATTTATTAAGTCTTGTTTTCAATTTAGGCATAATATTGTCTAAATGTGGTGATAGTCTCATGAATCCACTAGGAATATTTAAAAGTTCAGAGACTGCAATTTTCAGAAAATCCAAAATGGCCGACTTCCTGTTGGAAGGGCTAATGACTGTAAATTTGAAATTTGTCTGGCTTGATGAGAACAATATATGAATCAAATTTAGTGACTGTAGGTGAAAATGGGGGTGCTACAGAGACCCTGTTACATGCCCATTTTAAATTGGGTGCTACAGAATCTTCCCTACTCGCCCATGTGTAAATTTTGCCCAGTCCTAATGGCAGACTACCATTAGGAAATTGGTCATGATTTCATGAAATTTCATGAAATTTTAAACATCCCAAGTGCCTGAAAAACACCCAAATATAAGAAAAGAGTAATAAAAATGAATGTGTTGCCAAGGCAACATTGCCCACCCTAATGGCCGATGACTGTGTGTGCAAGTTTTCACGCATGTTAAGTTCCCCAAAATGACAGAAAACCTTGAAAAAAAGACAATATTATTTGTCAGTCCAGTGTGAGATAATAAGATTAATAAAATGCAGTGCTGATGTATAGTTTATTATTTTTATTATTTAAATAGTTAATTTATGTATTTTCCTAAGTGATTTAGTTTAATATTGATTTTATAGAATTTTTTGTTGCAGAAACTAAAGACTAAAAGGCTATTTTGGGGAAAGGAGCAAGCAAAGTGCAACCATATATCATTTATTTAAGCCTGAGGCTGCAAATTTTGTGGCTCTAGTTCAAAAACTATTGAAGAAACGAAATCAGTGGATATTGGTGTGTAATAGTTGGATGAGAATGACGAGTGGAGATAAATGTTTTGGGTTATTTCACTTCATTAAACTTCATGAGCGATAAAGAGAAAGGAAATTAAAGGAAGTTTATAAGACAAGGAAAAGCGAGAAATAATATGGATGGCATTGACTCTTTGTAAAGAAAGCTCAGTGGGAGTTGGCATTACATGAAGTTACATGCAGAGTTTGATTGCTCTAGCTTGACAGTTGTGGGAGCGGCAAAATAATTGGAGGTCCGTGGAGAATGGAGGGATGAAGCCAAAAACAAACGGAAGAGAAATGATACTTACAGTATATGGAAAGTGCAGTATTTTCACTTTAGGAGCAATGGTCTTTTTGGGCCAATCTACAATTGTCTGTTGGCCCCAAACTACACTAAGTCAATCATTTTTCTTCATGGCTTCTCATTTTATAATAGCTTTTCTATCTTTCTATCTCTGTGAGTCACAGTCGTCCTCTCTCTGCTCTCATGTTGACTTTGAAAGAAGGTTTTAACATCAACAAAAACTTGTTGTTAGCCAAAAGGTCAAATACTGTTCATAACACCATTTTATGGTGGTGGCAATACAAACACGCATTGATAAGGTCACAATCTGAATAACTCCCTCTTTAAAAAGCTATAAAAAAAAATATGGGCTGACCTTTTATTAAAATGTGATCTGGGAAAATGAAAAACAAAACCAAGTTGGAGACAAAGGAGAGCCATTTTCAAATGTGCTTTGTTAGCTGGGAAAGGTATTAGAAAGTCTGGTGTCGAGGGGGCTCTTCACTAATATAAGAGAGCAGTGCCATTACTGGGCTTCATAAATCCTGCAAAAAAGAGAAAAGTCTTTACTAGAGCACTCCATTCTCAACCCCTCAAAATTTAAAATATATTTGATTCTAACTTATCTTTATGGAGGTCAGAGTAAAAAAAAAAAAAAAGTGTGTTTTGGAAAAATGTCAAAGAAAAAAAAGTATTTTAGAGAAAGATTTGACATGGAAAGCATCTTTGTGTATTTATGCCCTCATTTTGTGTTTGCTCCCTGTTGGTTCTACTCTAAGTAATTAATCAAAGGTTCGCTGCTGCTCTCTTGAATGTGCATCTGAAGTTTTTGAATGGTGTATGTACACTGGGAAATAGAACATTGTATTGTATGAACCGTGTCAAATATTGGAGGCTAACATAACGTACAGTGTGTGAGAGAGTGGGTAAGATGGTTGGTTGGTTAGTTAGTTGGCTTGTTTGTTAAAGGAAGCTTGTTTGTCACTTACTTAGTTAGCTTGTTTGTCACATTTTGTTGGTGACTTAGTTTGCTAGTTATGGTTTACCATTAGTTAGATTGTTTGTCACAGTTAGCCTGCTTGTTTGTTACAGTTTGTCACATTTAGCTTTTTTTCACAGTTAGTTAGCTTGTTTTTTAAAGTTAGTTAGTGACTGTTAGTTTGCTAGTCAGCTTTTTTGTTAGTTTGCTAGTTAGTCAGCTTGTTGTTACAGCTAGTTTGCTAGTTAGTTAGCTTTTTTGTTAGCTTGTTTGTTACAGTTACTGATGGTTAGTTTACGTGTTAGTTAGCTTCTTTGATACAATTAGACAGTGACCATAAGTTTGCTTTTTGGTTAGCTAGTATTTTACAGTTAGTTGGTGGCTTAGTTTGCTAGTTAGTTACAGAAGTCTTGAAAGTTTGGAAAATGCTTGATTTTTCACAGGTTCTCAAGGTTTGAAATGTGCTTGATTTGTGCTTAGGTTGTTGACAGTTATAAACTATCTAAAATTATTATTACGTTTAAATTATTCAATTAAATTATTATACCTGCATATCCTGCTTCCATCAACATGCCGGAGTGCCATTTCAGTGACAGCTGGATGGAAGAGGAGACAAAAAATATCTCTAGCCACTCAACATTTTCACTAAATAAAATTTCTCACCTCGCAAACCTTGATAAAGGTAACTGGGCACTGTAACTGCATGCAATTATTTGGAAGTTATTTCAACAAGAATGAGAGAGAACAAGAATTTTCAGGAGGAAAATCTGTCAATTTAATAATTCATGGACTTTTTTATCTTTTCGTTCTAAATTATACTTGCCTATATGAAAGTTTACTATTGTTCTACACTTGTAGAACCATAAGTCCATAACCACAGGTAAGACCATGGATGGCTTCTTATTACTTAGGTTAGTTAGGATCACTACTTTACTTTAAGAAAGTGAAATGTCAGAATTATAATAGAGAGAATTATTTATTTCAGCTTTTATTTCTTTCATCACATTCTCAGTGGGTCAGAAGTTTACATACACTTAGTTAGTATTTGGTATCTATCATTGCCTTCACATTGTTTAACTTGGGTCAAACATTTTGGGTAGCCTTCCATAAGCCTCTCACAATAAGTTGCTGGAATTTTGGCCCATTCCTCCTGACCGAGTCAGGTTTGTAAGGCCTCCTTGCTCGGACATGCTTTTTCAGTTCTGCCCACAAAATGTCTATCGGATTGATGTCAGGGCTTTGTGATGGCCACTCCAATATCTTGACTTTGTTGTCCTTAAGCCATTTTGCCAAACTTTGGAGGAATGCCATTGTCCCTTTGGAAGTCCCAATTGCAACTGAGCTTTTAACTTCTTGGCTGAAGTCTTGATGTTGCTTCAATATATCCACATACATTTCCTTCCTCATGATGCCATCTATTTTGTGAAGTGCACCAGCCCTCCTGCTGCAAAGCACCCCCACAACATGATGCTTCACGGTTGGGATGGTGTTCTTCGGCTTGCAAGCCTCACTCGTTTACCTCCAAACATAACTATGCTCATTATGGCCAGACAGTTCAATCACACTTCCCCACACTTTATTTATTTGTCATCAGAACAGAGGACATACAGTATCTCCAAAAAGTAAGATCTTTGTCACCATGCGCACTTGCAAACTGTAGTCTGGCTTTTTTATGGCGGTTTTGGAGCAGTGGCTTCTTCCTTGCTAAGCAGCCTTTTAGTTTACGTCAATATAGGACTCGGTTTACTGTGGATATAGATACTTGTCTACCTGTCTCCTCCAGCATCTTCACAATTGTCTAAAGTCTTGACATAATTTTCTGGAATTTTCCAAGCTGTTTAAAGGCATGGTTAACTTAGTTTATGTAAACTGCTGACTCACTGAATTGTGTTATAGTCAATTCAAGTGAAACATTTGGTCTGTAAACAATTGTCGGAAAAATTACTTGTGTAATGCACAAAGTAGATGTCCAAACGACTTGCCAAAACTAGTTTGCTAATATTAAATCTGTGGAGTGGTTAAAATATAAATTTTAATGGCTTCCAACCTTCTGACTTCAACTGTGTCACAATATGTATTTATTTTTTTTTATACATTTTTTATTTAAATATCCATGTGATAGGGTTGGGCGATAAGCAAAAAAAATTAAATCGATATTCTTAAAAGTTTTTAGTTCATAAGGAATTGCATGAAGATAAGCATATAGCCTACATTTAGGACCAAATCCATTTACAGAGTCATTCAGGTGCATTAGGGGAGGTTGTAACAGTTGATGCTGTGCTTCTTTGCCAAACTTTGTGCTCCAGATGCATCTTTAAACTTGAGGTGGACATCGGTGCAAATGCTAACCGAACCGAGAGCGGTGAACCGTATGGTGGTTCTTTTTTTTTTTTACCGAGAGCCGTTACACCCCTACTATTTAGAGGAAGAGACTATTAGTGAATTTGGACACAGCTAGAGATTATACTGCCCATTGTGTATGTCATTACATACACATTGCATCTTTAAAGGGAAAAAACACTTCCTAATAAAATTGACAACAATCCTAAAATCTAAACAAATCAGAGTCTGATTTGGTCATTCATTCATGTATTTTGGCTAGCTAGCTGGTTAGTTTAACTTTTTTGTGACTGTTAATTTGTTTGTTTGTTTGCTACCATGTTAGTCTGTTCTTGCATTCAGATGATAAATCTTAAAACAGACACCTCTCTCTTTCTCTCTCCAGTCTACTGGTCCAGTGGGCAGTGGCAGCATGCAGCTGTTGGAGACGGATTTTTCTCGCACTCTAACCGGGCTGGTGGATCTGCATCTCTTCCATCAGAAGAGCATCCCAGTGTTCCTGAGCGCAGTCACCATCGAGCTGTTCAGCCGCCAGACTGTCACCTGATTTATCCATCAGTCCTAGACCACACTGCGTTCAGGGAGCTCATGTACACACAACACCTCACAGTTATATGCTGACTCACTTCTACAGAACTCTTACTTTTTTGCAAATTTTCACGGCCATTTAAATTAGTGAAAGACAAAATGGATCTGTTTACACATACACTGACGAGCAGATTATTTGAATTTCCCTTTTTACAGATTTAGCATGTCCTATATTATAAACAAATTGAATGTAAAAGAAAAAGTTAAGCAAATTACATATATAGACCTTATTCACTCTAGCACCATCATTTTTAATGTTAATGTTTACGAGGCTGTGAGGGATAGACTTACACTTTATTCAATGGCACGAACGGTGTAAAGCTGTATAAAGATCCTTGATAACATTTGATTTTCCACAACTCGCAATGTTGTCTGGAGTTCTTTGTATACAGATTTTTTTATCAATGTTTTGTCCTTGGAACAATCCAGAAACACTTTTAAACTGCAGTAAAGCCCATTGAAGAGACTTTAAGTCTACAGCCTCATTGTCATTCCCATTAAAAATCAAAGATGGTGCTAGTGTGAATAAGGTCTATACATAAGTGAGAATCTTAAATCTTGTTATTCAGTTTTAAAGCTATAAAAACCACAGCACATTGTTTTAAGAACCAGGTTCACACATACATTCGGTAAAATAAAATTTACAGATCCTCTTCGGGAGGCTTACCAACATCATCTTTCATGCCAGTTTATGTGCTTGTTATGGAAACAATAAAGAAATATAAAATTTTCAGTCTATGATACATAATTTGTTTAAGTTTTGTTAAGTTCTATGTATATTCAAAAGATTCAGTTATTCATACACCCAGTTTTAAGCGGCTTGTATTGTATTCAAACAATTCAAAACTTGATGCGTGTGAGCTGCCAGGCAGCTATTGTGGCTTTTTAGCGGGGGTATAAGTTTATCAACAGGGAATTTATAACAATAATCAGTAGTTATGTCTTTTAAATATTTTGGTACCAGCTCCTGGTATGCACAGTATTTTTAAGGACTATTTCAATTAGTTGCCGTTTTAGCTGGCAGCAGTCAGTACTTATTTCCCTTTTCGCTTTTTCCTTTGTTTGTATGCCAATTAAATGCTTGAGTTTCTTATTCTACACCCAGTAAATTGTAATCTAAGATGACTGCTTTCAGATGTGTTTTCTCTCAAATCTGTCACACCATTACAATGCAAAGTGCAACTGTGCCAAAGCAATTAGCAGAGAATGTTACCCTCAAGTGAATCTCCATTCCGCTGCTGTGTGTATGTGTACACACTCAATCATCCTGCATCCATGGTTTCAGGTAGCACACTGAGGACTATGCCAGCATTTCCGTTCTCTTCATATGCCAGAGAATATGCAATGTCCCTGCTGTTAGATATTCCTGTTATAAGCAAACTTAGTTTTTGGCTGCCAAAAACAATTCAGTAAAACAGCTAATGTACACCCATGCCTGCACGTGCAGAGTCCGGTCTCTTCCTGTCCCTGTGGCTTCTTTCTTTCTTTCACACTTCCTCACTCTTTCTTTAGTTGTTATTTTAACATTATTTGTGTAACAATTCAGTGAGTCGAGCAACTTTGGCCCCTTTTCTTCCCTTTTACCCATTTTACCTTTAATCAAGCATTTTTATATTTGATTTATTTTATCGTTTATCTTCTCGAGTTGAATACGGTGGCCACTCATTTGTTATTTATAAATGTTTTTGTTTTCCATGAATGGTTGTTTTAAAATTCATAGCTTTGGGTGGAGAATGCTGGTATATATGCCAGTTAATAGCAGTAATGTTTAAAGACTGAATATTTCGAGACGTTTTAGACCAAAAATCGACTGCAGAAAGAAAACACTTGGACATGAGGGACTCAAAGGACCAATAATCTTATTGTCTTTGATAAAAAATAAAGCCAATAGATTTGTTAAAATACAATTATTTTTAATAGTCTCTTCAGTCCCTAAACAAAAACTTTGATCAAGGCAGACTTTAGCTATCAAATAAATGTTAATCCACTCTTTTTTTTTTTACAATGAATGAAGGGCAAGTGGAGATTTTTGCCTTTCTTAGAGATTTCTTCATGCATTTTGTAATAAAAGAAAAGTAAATAGTATTTAAACAACTTTAACTTTACATTTAGAAAACACTATTACAAATATTAAATTAATTTACCTATAAAATTTGGTTTATTTGAAATATTCCCCCTCATCAGAATAATAAATTATACATTAACATAATAAATGCATCTTTAGAATAAATGTTAACGTGATACATGTTAATGTCCAGTATAAAAATGGGTTAACTGGTTTTAATAATAAAATGATATTTGGGCACTTTTGTTTGTCAAACTTAGTGGAGCATTCATAATTAATGTAATGATATATATACACATGTAGTTACCCCGGTGATCAATCTATCAATATAAATCATTAACAAGATGATCAATCTATCTTGAATGAATCAAACTCACTCAGAATGCAGACCATGCATGTGTTTACAGACAAATGATTAAGAACAGTAATAATCCCTCACAATGCTAAAACTTTTCCTTCATCTTTCTTTTACTCGTCTCCAGTCTGCAAGGAGACAGATGTCGTGACTCTCATCAGTAGTCGCTCGTGAATTTCGCTCATTTGCATAAATTTGAAATTCTCAACTTTGTCTTGTCATTCTCCATGGCGATTTCTGTCACCAATAGCTGCGGCAGCTTTAGTCACAGGAAATCGCTATGCTCTCATTGAAAATGAATGGGATGTTGTCGCTTTCTCACACAATGTCGCTAGCAGTGTGAATGTGGCTTAAGGCTTTCAATCCCTAACATTCTGCCTAACATCTCCTTTTGTGTTCCACAAAAGAAACAAAGTCATACAGGTTTGGAACAACATCAGAGTGATTAAATGATGACAGAAATTTTAAATATTTACTGTAAGTATACTTTTAGCAAAAGGGTGGCAAGCTTTTTATACCAAAACATAACGGTAATATTCAATGCTGCAAGCGAGAATAAAATATATAGCATAATGTATTCCATCCTCTTTTATTGCGGTACTGTATATGTAAACGTATATTTCATGTTAATTATCCTTTGAGACCCAGAAAGTCAGGAACCGTTTCCCATGCCAGCAAATACTGTCCATCTGTCAAAGCATCCATGTTTTTTCACATAGAGGTTTGGTGGTTGCACTGAAGGTGAGACTGGAGATATCTCTCTATTGAGTGCCTTATCTGTGCCTAGTTCGCCATGGCATTAAAAACTGGTGAGGGTGTCACGCTGGGTTGCACCCTCTTGCATTGCCACAGAGACGAGCATTGAAGGCGATCAAGACATGTCGTCCCAGTAGACACAGCCCCTGTCACTCAAACTAAGTGTGATAAGTGGATGAATTGAGCAGGCTGTGCACGTTTTGTGTATTTTTAACTGGGGAATTGTAAGAACGAGAATAGGCCATTGGTATAAAGAATAAAGTGATAGTTTACTCAAATTACAAATCTGTCATCACCCTTATGTCGTTCCAAATCTACAGAAGAAAATCACATTGGTTTGTACAACATGAGGGGTGAGTAAATGGTGACTGAATTTTCATTTTTGGTTTAATGTGCCTTCCGGTTTTCCCTTTGCACCTCGCACATCTGTCTATATAATAGTAGGTGAGTGCCTTTGCTTTATTTGATTCCTCTTAGGCTTCCAGAAAATGTCCTACAACTAGATAACAATACTTCTGATTATATTAGCACCCATAAATTCTGCAACCTCAGCCTCTATTGTTCTCTCTTGATCTCTCCCAACATACAAAGTAATGCTAGATATCACTGTGCTGCAATCACATTAGCTCTCATAAGCCTTCTAGCAAAGCACTATAGTTCACAATGTTTCGGAAGGGGTTTGAAGTGGTGTTAGAGGCACACTAAAAAGATTACACAGCCCCAGAAGGAATTTTCTTCACCCTTCATTTCTCTTCCTTCCTGTCATTCCTTTTGATCTGTTTACCAATTCCTAACTTTCCCCACTGCCGGGCTTTATTGCCTGACTGTATTGAATCACACTCTGTCTGTTCCAAAGATTTATAACTAATTTAAATAAGTATTTTTCAAAATCTTTGTTATGTTTTGGTACTGTACATAAAAATAAATTCCTCTGTTGTTTACTAATGTTGTTCCAAACCCATATGAATTTCTTTCTTCTGTGGAATACAAAAGGAGATGTTAGGCAGAATGTTAGCTCCAATAATCACTCAATTTCATTGTTTGGAGAGAAAAAAAATATGCAGTGAAAGTGAATGGTGACTGAGGCTAACATTTTGCATAAAGTCTCCTTTTGAATTCTGCAGAACAAAGTCACACGGTTTGAAACCGCATTAGGGTGAATAAATCATAGAGTACTGCACGGGCATGTCTGAACCCGCTCTGTACCCGAGACATTCTGTCTAGTTTTAAGCCCAAACCTGAAATCGCTCCTAGTCTTTAAAATTTCTTCTATACATCCTTTTGACAGATTTAGCTGGAAGACCTGATTTATTTAAGCAATACGATATTCAAAGGCATGATATGCTGAATTTAGCCCTGAATAAAGGGTGTTGTTAAGCACAAAACACATCAGAGTTCCTTCAACCATGACTCACAATATTGCATAGTAAATAATTCATATGATTTACCATAAAAGCTAGGAAATAATAAATTAGGGCTGTAGATTTAACGCGTTCATTTAGTAAGATTAATGATATAAATGCATTAAAAATATTAACCCAATTAATCAATCCTTTCCTGTACACTAATTCCATAATAAAAGTTTAGTCCTTCCATTGGAGCAATTTAAAGGCTAATTAATGCTTCTGCATTGAACCTACGGCGTATGCTCCATAGTTCTGTGTGGTTTCTGTCGTTCTGCGACTACACATTCACAATGCTAATTATGCATTCATTAATAAAAGCA
Source organism: Xyrauchen texanus (assembly GCF_025860055.1). Lineage (NCBI taxonomy): Eukaryota > Metazoa > Chordata > Actinopteri > Cypriniformes > Catostomidae > Xyrauchen > Xyrauchen texanus. The sequence goes on from NC_068280.1 coordinate 44,438,869, forward strand.
ATGTAATTTGTGGATTCAAAGAAATTAATTAAATCATTGTAGCATTAAAAATGAGTTCAAAATATGTAAACGTTCAAATTTAGGTACAACTAATTTACATACGTGTACATTCTGTGCTGAAAAAGAAATCATCAAAATAATAACTATTCGCTTGGCGAATATTAATTGGGTGTCGTTTTTAAATACTTTACAATGCATATAGGCAATATAATCAGCTCTTACCAGGTACTTTTCAATTTTATGACAAATTAGAAGTGTTCTGTTTCCATAACTTGTGATTATTTACCATACACCATACTGCCAAACATAGTCAAATCATTGTGCAGATCAGAAAGTTTATCAAGTAAAAGTCATGAGAAAAACAAAGTGCACAAATCACAGCTGTTGTGGTCTGTGTCGACGCGACACGCATCAGGGACTGAAAACTAAATGTTTTTCATTTCGGTTTGTTCTGAGCAAAAACAGTATTTTTTTTATTCTTGTTCAGAAGTTTCACAGTCTCCGGTTACTGGTTAGAACAAAATAAAATAACTGATAACAATGTTCTTTTAAAAATGACAGTTCTCTGCAAAGGAGTGGGTGAAACACCGATTGCATTGTTGCCAGATCTCGCAATAGAATCAAGCAATAGAATCTAGATTGGAAAAGCAAGTGCAAAGTAAGTCACATGCGTCACCAAAATAAATGAAAATAAGCAATACATTTTTTTCCTGGTGTGGCGGATTTGTCAGCATAGAAATCATAACAAACAGTTAATTAACAGTTAAGTATAGTTTTATTTACAGATAGATAAATAAACTTAATTCAGTGAAGACTTGTAAACAACTGAGAAATAAAATTTTTACCTTTTAATAATGTTTTCCTTGTGTCTGGCTCAGCCGTGCAGGTAGTATTTATACGTAGTTCTGCAGGCCTTCATTCAGAGTATGTGACATTCACAGTGGGCATTTAGACAAAGAAATGTTTCATTTTTGTGGTGTAATTTCAAAAATGTACTGTGATAAATCCTTTGGCCTTTAGTTTCATGAGGAAAAAAAAAATTTGCAGAAAGAAATTAACCGGTTATAACCGGTTACCAGCATTTAAAAATAATGTTTTAATTCCAGAACAATTGCAAGTCACTTTGTTCAAATTTTCGGTTACGTTCTTCAAAAATGTCATTAGATTTCGGTTTTCGTTCCTTGAACAGTTTTAGTTCCTGACACGCAGTTAAATATTTTTTAAGAGGTGAGCGTCAGGCTATGCCGCTGTAACCGCTGTAGCTTTGTGTACCCTACAGTGTAGGTTTGACGCAGAAGTATAAATTGGCTTGAAGTACATATACTGTTGTATGAGGCACATCAGCAGGGGGCAGTCGGCGCACCTCAACAAACCTCACAAGAAGCACAGCCACAGTAAGAGAGCTGAAACAAAATGTGATTTTCTAAGATCTTACTACTACTAAAAGTATTTAAACTACTTTAAACTTGACACAATGTCCTGGAAATGTGCCATATATAAAGCTGAAAACCAGTGAGACGCTCAAAGCGTTTCATATGTACCAATTATTAAAAAGTAGCATAGAAGGAATGCAAGAATGCATCCAGTGCGAACAGGACAGACTGACGAACTCCATTGCAAAATGGATTGCAATTGACTGTATGAATGTTCAGTAATATGGTAATAAAACAAACAATACTGTATATTAACTTCTAAAGCCACTTTGTATTGTAATATTTTTATAATTATTTTAATTTGCATGTTTTATTGAAATTATCTTTATTTGGCGGCCTTTCTCAGCAAATATTGATATTCGATTTGATGAATTAATAGGCATGTCATGAAATTCATTTGATAACGTTTTAATCAATTGGCAACCCTAATATTAAGATTCTGGAAACAAATTTATTATAAAATGGATACTTTTTGGTCTTAGATGCTGCTTGGTCAATTACTAACTTGTATTTTTAGCATGGCTGGAATGCTGTGCTGACCAGTCAGCATCAATGAATGGAACTATCCATTTTATAATAAACTTTAGATTTTATAATAAACCTAAAAAGATTTATACTGATTTATTTGAGACTGGGTAAGAATAAATGAGTAGTTTAAATGACAGTGCATAAATACGCATGTGCTTCAAGAGTTTAGTGTAACAGTAGATACTGTACCCATTACCATTTGTTTTCTAATGTGCTTTGAAAATAAAGGATGGCTTTCATCTAATCATTTGTGAATTTTCACAACACTTCAGTACATCAAGCTCTCTGTCTGGGCTATAAATGAGCTCCATGATGACAGTGTCAGTGCCATACTGTGTGTTGGCTCTTAATAACTTCATCAGATTGATTGGCCAAAAAATGAGCTCAGATGTTGTCGAAGGGTTTGTATTAAGACGTGATATAAACGGTGTAAATTGACTAATCTTCAGCTGCTAAGATTGGTAGTAATCAAGGCCAGACATGTTCTGTAACACTTAAGATGAATAATATATCTTGAGATCAAACATATCTATATTTACATAAATTCAAATTACAAAATTTGATTTCATTTCCAAGGTATTGTAATGGAAATATATATTTATTTCAGTCGGTAGTCAGTCTCTTGGGGTATATGAAGGGCTCTTACAAAAAACATGCATATACTTTTTTTATATTTATTGCATATGTAAAACATGCATCAAAATCATATGGAATGATAAATTCCCATATTCGAAATACAACAAAAAGTTAGAGCTTTTTTGTACGATAATGATTTATATGACCTGGGTGTTCACCCACTAACCTAAAGAAGACTTTCCAGTGTTTGCCTTACAGAAGATTTGATCTTGGACATAAATGCTCAAAAAAATTAATTTGTTGTCAAAATTGTCCATATAACACTGAAATGCATGGAAGTGTTCCTCAAAGTGAATATTTTATTACGGTTGTTGTCTCCCGGCATTCGTGTTTTAAGATTGTATGTATGTATGTAGTCAGAAATCGTAGCTGCTATCGATTTGTGTGCGAGTATGTATGTATGTATGTATGTATATATATATATATATATATATATATATATATATATATATATAATTATTTGTGGAAGTGTTTGATCTCTATACTTATGTTTGTTTTGGTGTGGCATATTTAATGGTTGAGGTTTTTTGTGTGTGTGTTTTTTGAGGGGGCATGGACTAGCTTTGATTGTGAGGGTAGTGTGTGTGTTAGCAAGAGAGGGTGTTATGAATGATTGGTGACTCTTTTAGTGAGCTGTACTGTATGTCCTCTTTTGGGGACGGATCTGGTCTGCTGTTGCCATAGTGTTAGTGGGTCATTTACCACTTTTAAGATGCGTTGAGTGGCCAGGAGCTACTTTGATGCATCACAATTTTCAAAATGTCTTTGAATTATTGACTTTGGGAGTTTTAAAAAGAACATTTTATGACTGTTCCATTTACCAGATGTTTAATCAAAACGTCATTAGCATATAAGCTACCATAGCAACTGATGGATACTCTCATGCTCATAATGTGAATCTAAGGTGCACTATAAGATCTAGCATAAATGCATTATTAAAGCTTTATCTTGCACATCTCAAGAACTACAGTATATATAGTAAGGATGCACAATACAAAATTTGTGCGCTGATACCAATATCTGATTATTTAGAATAACATCTGCCGATACCGATAGTGGTGCTGCTTTTTTATGATACTTAATTTCAAAGCATTGATGATTAATTACATAACTTAGAAATAAATGTAAATAACTTTTAATAAATAATCTCTGTCTCTATATGTCTTTCATGTTTCAGTGTAACCCGTCTCAGTTATAAACAAATCACTGAAACAAAAAGCACATTATGAACTCACATTAACATTCTTAACTCAAAGGCTGATTGTCTGACACATTTTCCGCCCCCTTTTGACAGGAATTAATCATCCATGAATGATTTGCTAAATTTTAGTGTGGTGAACAAGCATTTTTTTCACGGATGATTGCATTTGTCATAAGAGCAGCACAAGCATATTAGGTGGACGCGTACACACCAATGCCTCTGTGTTTGACAGTTGCGGTGCGTCTTTAAAGGGCCATGGGCAACAAGCTCTAATAGAAAGTAACCTTAATGTTGATGTGTGGTTCAAAACAGATTTTCTAACTGTATCTGTCTCTTTAAATACAATCACAATGTTTAGTACTGTGGCTACTCTCCCTAGAAGTGGCCGTCCAGCCAAGATGAATCGAAGGGTACATTGTAAAATGCTCAATTGCTCAATGAGGTAAAAAAGAACCCTAGAGTGACAGCTAAAGACTTTGAATCTTTGAAACTGGTAAACATATCTGTTTCCTAGTGTACTGTATGAAAAACATTAAACAGGCATGGTGTCCATGCAGGACACTACGTAGAAGCTGCTGCTTTCCAACAAAAACATTGCTGTGCACCTGAAGACCACCTTGACACTCCACAATGCTATTTGGAAAATGTTTTGTGGACTGATGAAACTCTGGTTGAATTAAGAAGAACAATCAGCACTACGTATGATGTAAAATGGGCACCGCATACCAACATGTTTATTTTTGCCTATATTTTATTGAAAAATCAATAGAGACAGGAAAACGGGAGATATAGCACTGGGACATGAAGTAGTTTGCATGCGACTACGCATATGCACTACGCACTGCTTTACAGCTCCAGGGAGAAATCTGTCTTTTGTTAATTGTCGTGACTGAACACTAAGGTTAAGTTGACAAGACAAGCATGAAGTGTTTTACCATTCACCTTATATAAATATGATCCTCTAGCTGAGAATTGCTTTGCTGAATAATGCACCTGTTTGAGGTTTTTCACGGAATAGAAATGGCTACTATGGATTATTTCCTTTGTGTCTTCTAATACGGCCTGCAATCTTTTATCCACGTTGTACTGACCTTGAGGAGCATGAGAGGCTTGACGGACCATATTTTCTCCTCTAGCTCACCAAAGAGGGATAATAATGAGGTTATCAGACCATCTATTTATGTACAGAATCTGTCACGCATCAATTATATTGGGTGAATGGTCCATTTACTGTAATGTGACACTGCTTTCGGTTTGATGGTATATTCCTGCCCTAGTATTTAATGGTGATGCAGAAATCATATGAATTTGAATCCAAATATTACTGTTTATTTTTGCTTTATAGGTCATGATACTGGTGTACTGGTGTAATGCAGGTCCTAGGTAGTCTACCAGCCCTAACTAGCTTGAAGCTTGACAAAAAAGTCAAGCAGATCAACCTAACAAGTTATTTGGGCATTATGAAAACCAACCACTATTAGAATCTGGTCTGTTCACATCAAAAGCTTTCAAATGGTAGCTCCTTGGTAGCTTTATTTCAGCTCTATCTTTTATCCCCCTCTTCTTTTTACTTGCACACATTCACTATGGAAAGAGATATTATACATCTTTGTATAGATATTATACAAGAGTATTTACATCTTTGTAATTCTGTTATGGTAATTCGGGGAGACATGTTGCCCTCTCCTGTCTCTCTGAAAGAATCTAGACTTCAACATGAACTTCTCTCTCATTCTGCCCTTTAGGTAAACCTTCATTAGCTCAAATCCTTCTGCACAGAGCATGTTAAATAAGGTACTTTTCTGAGAAACTAAATGGTTTAAGATTAGCAAATATTTGTATTAACTCATTTTGAATGAAGGCATGCATATCCTCTCGGAACAATTAGCAAAGCATATGTAATAATCAGAAGTAAGATTTCATTTTGAGCCATTGGTTGACCTCAAATTACCCATCTCTACAAGCACCAAAATTCAATTTGGATGATCCTTGAGAAGTTGTAAACAGTGCAATTTTAAACACATCTATTTAAAATGCCCACTGAATGTCCATGCTTGTGTACATTTTGTGGAAACTCAAAATGTCCTTCCGGTTACATTTTTGGCTTTGGTCCATCCTTCAATATAAGTCTATTAGACTTTTTTACTTGTTTTATTGTCTGCTAAGAAATAATGCACACCTCTCCTCAACAATCTGTATGATTTTATGTACAATTTATGTCTGTAGCACAAATGATGCAGGATGAGGTTCGTACCAAAATTTATACGGCATTCAAGTGGAGTCAGAAATATCCAACCTAGTCTAATGAACGTTACCATAACATTTTTGCAAAATTTTATGTGCTGGATTCTACATGCTGAAGTTTCCTGGTGAAATTCAAATTAGAGCGTTTTATTCACTTTCACACATATCACGACTACTGTACAGTAGTTGATTAAGACTTTATAAACATTTATTTTGTGTTCTATTACTCACGCAACTGCAATGTAATGTTATTGGAACACTTACTGTAACGCATCGTTTGAAAATAAAATTTAACCTGAAAAACCTTGTCTGATTAAGACACCATTTCACTTGCTTTTGGTGCCCCCTACTGGACAGTTCACTAGGAAACTGCAGCTAAACGTGTGATGAATCAAGTAATTATCTTTAGCAAAAATGTGGCCACATTCACGTAAATTTCATGAGACCAGGCCAGAAACGTATTTACGAGAAAATTAAATGACATGAAAGCCGATATAAACCAATTATTTAAAAATACTGTATGTTTACATTTCCTTTGACAAATATTACAGTACACTAATGTAAAGCTAATGACTCACCCTTCATAGATTTACACAAACTTATTAATAATGTGACACCATGCATTAATCATATAGGAAGTGTGAAAGTGATGCAGAGGAATTCACGTATGCTTTACCACTGATACAATCGAAAAAGGGCATTTGCCATTTATTCATTGTTAATTTGTTTTTAGTTTGGCATCTGAGATTAACACTTGTGCCTGTGGGTTATGCTGGATATATTTGTGACATCTAACATTTATCTGTCTCTTGCTTTTAGTGAAAGCACTGGCTAAAGGTGATTAAAGACATTCACAGACTGTAATGAGGCAGTAAATACCAGTTTGAATCTCAGTGCATGTGAACTCCTACTGCAGCAATTAACAAGTGACAAAAGATGGCTGTCTCCCTCGGCATATTGTTAAAAAAGGTTGTTATCGGCATTAAATTGAGGTTTTGTGGGGGTGCAGACAGTTATCTCATCAATGAACGCTACTTGGACGGCTTTCGTGGTTGCGCGCTGTCTCTGTGTTTATATTTGTGTGTTCCGCTGAGCGCGTTTAGATGTGCTCTACAATATGGAATAGCCTTTCGGTGGACCCACTCAAGCCTGGGCCCAGGACAAATGGTTCAGTTGTACTCTCTCGGCACCCCTCATATAACAATAATTGATAATAACAATTATAATACATCAAAATTGCAACCTAGAATGAACGTTACTATAACTAAATTTTTGCAAACTGACTTTTAGGTGCCACATTCCACGTTTTGCCACAGTTTCCTGGTGAAATCAACACTAGAGGCGCTACAACAACCGTTTTATTCACTTCACGCGAATCACGAGAACAACAGCTAATAACTTTATAAACACTTATTTTTATGATATCTAAACACTTTTGCTATAACGCATAATTTGAAAAATAAAGCCAAACACCGAAAATTTGCTTTTCATGTTGCATTTGCTCTTTCCGCACTGTCGGTTAGGTATATGTTTAGGATAAGGATGTCTGTTTTGTTTACCCCTTATTTGCATTTTCAAAACTATTGGTTAGGTTTAGGTTAAAGTGTTCGGTTAGGGAGGTATGTTTTACTGATTAAAACCTCTGTCTAATATTAACCTAATGCACATTGTCTGAATACGACACCATGTCACTCACTTCTAGTGCCCCCCACTGGACAGTTCACTGGAAAACTGCAGCGAAACTTGTAATGAAGCATCTAATTTCGTTTTGCTAAAATGTTGCCACGGTCATGTAATGTCCAGGAGATCAGGCTGCAAAATGTGTCATATAGTGCACTTTATGTAATTAAACTTGAATTCAGAAAGTTATAATCTTTCGTCATTCCTTTGATTTAACGTAAAAAAAGAGATACTCGTGGACTTATAATGGGGTACAGTAGTGAGCGTCAGGTGCACTAGCTTTTCACACATGACGGTGTCACAGGTGTGTTGAGAATGCTCTGTCACTCTGATAAAGGTTCCTGCAAATGGGTTTTGATGATGGAGGGCAGTGCAGGGTTGACACGACCAGTTCAGACTGACAAGTGCAGTTGGCAAACCAACTGAGCTGTGTGATGCTTGAAAAGACCTGTCAGTTATTCTGTCATATAAATCAGGGGATTAGGTGTTAATTATAATTTCACACATACAGTACACTGAATTCACACAAGGGCCTTGTTTAGATAATCCATGATCTTCATAGGGATGAGTTTTTCATCATTTTAACTTGTTACTTTAAGACACTTGAGGTTGCTGCCAACTGGGAAACAGATGCTTTTCATTTACATGTTCCTTCAAAGCAAACATGGAAAATAATTTTTAACACCAGGTACAGTATATATTTGTTTGTTTTTTGATTTAATCCTGATATTCCAACTATACCAACTCACTTGAGGCAAGTAGTAGCAGTTAACCTTATTGCTTAAAGAGATAGTTCACCAAAAACTGTCAATTGTGAGTGAAACGTATGTTGTTCTAAACTTGCATGACTTCTGTGCAACACAAAAGGACATGTTATGCAAAAAGTTAGACAGTCAGCATTCACTTTCGGCGCATCTGTTTTCATACAAAATTGAATGGTGACTCCGGCTAACATTCCGCCTAACATCACATTTTGTGTTTCATGGAAAATAGAGTCATATGTGATTGGAATTATATGAGGGTATGATGACAGAATTATCATTTTTGGGTGAACCATGCATGGTATTTATATGATTGGTTTTCTGTGCCTTATGAGGTATGCATTGTATTTGGTTGGCTTTTTTCTTGGTCTCCCTTATCACCTAACCTGGTAAAGGTCTCTGAACATGTTACTGCATTTCAGCCTACTTTAGCATGTTTTTGATTTTCCCACAAAGACATAAACAAGACTTACCTCAAGCTCTGCTGATAAACAATGCTGGAGGCTCAATATCTCTTTGATAAAACAGTATTTATTCTTCAAGAAATAAAACAATTTTTATTGTGCTCTTTGACATTTCCCCCCAGACAAGAAAGCCCTTTGTGGTCCATTCTTTCCCTTTTACAGGCAGACTTTGCACTACATGCAGCTGTTTTTAGGCTTCTTTACATTCACCAAATTCTTTTTAACGTTCGGTTTCCATGGAAAATAAGGAGTGCTACAACTTGCAGTTTTTAAAAATGACAATTAACTGAACAGACTTGTTAATGAGATGCAGTGCATGAATGTTTAACCTTAAAAAAATAAAGATTTGTACAGGGGACATGTTTTTCAATTATTTTAGTATAATATTATTTAAAATCTGTTATCTTTATTTACAGGTTAATTAAGAAAAATTATCTAGAAAAGCTCCTGTTTGTTTAAATAAGACCTTGATTCTATTCATAAAACAAACATTTGGATTAAATAATTATATTGTCCCGATTATCATGCATCAGTCCTTTCCTGGAATCCTTCATTAAGTAAACACTCCCAGGAATGATCAAATTGCTGCAGTGGCTAAATATTTAGACTTAAAGATGAAATGTGCAATTTCTACACTGGCATTAAAAAAAACAATCAATCTGCTATTGGTCGGACAAAAAGAAGGCCCACCCCAAACTTATGCCATTGTTTGAGCTAGTGTTGCTGTGCTGGTAAAGGTAATTTAACATGGAAAAAATTACACACTTCACCTTTAATTCTAAAACAACAGAAACATTTTTGGGGGCATGATGATGATGATGATGATGAGGAACCAAAATAAGCCCATGTTTAGGACCAGGGCTGCAGTACAGAAATATTAAAGTACATCAGTTTAACAATCAATATGACAACAAAAATGGCATTTTCATTGCTAGAACTGTTTGAATAAACTAAATTGCTAAATTTAAATATGTTACCTCTGTACATATATATATATATATATACACACACACTTATGTGAATCATTACTTGACCGTATTACAAACAATCCTTCCATGTTTTGGGAAACTGAATATGACAATGGACTACTTGCACAACTACTTCCATGTTCTGCGTAGTGTGGCTTAGGCGTTTCCGGTTACAGCATTCAGCGCACATCCATGCAGAGGTTTATTCATGAGAAAGGTAGATTATTTCTAGGCTGTCAGTTGATTAAAACAATAAATCAGTGACTTAAATCGATTAAACGTTTGATAAATGTCCCAGGTGAATTGATTTATAAATACATTAGCTGTTCTCTTTTTTGACCATGCTTTAAAAGTCACTCAGTACAGAATTATGCAGCTTTAATGTCAAATTGAATAAATACATTAACTAAAATATATTTAAGGACACTACACATATTTAATCATTTTCAAAAGTCATAACTCATCTTTTCTATCTCTTCTACTTATGCATTTACATTTCAACAAATATCATATAATTCTCAATGAAACGATGACAAAAAAGAGTTTCAAACATACATTTAATAAAACAAAGTAATCTGTACTCCGTCACACATGGAGCTTTGCAGTATTTGAAGCTTATAGTTGTAGTGGTTTCATTCAAAGAGTGCTGGTGCTGACACCCTTACTAGTCTCCTCAACCTTCTGTCATTTGCGGTTCAAGCTGATCTGTGTTTAAATGTCTGCTACAGGCCTCCATGTGAGGAGAAACGGTGAAATGCGCTTGGAGCTTTTACCAGTCATTGTTATCTCAGATCGGCTTGTGCTGAATTTTGAAGTGCTGTACACAGTAATGTTCAGAATATTTCTGCTCCTGTCTCTGAAAATGTCTGTACTTTAAAATCTTCTGAACACTCATTTTAAGTGGAGATTGGGGATCTAGGCAACTACGGCATGTAGTAAACACAAGTAACCGGAAACTAGAGAGCCGCTTTATTTCAAAACGGAAGTATGAGATGAGGCTCAGTACAAGTAGTCCATTAAAACCAAAACCAACTCAGTCTCATGACAAATTAGGACAGGATGGGTGTAATGCATCGATGCAGAAAAAAGAGAAATTGAACAATTCCATGCAGAACGGCTTAAATCCAGAATCTACAGAGAGAAATTCTGACTGGTGCCAGCAAAACTGAGTGTGTCGCATCTGGCAAATCTTAACTGCGGGCGAAGCACAGTGAAACTCCTTGGTCTTTGATGTTAATCAGATAAACCCCCAGCTCATCACATGACTGATAAGTTGAGGGACAGTTCTATGACGGCTATGGAAACCTCAATTTTTTATTTTTTATTATAACCAACTATGCACACTTCAAATTATTATACTAATCATGGGGCATGTTTCTGGCTCACCAGCTCAAATTAAGCATAATTCATGAACATTTGACATGGACTTTGGACTTGCTTATTTTAATACTCGCAAAATGCACAGCCATGTGTTGGATTATATTTAAAACATATTTACAAATGAATCCGATGCAGATGATAACCCAGACAATTATGTTTCTCATAATGTTTAATGTATTATCCTTGTTTAAAACTAACAAACTAATTATTAGCAAGTTTAATCATGCATTATAACTGTAATTTAATAAGAAAGTACAAGTGTTTGGTGTGTAATTTACTGTCTTTTAAATTCCAGAGAGATGGTGTGAAATGTATTGGGTTATTTGCCTTTATAGTTCTCTTATGAAATTCATGATTAAAACACTTTTTGAGCGGGAAACTCCCAAGCCTTGGATCAACAGGTCATAAAAGAATTATCTTGAGGGGAGGACAGAAATTACCATCTGACCTAGCAAAAGACACTTCTGATTGGCTCAAGACACCTTTGGGGTGCGGCCAACTTCAACTCAACAAAACCTCCCCACCCAGGAAGAACGCTCTCTGTTCTTCATTCTTCTTGCACACATGTGACTGGGAGTTTTGTTAGTTGAAAGTTCTGGCGTTTTATTAGATAACTGGGTAACCCAATCTAAATCAAGGCATACTACATTAAGTAATGTTGGTTCTCAAGGCATGGCCTGTAGACTCCATAAAGTTTATTTTTCTGATTATTTCCAATTCATCTTCTGTCAAAGGTCACTTACCAGCCTGTGATTATGTTTGTCTGTGTGTTAGTTTAGTTGTATGTTGTGGGATAGTTAATAAAGACTTTGAGAGAATTTGACTTATCGGTCACTAGAAATCTGTCGATCCTAAAAAGCTGCATTGTTTATAAATCGTATTTAAATCTATTTGTGATATTATTTTCAATGGTCATGAAAGTAGTATTACTGTAAGAATTAATCTTATGTGGCGATCAACTCTTTGCTTGCCGAAGACTGTGGTCAGACGTAAACATTATTTTAATATTCCCCAAATCAATCGATAATCCCCTTATTGAGCTAAATTCCTCGCATTAGTGGTGGAAAATGATGCAGGCATAAGCATAAAGACATAAGCTAACCATTATATAAATTCCCTACATAAAATTGGTGATGAATGCTGGCAGTTGTAAATATACCCTGTCACAAAGTCGCTTATTCCAATTGTAAGTGTTGGCTTGAACAAAAATGTATGACCTTTGCTCCCATGGAGGAAAATACATGAACCAATGAACGGACCTCTAACTCAAATCTAAACCTAACTAACCCCTTTACCGAAACCCTAACCATGATTTTAATAGTAAAAACAAAATAATGTGTTGGATAAGAGGCTAGCTAATATTTGATGCTTGTATTGAGTTCAAATTCTGTTTGTTGGTCTATGGAAATAAAAGTCGTACCTTTTTGTACAAGTTAAGGCGTACCATATCTCACAATTTCACCTTATCGTATGAATTAGTACGAGTTGTCATGAGACTATATATGTTTACCAAAAATGTGCGCTCTAGGTCTAAACCATGTCAGACATTTAACGTGCGTTTGGATTCCAATATCTATGTCATGCCTTTTATTTCTTTGCCTTTCAAATCAAAACCCCTCCATGAAGCAGGGTATTGTAATAACTTGTTTCACAGTACAGGTCTTAAATGATACTGTTCCCTCCAAATTTTAGAGGCCAAATCCAATGTTTTAATCATCGCTATCTTAATTGTCTATTAGCATTAACAGCGGTTAGGAAAGATTATGCTATTAGTACTGCCTAGATCAGCACTAAAGACGGCAGAAAAAGACAGCTCTGTTGAATTTAGGTATAAAACAAACTTTAGGACTGATTCAGTGTTGTCTGGGGTTCACAGTGGTTTAGTAGTAGGCATGTGGTAGCAATAGTTTTGATATACTGAGACAGCACATGGAGATATTTCTGAAGGTCTTGCAAACAAGAAGTGTTCTTGGCTTAAATTGAACTAAGCATTAAGCTTGAAGGTTTCTAAGAAAGATTTAACACGTAGTACATTCATTCCCCAGTATGCATGATCAGTGTACATGATGTTTTGAAAGACTTTGAGGCTCAGTTTTTTTCTTTTTTTTTTCTTCAGTAGCACGGCTTGGAGACTGTTAATTAAATAAAATTATATATAAAAACAACAACAACAACAACAAAACATTTCCACCAGTGCAACTGTGTGCATTTGTATGTAATCACACATTGCAGTTTTAAGTCTTAAGGACTTGAAACATTCATACTGTAGTATTTTGAAACTGTAAACTTTACAAAAAAAGAGTGAAGAAAACATTAACACAAGCTTTTTCCCCAAAAGTCATTAGTTTAAAATCCATTAGAGTTGTGCTTCTGTGGTAAATTGTCCTTTGAACAGTCACTAAAGGAGAAAAAAAAGGATATTTTCAAAGTAGCATGGGCCATATAAAAATCGAATGTTGTGGAGAACAGTGTTTGGCAGACATTTTGATTTGTATGTTCTTTTCTCCAAGTACACAACAGTCAATATACTGTCACAGGACACGGCCATGCGATAACCAAAGATTAATTGTAATAATAATAAGAATCAATCTTAACAGTAATACCACTAATCAATGATGTTTATGAATAAGGATGATAATATAATAGTAGTTTATTGTTATTCATATGTCAAAATCAAATGCTGAGGTTAATACTGTTAAAAGTCATCTATTCTTACAACTTGGCACATATAATCACTGTAAGATCTACTTTATCTTGTATTTTGTTTACATTCTTAAACAGAATGATTGAAAGAGCTAATGAATTCAGCAATACTTCTAAGCTATTTCTCTAAAAGTAAGTGCTGACTTGTCACTTAATCATTAATACTGGTTGGTTTGGTCCAGAGATTTGTGTAGTCACCTTTAATTGGATGACCTATAAAAACAGCAATCACGATTTCTGCTGAGCAGAGACTCCCTTCCAGTAGTCCAGAATGTCATGTAGGTCCTCATCTTTAGCAAACTGTACTTTCCTCCTCAATGCATGACCTGCAGCAATGTACTCTTCCTCATCCCTGTGGCGTTTACGGTGGAGTTTAAAACGTTCCCACAGGTTAAGAGATGGCCTGCAGCTGTACTCAGGGCTGGAATAGCCACTCAGGTTATGGTACTGTGGTGAGAGATGTGAGTAGGACAGCTCACGTGGTCTTGAGCGCGTTAGTGGCTCCAGAATGGATGACTTCCGGCTCCCTGATACCTCTATTGACTCCTCTATATGGTGGGAACCAGGGTAGGAGTGCCTGTGCTCGCTATACTGTCGGATCCGTTCTGCCTCCGCCCTAAGGATTGCAGCAGCTGGAGTGACTGTTATGATTCCTGACTCATCTAAAGGAGATGTCTTCTCAGTATACTTGGATTCTGTTCTGTAGGCTCCTTCGGAGCGGAAAGAGCGAGGACTGCGTAATGAACCACTTGACGACGTACTTGGGCGCTTTGGTGGAGCATCCATACTGTGGTGCCTCTGCAAGGGATGATGGTACCCTCCTTTGTATACTGGAGACAGAAAATCAGACTTTCCTGGTGGATGCTCTGATATTAGGACTAACTGTGGCTCTGCTGTGGACACCATGCAAGATTTTGCAGCCTGAAATGATGTTGAATCGGATTTGAGGGCATCAATGCAGTTGTTGATGATCTGATTTACTTTGTCCACTTCTTTTGCAATAGTGGATATCTCTGCAACAGATCCTTGGCTGGTTTCCGATGGAGGAACATTACATTCCCTAATGCTGCGGTCTGGTTGCTCTGATCTTACTTCCATATAATTCCCTTTTGTTGTCTTAGGAGTGCCAGAGATCTCTTGCAGTTTATACTGGTCCTTGTCACTGGCAGTTGGCAAGTATGGCATTCTTTGTACCGTATCACCAGTGGACAGAATTTGTTTCTGTGACAACTGTGAAATGGTCCCTTGTTCCAGTTCAGTGCCATATTTCATCTCGATCAGATTTCTTTTCATCTTTTCAAGCTTCTTGCTTTTTGGTTCGTCCTGCTGTTTGCGCTTTCTCACACAATGGAACACCATGCCCAACACAATGAGCATTCCAAATAGACTACCAAGTATGGTCATAATGTAGTGAGTAGCAGTTGATTCATTTGCCACATGTTCTTGCAAAGTTTTTGGAAAAGTGGAAATTGTCAGGCAGGTATGGTTGAACCTCAAGGAGTTACGTATGGATGCCACACAGTATGTGTAGTTAGTGTGTGATTTGAGGTTTTGCAACTCGATTTCTTCTCTCTGGCTCTTCAAGTTTTGGATGTCCGTGAAGAAGCTGTTATTGTAAAGGACAAGGATGTACATCTTGCGAAATGGATTTGGAATCTGGACCATGATTATTGCACTTGTGTGGGTCACTTCTTTTATTTTCATGATAGGACGGGCATCTGGATCCAAAACTATTGGGGTGATGCTTATGGACTCCTCTGGAAATGTCCCTGAAGAGCAATCATCCAATCCACAGGGGCTCAAATCTGGCAGCATCGTGGGAGTGCTCCCATCTGAAGATCCATGAAAATATGGAGTTACGTTGTCATCAGTGCAGACAGAGGAGAGTGCATGGAAAGCATTCAGAAATCTTGGCATCCTGGGGTTCTGACTTAAGAGGTTATAGCCTGAAAAGCCAGCAGGTGTGTCGCACACCATTCGCTCACTTGTCCGGTTTGGGAATGCCACAAGCCAACGCAGGAATCCCAGTAGCTCACATGAGCAACTGAATGGGTTTGCATAGAGCTCGCACGTTGTCAACTTTGACAGACCACGAAATGTAGCACCATCAAGTTGCTGAATCCTGTTCATAGATAGGTCAATGTTTTCTATAGCAGGACACTCCCAGAATGCATTTGCTGTTACAGTCTCTATAAGGTTAGCCTGAAGATAAAGATATTGTAGGCGTCCCAAACCTCTTAACATGCCCTCAGTCAAGTTCCTTAGCTTGTTAAAGCCAATCTGTAACACTTGAAGATTGAACTGAGCAGAGAAAGCCCCATCTTCTATGTAAGAGATGTCATTCTTAGTCAGATTTAGGTAAGTAAGATTGCCAAAGCGACTCAGGGAAGTAAAGTGAATGGTTCGAATCTTGTTCTCATTGAGTCGCAGGTCAACGATGGTGCTATTAATATGCAGTGGGATATTTTCGTATGGTGGCTGGTTCTGGCTACAGATTGCCAACCAAACAAATCCCTTTTCCCCCTCAATAAGCCAACAATCACCTTGGACAACAGGCACACTTGTCAGTGTAAGAAACACAAGAGTCATAGCCCAGCAAAGTAAGGCACTGGTCACTGTACCATCTCCATGTCCCCTGGACCCAGGCAAAATGGACATCTGTGCTTCAGGCATGGCTCAACTAGGTTATTGGATGTAGTAATATGTGAATTCTACAAGAAAATGGGACAAGCCTTTGAATAATTGGATGCACTGTGGAAATTACATGGATAGTTGTTCAGTTCTTAAACTTTTTGGCTTGTATTAGAAAATTGATCATTGTTTTCTTTTCAGTGTATGCTTGGTGTCTTGTCACACTGGAAAGGTAGCTTCTGTTATGACCTGAGTCTTTGCTGTGTGCATTAGATTTTCAGATTGCGTATCTGAGTGATCCCATGCAAAGCCTCCCAGAGGGCAGGAATTGCTTGTGTCTTCCGAGGACCACATTTCTCATCAGATACCAGCTCATGACCAGATTTTCATATTGCATCCTGGAGAAAAAGAAGAGACAAAATTATTATTGATATTTGAAAGAACTAGGTCAGCAGGGTAAGATATGGAGAAGGATCCAACAATAATCCCTCACTGCTAGTTTCAGAGCACAAAATTACATAAATGTGATTATTTTGCAGTGCATGTTATGAAATAAATCAGTTACCCAAATGTAACACCATGGTTCTTTACTATTGTGTTAAAAATTAACACCCACTACTTCTGCTGTACCTCAATTTGCAATTATTAAGAGTGAGACCAAGAGCAGAATATTGTCAAGTGGCATTTTCAGAGCTATTTTTAAAGAGTCCAATTTTGTTTAGCTGACACAATGTTTTTCATGTATATAATCGTTATGGTTGCTCACCTACTGAGAGCTAAAGTTAGCATAGATCAATCACACAGACACACTTGCACGCTCTCAGAGGCCAATTAACTTCTAACAGCTTAGCTCTCCCAGATAACACACACACACACAATCACTCGAGAATAGTTTACTTTTGCATCTATCCACCTTATTAGCTTATAGGCACTCTCCACTCAGCTAATGAAGGGAAACCCTTAAATAGGTTACTTTATCTTTTTAATTACAGCATGACCTAAATCAAACCAAAGTTGAAGAAAGAGGCAAATAGCTTCCTGGTTATTACACTAAACACTGCCCTTGCTGTTTGAAGGAATAGTCAAAAAATGAAATTTCTGTAATTCTTTCCACCTGATGTTATTTCAAACCCATTTGACTTCTACACTAAAGATAAAACCTTGAGACTTGGACTTGGAAAATTATGCAAAAGTCATGTGGACAACTTTAATGGTGCTTTTGTGTAGCTTCTTTTGTAATTTTTGAACTTGACAGCCCCACTACTCACTCACTCTTATTAAATGGAAAATAGAAGCCAGAAAATTATTCGGAAAGCGGAAACGTTACATTTATGGGTTTACGTTTTTTGGATGAACTATCCCTTATCCCTAGATTCATCTATTAAATAAAGAACAGCAAAACATATACATACAGAATCAATATTTAACCCTCACTAAAACACACACATTATTATAGACACAATATATATATATATATATATATATATATATATATATATATATAAAATACAGAGTCTGGGGCTAAATCAAATTTGAGATACCAAAACCTTGCACATAAAACTGAATCCTCAACCAAAATTCTTGAATCTTAACACATCCCCAAAACACATGGGTTGTGTGCATCTTCTGATTGACATGCCAGCAGGTGGTTGTGTCATTAAGAACAACACTATGCAATCTAGAGGGGGCTCCAGTAGACGCTATGTAAAATCTTAAATTGCATAAGACGAACCCTTGCATCTCTAGATGAAGACTTGATATTTTTTAGAATCCTAGCCCACTTTCCCTCCTCCAACGCTAAGCCTAGATCTCTCTCCCTCAATCTCTTAAGAGAAGTTGAAGTTCCGTCCTCCAGACTCTGAATTAGCAGGAAGTAATAAACCAAAAGCAGTAATCACAACTCCCCCAGGAGATTGGGGTGGAGGGGGGTAAAATACTCCCAAAAACAGAACAGAGCAGGTGATGTAGCTGTAAATCCTTACAGGACTGAGATCTAGGAATCCAAAAAGTTTAACCAAACTTTGAAAGGATCTCAACACTCCACACTCATATAAGTCACAGAGTGTAGTAACCACCCTCCCAATCCACCCTGACCAGCAAAAAGGGGACTTGATGATAAATCATTTGGGGTTCAGCCATTTGCTCGAGGCAACATTGAGGCAACATTTAAAAAGATTTCCAAATTAAATACTCTGGCCACTCTTGTCCAAATCACATGCAAATGTGAAATAGCGGGATGTGACTTAACTTCTCCGGTTAACTTGATAGAAAGGCTTTGCTATGGCGAAATAGGGGCAAGGACTTCCTGTTCAATAGAAAGCAAGGGAGGGACTCATTCAGGTGGAAGCGACCAATGAGCCAAATGCCTGAGAACAAAAAATATGTCTATTGAAAAATAAATTTATCATTTTAACATTGGTTCAACTAACTCCAAAATCCAGATTTTTTTTTTTTGTTCTTTTTTTTTTAGACCTTTTCAGAGCACCAGCTTAATTGTGAGAGTTCACACAGACAGCCCCCTGTAACAAACACAAAACCTTCTTCACTCCTTCTTCAGCTGGTTTTCCTGACCGTTAACTCCATGTGCCTCCTTTTGTATCAACAGTCATCAGATTGGTTAGATTAGATTCAACTTTATTGTCATTGAACAAAGTAACAGGTACAAAAAATGGTTCTTGAAAGGCTCTTTTTGTGCCAAACTGAGTATGAGGGTATTGAGACAGCTTTAACTGTTTAGGACCAGTGTCCTTATCCCCTAAGTCTGAACAGCTCTCTTCTGTCTCTGCTGCTTTGGCTTGGTGGTCTCTATGTTGCACTCCCTCTGTCTCTTCATTTCTTTCACTAGTCAATTCCCTCTCATCCCTTATGTACTCTCCCTGTTGTTTTCCTCCTCCTTTATTATGAAAAAATGTGCCAGTAAGTTAGTATAGGAGTATGAGTAGTTACTGTTTTGCTTGCCACTGTTCACTATATGTCAATTTATTGTTGTTGTTTCCTCACCTGGTTCTTCCTGCATGCTCTCCCTTTCCCCTTCCCTTTCCCTTTCTCCTTCTCCTTCTCCATCTCCCTCTCTTTCCCTTGGCACTGACAATCATACACAAATATATTGTAGGCAGGAGAGTTGAGGTCAGTTTGTCATGTCACAAAAATTTTATGGAGACCATTTACAGATTCTAAGGATATGATCAAAAGGCACACAGAGGCGTGCCATTTTAAATGTCTTTATTATTATTATTATTGGGCTTAGAAACTTTTTAAATCACAAATTCCTTTCACAAGAGAAGCTGTATTCTCCATTGTGGGTTTGAAATAAATAAAAAAAATAAAAGCAGGGGACCATTGCCTAGATAAGTAATTTGATACAACAACAGATAGCTGGTTTGCATTATCTGTTACTTTAGCTTAACACTTTTCAGAAGAACAAAAAAAAACAAAAAACAAGACAGAGGTCATTATGGACTGTCCCTAGTCTCTCACTTGAATCTGTCTTTTTTCTTTTAAAGAACTGTCGTATGTCCATTGCTCACTGGCAGGCCACACGCACACACACACACACAGAGAGAGAGAGAGAGAGAGAGAGAGTGTGTGAGTGAGTGAGTGAGAGAGAGAGAGAGTAATGCTAGGAGTTCAGGAGTTAAGCCTGGTTCAGGTTAAATCCTCTGTGTGTGAGGAATGAATAAATACAGCAAAAGAAAAACATTAAACTTTCTTTTATTGTCTAGTTTGATAGTCAGCCACAACTGAAAAATAACAGATATAAATCTAGGAATGAATAACAATTCATTTAAAAAGCCACAGTGAGTGTTTTCACACATACTGGTGATATACAGTGATATGTTTGTTTTACTCTGGTCCAAACGCCAGGGCTTCATGTTTCCATGATGACTGACCAGAAAAGACGCATGTGATGTCATGTTTACATGACTCCCGATTGTTAAAATGAGTATCAAATTAACGATAAACTTTACCAACAGAGACACACGTACGCACTACACAGGTACGCAGTTTATTTGTCGCGCTGCTGTTTTTGTTTCACACTCTAGCAGTTAATAAACAGAACTGCATGCGTCTTGCGGAAGAACATTGTATCCGGCGCTACTTCTCTCCGTTTATGACTATGGATCGAGTCACCCAGGTCCTGTGCTACTCCACAGGGGCGGCGACCCGCTGGACTAAAATAGTCAGAAAATAAACACTTATTATAGGTGTACCATGGTGATTCAGGATACTGACTCCAGTACTCACTGATATGGTTTTGGAATCGGAACAACTCTAGGTAAAAGGAAAGAAGTGTGAGACACAGCTTTGGAGCAACTTAGTTGATTCACAACACTACATAACAGGTTCTCACTCTGCGTGTGTTTCGCGCTGGATGACGGTCGTGCTGAGTGGTGCAGGTACAGAGGAGAAGTAGACGAAGAGAAGAGGATGACACCATTTGCTAAGCGGGGGTGTTTTCATTTTCATCCTTAACACATACATTTTAAACCACAAACTACGGAGTATGTTTTGGACGTTATTTAACCTTGTCAAAGACAAACAAAATTTTTAGAATAACAGCATTTCTTACTCCAAGTTTTAGGGGTGCTGAAGCACCCCTAAAAAGGGGCTAGCCTCGCCCTTGTGTAGCAGGTAGTTGAATTTTGGAATACAGTTCATTTTAATAACATTACCCTTCCCAATTATCGATAAATGTAATGAAGCCCATCTGTCCACATCGCTCAAACCTTTTTTATAAAAGGGTCAAAATAAACTGAACTAAATCAGACAAATTTGCTGGGAATAAAATACCCAAATACTTAATGCCCTGTTTGGGCCACTGGAAGGCGCCCAGGTGGAAGGCTGTTATTTGACAGTACGCTGTCAGAGCCAACGCTTCGGATTTAGACCAATTGACTTTTTATCCTGAGAATTAGAAAAGGAATTAATAATTCTGTTGAGGCAAGGCATAGATCTAGTAGGGTCAGAGACAAATAATAAAATATAATCTGTGTAAAGCAGAAGCTTATGCACCACCCCTACCACAATCACCCCTGGAAAATCATCCTCCTTTCTTATCATGGCTGCTAATGGTTCCAGGTCAAGACGGAACAATAATGGGGAAAGAGGGCAACCCTGAGTACCCCAATTATGAGTAAAATAATCTGAAATTATTCAATTTGTTTGTACCACTGCTACAGGGTGTCTATAAAGTAACTTAATCCAACCAATAATTGTACTCCCGAACCCATGGAGTCATGTCGCTCAAGGTGAACTATTCCTTAAAAACGAAGTAATGAAAAATTTAGTTCTCTGGTTTTTACCAAAGGACTTTAATGACTCCTGAGATATATGAGATAGAAGTTCATGAAAATGTATCTGAAAGTGTCTTACAAGGCCCATTGGAGTGTTTTTGCATACATCAGCGTATGTGTACTGCATGAGTGCCGGGCCGTTTCAAATGGATGAGCTTTGGAAAGCGGTATTGCTTCCTCATAGGTTCTTGACAGCTTACAATGCATTCATTTTAGAAGAGCTTTGTAGGACTAGAGATGGGGTGAAAAGAGGCTCTGTTGTGTAAACCTTTCATACTGTTTATATTGTTGAATGCACTCTCATTTCACTATGTGATAGGAACTACACACAGTCACAGAACACCATCCACCTTGACTGCATACAAATCACTCTGCTCCTATTAGAAGTACCCTACCACCATTTTAAATATTTACCTATTTATTTAGACTGTGATTAAATGCTCACACTGGTAACAGCGTAATTTTCACAGTGTGGATAATAATGTGTATGAACATACTTGTATAAATAGACAAACTAAAAGCCAGATTAATTACAACACTGGTACACATCTTCAGAATTGGTTTTATGTCCTGCTAATATTTTCTGCAAAAACTTGGCAGTAAGGTTGTATTTAACATCAGTTAACTACAGTAAATTAGTCAAACCAGTACAAAATAAAAATGAACAACACGTATACAGAACTTCTACATTTTGGTCACTGTTAATTTCAACATTTACTAATACATTTTTAACTTAAAAATGTTCTTATGTTAACATTAATATATTGTGAACTACCAATTAACAATTGTATATTTATAAATGTACAGAATCAAGATTAAAAAATGCTATAAGTAGTTAATGATACCTAATGCAATAACTGTTGCCCATTATATTAAACGTTTTTTAAACTGTATCTCAGTTTGACATGTCCCCAAATATTAATAAACAATGTTGTTGTGTTCGGCCCAGTTACTTTGCTAAAGATTGCAGTTCCATTTGTTTCCACTAGAGGTACAAACAAACTCAACTTTTTAACATAACCGTTAGACAAGTTAAAACCTCAAGCAACTTAATTACCATAAAATGTTTTGTTGTTTTATCCTTACCAAAAAGGGTGTGATTTATTTATTTATAAAACATTTTTGAACAGTCAAATTATCACAGATAATTATAAATTATTACAGTGTTTTGAAATGTAATAATTAGTGGTATTAGTGTATGCCTGCATTGTATTTATGCATGTTATGTAAAGAGTACATTTTTATACTGCTACAGAAACTGAGCAGATGTCTGAAGTGTGAAGGATTGTTACTGAGCATCATAATTTCCCTGGGCCAATTTACACAAGCTTAAACACAAACACTGCCTCACACAGATACATAAACAAATTTACACTGAAGTTATGATCTGCAGAGCTGCAATCAGAACAGACAGCATTCCCACAATATTTCACTTCAAATGTGTGGTGAAGAAATATGCCGGAAAACATGCAAATGCATGCATATTATTTGCATTCCTATTTCTTGGAATTCAGGGGGTTTGGATGTGACAGAGAAGAATTGAAATATTATAAACACAGTAACATGCGTTGCTTTACATGTGTCAACAATCCATTGAAAACATTGACCAAAGCTTAAAGTGGGCGCAAAGCGTAGTTTGTACACTTCATATTTTAATGTCATTTCTTTAGATGACAAACTATTCAACAAAGTTGCATTCTTTATTCTTTTCTTTTTATTTAGCCTTTTTTTCAGTTACTTTTAACCGACTAGTTTCAAGGCATTTATGAGTGGATGTACGAAGTCACAAGTTCACACAAGTGTCCTAGCAGAGTAATCACATAGATTATTCATCACATTAACTTTGGGCATGTTCCACCAAGTTTGACAACCAAGAGTCAAAAATTTTTGTCTTCTGTTATTTATTTTTATATTTAATTTTAAATGCAATAAATGCCACTTGGTTTGATCAATGCAATGACATTTTACATTGTTAAGATTGTCTTAGTGTGCAAATACCTTTGGGGGGCCACTGTTGTTTCAGGAGACACTCAATTCACAAAGAGACAATAATACGAATTTAATGGGGAAAAGGCTGCTGAACCCTGTCAGAAGCATGTCATTTTTGCATGCATGATAAAGACTAGTGTCAAACTGTATGCAACATTTACTGTGAAAGTTATAGCTACCAACCAACAGTTTACATGCTTCACAGTGGATACATTTAACAGTGCTGTAGGCGTGAGAACAAGCCTTCAGCTACAAGCTTTAGTCATTTGTCCTAACACCCTTAACCTGCATGCCAATCCATTCAAAAACTTCAAAGAAAATGACTTATGTTAGCTGCATAAACCCATTTCAAGACACTGCTGTTCAAAACAGTCTGACTAACATTCTGTACTGTGTATCTATGTGTATGTTGTGTTTTGGATTCTCCAACATGTGACGATGATGTGCTGGCTTCCCCAAATGGCTTTCAACCAAGTTTACCAGCTAGGCTTTCTTGCACCAAATCAGTACTAACCAGCCAGGATCAGCGTGAAAATTCATGCTGGTCTAAGCTTGTGAGAGAAAAAGGGATCTAGTCTCTCTCTATCTCTCTCTGTGTGTGTGTGTGTGTGTGTGTGTGTGTGTGTGTGTGTGTGTGTGTGTGTGTGTGTGTGTGTGTGTGTGTGTGTGTGTGTGTGTGTGTGCACGCACAGTACACAAGTTGCCTGGACCACAGTGTAGTTGCATGTGGCTTAATATAACACACTCCCTTTTTATGGTCAATAAACAACTGTGCGACTCGGTGACATTACATTAAGCCACTAGCTCTGGGCAAACAGAAAATGCAGTTATCTCCATATTCTCTCTATCGCTATCTCTCTCTAGCTCGTTTTCTTTTCTAGGCGGATATCCCAATATCCCAGGTTTCTGGCTGCAATGTGTGATATTAGATACATTACTCTCCCGAAAGTAAACAGACTGTAAACATGTCAGAATGAATTAAAGTGACGCACGGTGATTAATATAACTTGACAATTAATTTACACACTAATACAGTTCAGAATCAGAAGAGATATTGATTAGATAGAGGATAAGCATATGCAGCATCAATAGACTTCATTAATATACAAGTATTGCATAAAGTAGACATTAAGTATGCTTTTTATATTTAGTGGTCCTTGCTAAGGCATCTCTTTTAACACTTTTTTTTTTTATCCCCTTTTCACAAAACTCGGAATGCCCACTACTTAGTAGTTCCTCGTGGTGGCACAGTTACTCACCTCAATCCGGGTGGCAGAGGACAAATCTCAGTTGCCTCCGCTTCTGAGACAATCAGTCGGCGCATCTCATTACGTGGCTCGTTGTGCATGACACCGCAGAGACTCCCAGAACGTGGAGGCTTATGCTACCCTCCGCGATCCACGCACAACTTACCACATGCACCACTGCGTGCAAGAACCCCTAATCATGACTATGAGGAGTTTACCCCATGTGACTCTACCCTCCCTAGCAACCTGGCCAATTTGGTTACTTAGGAGACCTGGCTAGAGTCACTCAGCACACCCTGGATTCGAACTCGCGACTCCGGGGGTGGTAGTCAGCGTCAGTACTCGTTGAGCTACACAGGCCCCACCACTGCTCATACTTAAAGGACTAGTTCACCCAAAAATGAACATTGTCTTAATTTACTCAACCTTATGCCATCTCAGATGTTTATTACTTTCTTCTGCAGAATACAAACTACGATTTTTTTGAAGAATATCTCAGCTCTGTAGGTACAATGCAAGTGAATGGTGGGCAGAAATTTGAAGGTCCAAAAAGTATATAAAGATAAAAATCCATATGACTCCAGTGGTTAAATCCATGCCTACAGAAGCAATAATAAAAAGATCAGTATTTAAGTCTTCCCCATTCTTCTTTTGTTTTTGGCGATTCACATTCTTCATGCATATCGCCTCCTACTGGGCAGAGAGGATCATTTATAGGAAATAAGTACTTATATATTGATCTGTTTCTCACCCACACCTATCATATCACTTCTGAAGACATGGATTTAACCTCTGGAGTCGTATCTGTGAAAGCTTTTGAAAGAAAAATAAAATATTAGAGAGGCCTACTTGTCCACAGGGACTGTCGCCATGGTTACCCTGCTTCTCGTGGCAGGCGGTGCTACCCATTGGGCTGATTTACACATTTATGATTAGAATTAAACTTCAGATGACACGTAACCTTCTATCTTGTCAACGCCATAGTCAGCACCACATACAGGAGACAAAAAACAAGGCAGTAGAGCAAATGGACATGATTGGGTGTCTTGGATGTAGCATGTATAAACCGTGTGGTGATAAGCTGTGGGAGTGAGCTGAAGAGGAACTGATTTATGGAATGATGTGACACTTAAGACGCTTTTACATTACTCGTGTCAGGGTTTCAACGCACCTGTCAACACAAGCGTCAAGTGCAGCTTTGACCTCAATAAGAAAAGCTTTGCAGATAGCATCATGGCAGGGTGGTTTTATGAGTTTGCCAGGTAGCAAGGAAGCATATGCTGTAGTGCAGGTGTTTTCAAAGTGTGGGGCACGCCTTGTGTGTGTGTGTGTGTGTAGATAGATAGATAGATATTATTTAAAACATTATTTAAACAGTTCTGAAAGTAATAGTATAAAATCTCTAAAACAGCATGCGAGGTAGTGGGAAAACCGCCTGAGTTTTCCAAAGAACACTTCAAGCCTTTCAAGGTCAGAGGGGGCACCATCATGCACGTTGTGTCACAAGTGAGCAGGGACATGCACAGACATTTTGCTGGCCTAGAAAATGGGCACTTCTCATAATTACTTATTTAAATATTTATTTTTTTAAACAAAACATTAAATATATTAACACAACTATGACTTACTTACCAATTTATTTCAATGCCCTCACACTCACTCAATTGTTTTATACTCAACAGATTTCTACATAATAATCAGAATAATAATTTCTTCAAAATAAATATGCTTATCTGCATATTTAAACATAAATTTTTTTTAAGAAAGATCTATATACAGGCTACTGAAAGTCTACTGAATGTAGGTTGAAACACTGTTTACTAGCTATAGCAAGTCAGTTGATAAGTCACTTATAGTCAGTTGAATAGCTGTAGGGGGGCCATCAAAATAAAGTGTTACCCTTAAATACTTTGAAATGCATTAAATGTGCCTGATTTGTTGAGAAAAAGACAAAAGGAAATTTCTCTTCCCTCTTCTCACATGTCATGACCCTCACTCTCCAGCAGCTTGTGAGATGTAGAGCTGCTGAAGAAAGCTACCACCCATGCGCTCTACCTAAACCCAGCTGCGGCACGTGTATTTGAACTCTAGGCCTTCAGTGCGATTCATTCCATTAAGAAAACACAGTTTCACAATGAATAAGACACCTTATGTATGTCATGCATTGTCGCAGCCAACAAATATACCAATTGACATTTTAAAAACACATCCACGAACGAAAGCCAGAACCAAGGAGGTGCTATGTACACGTAGTTAAAACAATTATTTGCCTACACTTAACCCGTGGTAGTGAGGCAGTTGCTTATATCGCTTTTTAGGTAGGGCTAGCACTACACAGTGGACATTTCACCACGAAACTGCCATGATAAGTGTAAGGAACAACGTTCTATCATTTTGCTAAAATGTTGCTACTGTCATGTAATTTTCTTGGGATCAGGCTGTTAAAATCATGTACACTCACATGAAATGAAGGCTACAGTTATAGCAGCAGCCTAATAAAAGCTAAATTATTTCACATGAAGCGGGTCGCCTCATGGAGACCATCAGGTTGGGATCACATAAACAGCTGCATACTACTCACTTCATCTCGATAACCCTTCCTTTTATTGGGCACATTCTCTTGTGGAAAAAGTTACTGCGGATAGCTAACTGCTAACTGCGAATAGCACAATTCTAGAGTACAACAATGGCATCGGCAACTGAAAACTTTTGGTTGTAATTGTCAATATAAGTAAAACATGTTTTAATGACAAAATATTTTCTATGCAAATTCTTCTTTTTTAAAAGAGCGGGGCATACAGGGTCAAAGTTACTATTGTTTGAGCATTGTTAGCATTGTAGCACTGTAGCTTGGCACCTCGTTCCATTAAGTTCAATGCATTGGGGAACTTTGACACAAGCCATGTTGAAGGGCCTTCAGATTTTCAGAAGATGTCTCTGTAAGAATCGAATGCGTCTTGTGCTGAAGTTTACAATTATGTAATTACTTGTGAGAATTACCGTTATTATATGGGTGTGAATTTGTTTTCATATGCTTTTGTCTGTGGGGTGTGTTCATTGGCTCATATTAGAAAATGAGGCTGCACATTGGCTCAGAGATAGTGTCACGTCTTTTAGCTGACAACTTTGAGAAAGCTGCATAAATTTGCACATCTTTCCATAGTGTTGAGTCTTTTTTTTAACTTGGCAGTTACTGATATGGAGTTCATCCTGTAACAAGAGGAAGAAAAGAAAAGATGTGGCACAAAAAGAGCAGACTGTGCAAAGGAAAAGTTATTCTCTGGTGTGACGAGACCACCAAGTATTCCCTCTGCACAGAAGGCAACATCCTGGCCAAAGAACATTAAAAATGAAACAGACCATAGATCTTAGTGAGGATAGATGCCATATTGAATTTATGCAAACTGCTGCTTTGAAGGATAACATCTGATTTTCTGTCTGAGTATTTGATCTACTTAACATTTTTTGGAAAATGCATTTGAAATGTTTGGTCAGCTGGATGGTACAACTATAACCCGTTGGACAACTTGTATTTCTATCCCTCCCAGACTGATTTTCACTATAATGAACTTCAAGAAAATAAAAGGTGATTGTGGACAAACTTAAAAGTAATGGAAACCAGTTCCAGCATCTTAAAATATAGACACACTGGTGTACATATATGAAATTTGTCCTAAAATCGTTTTGGCCAGCCTAATGTTCCTGAAAAAAATAAATTTAAAGATCAAAACATGGAATTATCTTTTTATTATTATTTTAATGATCTTCTCTCTGTCAAAACTCCCAGAAATCAAAGAAATCCCGCTAGTTATATGCAGCTAAAATGCTAAATTACTAATAAGTTTGCTTTTACATGATTTTTTACGTTTTGCTTTTTCTCCCGATTTGGAATGCCCAATTCTCACTAATTAGTAGGTCCCCTTGGTGGCTTGGTGGTTACTTAACTCAATCGGGGTGGCGGAGGACAAGTCTCAGTTGATCCGCACATCTGCACACTGCGGAGACTCACGGCATGTGGAGGCTCATTGTACTATCCGTGATCAATGCACAACTTACCATGTGCCCCATTGAGAGCGAGAACCACTAATCGCGACCACAAGGAGGTTACCCCATGTGACTCTACCCTCCCTAGCAACCGGGCCAATTTGGTTGCTTAGGAGACCTGGCTAGAGTCACTCAGCACACCCTGGATTCGAACTCACGACTCCAGGGGTGGTAGTCAGCATCAGTACTCGCTGAGCTATCCAGGCCCCGCTTTTACATTATTAATGTACAAGATTAATGTTTACCTGCAAATTTGTTCTCCATACATGCAAAGTAAAACATTGTGTGAATATATGTAGCATGTACAGCTCTGCAGATTATTGATGTCCGCTAGATTGGAACAAAACATAACTTCAGAGCAAATGTGTTTGTATACAGTATCTGCATGGGAGTGTGTGTTTAAGTGTGTGTAAATTGGCCCTGGGAAATTTTTAGCGTCATTGTTTTCTTTCGCACCAAGAGCACTTCACTAATGCTCCATCACGAGCACAACGCCTGTTAACGGCCCTTAATGCAATGGATGGAATTTCATATATAACCAGAAAGAATGTGATAAAAAAATTATAATAATTTAAATCTAGCGGCTCTTGGTCAAAACCAACCTCCCACGTGAAGGTTACTTTCACTTTCACTCTCTGTATTCTGTGTTCACGCTCCCGATTAGTTAATCTTGCATTAAAGCATGAGTTAACTACATGTCTTGTCTCTTTATTCCTACATTAACTGGACAGCAAAGGAGAACACGAGTGGGGAAGGAATTGCTACGATAAAAGGTTTGTTTTGAAATCCTAAAAGACATGTCCAGAAAACATGATGATAATCTGTTCACATGTGGAGAGAAAATCTGAAGGTCAGTAATACATAAATATCTCTCTCCCCTAATAAATATACTCATATCATCATTGTAATCAAATGCATCACAATCTTAACTGTAGGCTATTATATTCCGCATTAAATGAAATTAATTACCTAAAACACCAACTGAACTAATCAATATGTTAATGTTGCGTAGTAATAAGGGTAATAAAAAGAAGTGCAATAATAGGCAATAATTAGGCAATAACATATAGGCCTAACAATATATATATATATATATATATATATTTTTTTTTTTGATAATTTATTAATTTGATTTAATTTAATACAAATTTGTTTTTGTTCTGGTAAAAAACAAAATAATTGGGTAATTTAAATTTTTTTATTTAACTTATTTTTTTTGTCTAGTAATTTATTGAATACATTAAATCCAGAGAATGCTGCTGACATGTTTTAAAAGTAAGCTTTACAAATAATTAAATTTAGTTTTAAGCTAATGTTAGTGTTCCAATAAAGCATATTGAAGCTTTTATCCTAGTATTGTGTATTTATTTTTCATTTAATACATCTGCATGGAGGGTTGTGATATATAAAAGCCAACTGGAATAATTTTACAGTGTAGAGGTAATTAGGTGTTAATTTTGCCATGGGGCAAACACAGAGAGGGGTTTCTCTAATCCGGGAGTGAGGAGCGGGAAATGGACAACCTGGAGTGGAGCTGGAGTGGATTGATTAAAGAATACTTTGAGCGTGGAGGGGGAATTGTTGCTCCATTCTCACACTCTGGTCAACATTAATCTGGATACATTTGAAAACAGCGTTTTTGTTTTCGAAACAATCTCCGTCCACACTGCCATTTTCAAGGGTTTTCCTAAAGTTGTTCGTCCAAACTGAGACCAATGAAACCTCTTAAATCCCCTAACTGTTCATGCAATAAATCGCCATTCTGTCCTTGTGTTCCGTTGCCGAATAGCAATTCAGAGTAAACTTCCTGTCACCTTTGATGGAATGCATTGTGAAGGCTGTTCAAAGTAACAAACGTTATCAAACGCTATCAAAGTGAATTGCAGGCACAACAACACCAGTACAACATGGGCTGCCAACTTGATTTTTTTGGGTAGAATGGATCACATGACTGCATCACATGACAACAAATATGTTATCGACTTGGGGCCTGGGTAGCTCAGATAGTATTGACACTGACTACCACACCTGGAGTTGCAAGTCAAATCCAGGGCTTGCTGAGTGACTCCTGCCAGGTCTCCTAAGCAACCAAATTGGCCCAGTTGCGTGGGAGGGTGGAGTCACATGGGGTAACCTCCTCATGGTCACTATAATGTGTGGTTCTCACTCTCTGTGGGGTGTGTGGTAAGTTGTGCGTGGATGCCGCAGAGAATAGTGTGGGCCTCCACACGCACTACATCTCCACGGTAACGCGCTCAACAATCCACATGATCAGATGCATGGATTGATGGTTTCAGACCTGGAGGCAATTGAGATTCGTACTCCACCACCCGGATTGAGGTGAGTCACTACGCTACCACGCATTCCAAATTGGGGAGAAAAAAAAACAAACAAAAAACAAATGTTATTGTTTTCAGATATCTCCAGTTTCTCTGTCCACACTTCAATACAAAGACGGCATTTTCAAATGTATCCACTTGAGAGGGCGTTTTCGACAAGCTCAGATTTCGCTGTCAAAAAAGCCTTCTCAGTGTGAATGGAAGTTGCTTGAGGCTTTAACTTCTCTAAACGTAATGTTAAAATTTAATAGATTTTTGCACCTCTATTGCCACCAAACTGAAACGCAATCTGTTCGTTTGAGCGGACCACAACACTGGCTCAACTAATGGCAGAAGTTTCGAGCTGGGCTATCTGTTTGATCATCCAATGGAACACAAGATGGGTGTTTAAAAATTGTTTGAACATTTTTGCAGTATAGGGCACAACAGTGCCTGCCCATCTTTTCAGCCATCTTGGTTCCAGTAGTATTTTACCCATACATTTTTTTTCCATAGGTATTTCATAAAATCTTTATAAAAGCGTTATAAGACATAAACCAAACCAGCCAGCTCTAAGGTGAATCGTAACATTACAAACTTTTATTTGAATCAAAAAAGTATTGAAAATCAGACAAAAAGATCAAGGTACAAGATTGTGTACTTAACGTCTTTAATGAGAGGATGAACAACAATCCCATGAAACATTGCGAATGACATACATGTACTCAAATTGAAATCAGTGGAAATACTGTATATAAAACTCTTGATTTTAAGAACATTTGAATTTTTTGGCAAAATGTAGTAGTTTGAGTGTGCAGGGAGACCAATTTAATTGCATTATTCGCAGTGTTTCATGGAAGAGTGTGGTCACTGCTGGGCTCTTTTGCTGCAGTTTTATGATTGGTGGGTCTTTCCCTTTAGGATTCATGGGTAATGTAGTTTTTCACCAGGAATTTTGCTATCACATACAATTTTTTTAAAATGTTGAAATAATGTGGACTGATGGCTTTAACATAAGCTAGTGTGTTCTGTGTGGTTTCTAGGTGATTGCTTACTGGCCAAGTCAACTGTGGTAATACTATGATTTTTGAATACTACTTTGATGCGATTTCCATGAAATTCTTTGAAGTACCTTTGAATTACCATGGAGTCAAAGGACCATGTTATTACCCCTCTGATACGTTTTGTAAAGGCTAGAAATCTGCAGGGATAAAGCCTGCTCTGTAAAGTATAGATGAATTTACAAAGAGAGATCATGCACATTAAAATGTATGTTCATTGTGAAGAAAGCAGTAAGCTGGAAGGAGTCTGAACAATCAGTTTTATAATGTGTGTGTATAAGGCTAAGAAGAGTGTTGCTTGGGACGTTGTGTGAAGTTTTATCTGTGCGTGTTGAGATTGCATGCTGATGCTGTTTAGATTCCCCATCGACTTGCTCTCAGTTGGACCTCACAGTGATGGCAGCTCCCTTCACCAGCCCTTAATTAAAGCAGAATACATTAATCCTAAAGAGTCAGAGCACCAGTGTGTGTATATTCTGTTGGAAAGCCTATGGAGGCTTTTGAGCTAGAGCATAAGCGTAGATTCAACGGATCCTGTCACAAAGTACAATCATAATAGTGTATCAGTATTTGAAGAAGATAACATATTGGAAATGCTGCAATAGAGTTAGAATTGTGTTTGCATGCAGGAGAGAATAGTGAAGCTTGCAGCTGAATGTTTTGGCAGCATGTGTATATTTATTGAAGGATCTGAACGCTTGCTGTAATTTGGCTTTTGTGTAAACCTCAGATGTTATTACAAACTGATGGTTTTTGCTACTGTATTTATTGTCTGTTTGGTGCCTCATTGAAAGCCACAGACAAAATCTGCAGACTTTTTTCACATTTTGTGTGCTGATTTTGCAAATCTGTGGAATGGATTTCAAGATGGTTAAAATGTGTAAAATTTCTGTACACTCTTAATATTGAACACGTTATCAAATTATTCAGAAGGGATGTCGTGATACCATTTTTTCCAATACTGTTTTCTGTACTCCATATCAACCATTTATTTCAATTTTATCATAAAATTGGTGTTTAAATAAATGAATTAATTTCAACATGATGTTGTATTATATTTATCAAATAATGTGCTTTTATTCAGAACCTCACAGCACAATTCAAAACACAACATTGGAGATATTTTTGTCCACAAATAAAGTGCTGCATAACAGAGCATCACAGATGTGAGATGTTGCTTAAATATATTACAATTACTATTGATTTATTATAATTAGAATAAAAACATTGTGCTTTCATGTTGGTGGAGCTTCTGCGCTGAATGTTTATGTAATGACTTTCGAACAACAAATGAATACATGCCACTTTAGCCAGAGTAAAATGTACTAAAATGAATGAATGAATATGACGTGACGAAATATTGACTAAATTAAAAGGTCTTTTTGAAGAATAAACTATGACTAAAATGAAAAACGATGTAAAAATGAACACTAAATTGATGTGACCTGACAGGCACAGTGGTGGCAGTTTTCAGGCATGGAAGATTCATGGTGGCGCTTGTCAGGAATTTGGCACATTGGATCTGAATGAGGGTAAAAAGAACATTTGAAATGCAGATTTCCTATGTCATCATGATTCCTGTTGCGCATACTTAAGGATAGGGGTTTGTTCAAATCCCTAAGCCTACTGTAAGTGTTAAACCTTGGAACTACTCAAACACATATATAAAGCACACAAGAGAACAGAATCTATCTTTATGTATAAACTCAATGCCATTAAACCTACACACTAAAAGACTTCTCATATAAAGCCTGCACAAGGAATGCAAACACCAGCTAAAGACACAGATGGTGCCCACCCCTCTCTTTCTTTCTCTTCTCTCTCTCTCTCTGGGGTCTGCAGTACTCTTGACACCTGGTCATCATGACATTCTCCATTTAGCTGTTCAGCATTAGCAGCCAGATGAGTATGTTGATAAGAGATGAAGATGAAAATGATGTGCAGATGGGAATTAGAGAATAGATGAGGATTTTGTAAAAATCATACATTAATGATCTTTACATCTTTAAACTGCTAATATTAATTGTGAATGTTGTCTTAAGATGTGGAAGAAGAACATTGTCAGATGTTGTTCATGCTGTTATTTAGCACATTTTGAAGTGTGCATACCCCCAATATTACCAATATTATGTGTAATATTGCATTAACAATATTACACATACATATTTATTACACTTACACATGTCATACATGCAACCTTAAAGCTAAACTTGAATCAGTTTTGATCAGGAAGTGTGCCACAGTACTTTTTGTTAGAGATATATTCTTTCCTATGCACCTTATTTATTAACACTCGTCTGAACCTGCTGGACTGGCTGAGAAGACTAAAGGCTTTTTCAAGCTATTGCGAGAACATAATTACAGCCAAATTTAACCATATAGGCATAAATTGAATAGATCAGTAGAGTTTGCATTCCACTGAGCAGTGCTCAAGACTTCCATATTGCACAGCACAGCTTGATCTGAGGGCAGCATCCATCACCTGTTTTCCTGTTAGGAAAGCTACTGAAGCAAGGAACAAGCTCACTTTAATCTGCTTCATTTCAGCTTTTTTATTTTTTTGGTTCAACCAAATGCACAGATCACACTTTCATCTAAAAGTATCTAAAAGACTTATTCGCATGACATTTATCAAAGCTATGGTACAGTATAGTACAGTTTAATGCAATATAAAATGTATGTGCATGTAAAAACAAGCATGTCAATTCATATTAAGCCATGCTTCCTGTAGAAACCCACTATAATCCTAATATTTTACATTTACCTTTTTTATATTTATACTACTACCTCTACAAACCCATACCCATTTAAACAATTTACTTAGCTTATTTCTGTATCTCTACGTACATATATTATTAATCTTATCCTGTAATGCCGTGTCTTGTGTTTCTGTATGTACTGGATTCTTCCTTTTCAGAGGCCAAATGCCTGGCAATAACACTTCAATATCTGATGGTATCAGATAGAAATACCATGGTATTTTGACATACTATATTTGCAGTATGTACCATTCTGTATTTACATGGTGCTTTAAAGTACTTCAAATAATTCATGGTGCACCATAATTCGCTATATGATTACCATTATTTTTTTACTACTACTAAGTGTTTTGAAACTCTTTTGGATTTAAAATGTCTTTACCTGCAGAAGTTGTACACAAGCTGCACACATTCATCATTGGAAAACAATATGAATCATTTGCAGGTTTGGTTTTCATTGATTGTAGATAAATATCCACTACAACCAGTGTTATCTTTGTTTTCCATGTTATTAAGTATTCTGTTGTGTGGTTGCGAGTGAGTAACCACGCCTTATGATTCAGCAGCAACTTTCTGAGTCATTCAGATTGAATCACGAACCGATTCAGACAGCTTTGCTATCACGTGTGACCAATTCATTGTATATAACTGACTCAAATGAGTGATTCATTTGTGAATCAGACATCTTTATTTCTGATTCACAACTGTCAAAAGTAAACACTGGATAAATGACATGATGTAGCAACGCAGCTTTTGTCAATGCTGCGCCACAATCAAATCAACAAAATAGCTTTGCTACTGAAAAGATAATTGATTTACAAACTAACGAAGCTATTGAGAAATGTAGTTAAGCTACTGCCTCTTTGACCATGCTTTCAGGTCTTAGACCTCAGATCTTTCTCACTACTAATCAACAAGCAAGTCTGAATATCTAAATATCTTTGCTGCATACAACTAACATCTCAAAGAAAGTTAATATGTTGAGTGTGACAAATACAAACCCAGCTGGCTGAGGATAAATGTCAAGTACTCAGTATAAATCTCAAGTGCAGAGAAGAATTCAGCAGCATAAATACAAGAACACTGAAATAACTGCACATACAGTGCCCAATCTATTACAGTTTCAGATACAAGGGTGGATAGATAAACATACGGTCAGTGAATGGACTGTGGGCTTGATTTGAGACTATTAAGGCTAAAACTATAGTGCTGATCAGAGCCATATAAAGGAGAGTTGCGACAACGGAAGTTCTAAATGATTGATCGTCACGTGATTCACGTAGACTTCAGATAGTTCCAGGAAGTGCTTTTGCGGTCATTCCAAACTGTTAGAGTGACAGAACTGCGATTTCTGGTAATTAGTAGTCAATAAATGCATTTATTTTATATATTTATGTAACACACCGACATATGTATGTAGCATGAGTATGTTGTTACAGCGATGTTGTTTTTTAAAGATCAAATCAGCTAATATTTGAGGATTAGTGTTCGCTTACCGTTATTTGCCTCAACTTATTTCAGGCTAGGGTTTCTGTTGCCTTTTTATGTTACCTCATGTTCATTGTTTTCACTAATCTCATGGTAACTAATGTCATATTTATGACTTTTCAGATAGTACAGAGACAGGCTGGTGACAGGTGATTTCCAGCTCGCACCGCACAATGGGTCAATGAACTATTAACTATTAGCAGCAGTTACGTAAATGTAAAATTTTGTGAAATGAAGCTTATTGTTTACAATTCTTACAATTCTATATATAGTAATATAATTATTTATGTATTATAAATATTATATATCTAATGTATAATTCTTACAATACTTATTCATATACACAATATATTCAGCTTTAAAACAACTTAAGCATACTCGTATATAAACTGCCGTTCAAAAGTAATGAGGCTGAAAATTAGTTTTAAATTACATTTTAAAATACATTAAAATAGAAAACAGTTATTTTAAATTGTAATAATATATTACGATATTACTTTTTTGTATTTTTATTCAAATAAATGCAATAACTATTTACAGCAATTCATGAATACATTTCTAATAAATTAAATAGCATGCCAAGCATTTTGTATGTGTCCTTTCTTTCATGTTGTCGTTGCATAGTCTTCACCATGGTTTGCTAAGCTGCATGGGGATGCTCCAATCGCTCAGAGAAAGGTGTGCGAATGTATGGCTTCCCCACTGACATGGAGAGGAGAAAAAAATTGTTGGCTCAAGTCAGCAGGAGCAATCTAAATATAAATAAAAATTACAACAACAAAAAAATGTGTGAGGTATTTGCAAAGATTTTACAATTAATAGGGTGTTCGTTACTAACTTTATCCAGCTCCAATCCTTGCCTAATCTGTTAGTTATCCGATAACATCCCTTATCTCCTAATTTAATGAGTAATACTCAACTATAAGGTTTTAATTTACAAGTTATTTTTATTTAGATGTACTGATAATATACAGAATAAGATAATATTATTCTTTAAACGTCTCACCATTTAAAAGTGCGTCGCAAACGGTTTGTTCTGATGCATCTCTACGGTGTTTGCTGCTACTTCCGGGAACTATTGAGAGGCTCCACGAGCCGCCATTGCTGTAAAAAAAACGTTCCATTGGAGTCAATGGAGTTGTCGAAACTCTCTCTATATATGGCTCTGGTGCTGATGAAAGCTACTGAAGAAATAAGGCTGTTAGTTATGTAAGTAGGTATGGTCACGGATAAGGCTGAGTTTTCCAGAGGATGTGAAATTTGGTGATGTGGCATGGTGGTGAAAACTGAGGTCCAGAAAGTGGAAGGTTACTGGCTCGGGCCCCACAAGGAATAAGCCATGGGCTTCACAAATGTGTTGTGCCCTTGAGCAAAGCACCTAATCCCAGGTTACGCTGAGGGACTGTCCTTATAATAAATGTGCTGTATGTCGCTTTGTATAAAAGCGTCTGCTAACTTGCTACTGGTATTTGAATCTTAGTTTTTTCAGAGTATGGACAAAGTCTGAACAATTTCTGAAGCTGCAAAAGTGAGCACCCTTTGCATTAAGAAACAGAAGAGGTACTGTAGGTGACTGGATGTTACTAGTCAAAGTGGGCGGCCTGGGATTTGTTGAGGGATGACAGGTAGGATCAGGCCAGGGCCGGGTCATTGCATGCATTGTGGGCCAGACAAATTGTCTTGAATTTGATTCTGGCAGCTCTGGTGGTAAGAGTAGATCATCATAGTCAATCATTTGATGTAGGAACACATAAATGACAGATCGCCGGCCAATGGTCTTGACAAAGTTATTTTCATTATATCCTGTCTTTAAGGCATTGAATGCATTTACATGCACAATGTTACACTGGGATTGGCGACCTGTCCAGGGTGTCCCCCGCCTTTCGCCCAATGTTAGCTGGGATAGGCTCCAGCTCCCCGCGACCCTGTACACAGGATAAGCGGTTGACGATGGATGGATGGATGGATGTTACACTGATGATGCCTAATAAGCTGACAAAGTGTACGGTCATTCAGATTTCAGGGTATGTCATAAATGCAAGTTTTTTGTGCACATGTCTGTTTACATTTTGATGTCAAAAGCAGAGAATAATCTGATTTCAAGTGTCAAGTAATTTTTTTCGTAACAAATATATTGTATTTTTTTAGTAAACTGATTTTTGATAGTTATCTGCAAAGTGGTGGCTAATTTGTAATTATGAAGTCCTGAAACAAGGAGTGGTGACGGATCCCTGGGGAAGGGGCACATGTACATTCAAATATACCACATCAAGGCGCCTTAGGAATAAAACCAAAAGCCATTGATTCTTATGTGTCTCGTAACCAAACGCGAAGAACCATAATGTGAAGATGTGACGGCGCAAATTAAATGAGATATTTTCAGGGAATAATGGCTTAGCGAGCGAGTAAAGACGCTGACTACCACCCCTGGAGTTCGCGAGTTCGAATCCCAGGGCATGCTGAGTGACTCCGGACAGTCTCCTAAGCAACCAAATTGTCCCGGTTGCTAGGGAAGGTCCAGTCATATGGGGTAAACTCCTCGAGATCACTATAATGTGTTTTGCTCTCGGTGGGGCGCGTGGCGTGAAGCCTCAACACTCTCTATGTCTGTGGCAACTGAGGTTCGTCCTCCGCCACCCGGATTGAGGCAAGTCACTATGCCACCATGAGGACTTAAAGTGCATTGGGAATTGGCCATTCCAAATTGGGGAGAAAAAGGGAGATAAATAAAAATAAATACATATTGGTCTGTTCTTCACAACAAGCTATCGTATTGCTTCAGAAGACTTTGAATTGAATGGACTAGTGCACTACTTTTGTGCATTTTATTCTTTTTTTGAGCTTGACAGCAGCTATATGGCTTTCATTATATGGTAAAGAACACAGTGAATATTATTAAAAATATCTTCTTTTGAGTTCCGCTGAAACATATGGGTTACTTTTGAAAGGAAAGAACTGACAGCCACACTGTACATCTCTCGACGGAGGTGAATAAACACTAGCTAGGTTTCTATTAGCTGTGTTAAGGAGGGATTATGTCGTCTTGGGGGAGTTAAAGCTTTGTAAGCGAATGAATTCAAAACCTCTAAATCCTATTAGCTGCATACAGAGGTGTGGGAACACACAGAGCCATGGCTTAACCTTAAGACTGACAGACACACAATTGTGTTTTATTTCATCAAGTTGTCCTCTCTCAGCGCAACACACCCCAGCTCCTATAATCCACTTTAATAATATAAATAGTCAGACTCTGAGGTCTTTATAAACCTAATATGTATTTGTTTTTCTGCCTGTGTTTTTCCTTCCAAGCAACCTTATAATACATACTCTGGTATATACATACAGTACATATATATTTATGTATTTTGGACACTACCATGGTGGTAATAAAATGGTATTTGGTATCTGAAGTTACTTGGAGTACCATGTCCATTAACATTCTTGTAATTGGCATGAACTACTTTTGTGAAGTTGAAACAATTTTAAACAGCATTTAGCTAATTATAAGTATGTATTATGCATGGAGCTTTTATAGAAACTGAATTACATGGAATATTTCTACTTTAAAAAAAAGGACCATTTAAAGTGGCAAATGTCAATGCAAAAAAGTGCTTAAAATCGGTGGAAGAAAATTAATTGGTGACCAATTATACATTAAATATGAAATAATTTGAATAGGGTATTATGTTACACGATATTAACTCAAATATTAATCAGGTATCCCTTTAACATCAAAGTGTAAGTTAATATCTCAAGCAACTGTTTTACCCTTGCAATTGTTTGTAAGAAAAAACATAACCCATAAAATAAATGCAGATTATTGTTTAGATGCTCTTGTAAACAACACACACACAAAAATCATATATAACATGCATATGTATGAATTTGTACTCTGTGTGTGGTTATACAATAGGGAAAAACATAATAAAAATAAATTAGCTTTCTTGCTCTATTTCTCTCTCTCTCTGCCTATTTTCAGACTCTGTCTACTGTCATACCCAGCCACAAAATAGATCTGCTGCTCTGTCAGAAAAAATAAAATAAAATAAAAGCATTGGAGAAGGAAAAACGGGCTGGATGGAGGAAAAGAGAAGAAAGGAATAGATAAAGATATGCATTAGTCAGAGGACGAGAGTGCAGGAGAAACCCCATGAATCTCAATCTAACTTTA
Source organism: Xyrauchen texanus (assembly GCF_025860055.1). Lineage (NCBI taxonomy): Eukaryota > Metazoa > Chordata > Actinopteri > Cypriniformes > Catostomidae > Xyrauchen > Xyrauchen texanus. Next base: position 44,479,869 of record NC_068280.1, read on the forward strand.
TTCAGCTGGGACCAGGAAAGAGCAAGCCAGCAAGGTCATTTGAGATGGAGTGATGCAAGAATCACACAAGCCTGGCAAGGCGATTATGATTGGTCACCTCGCTCTTTGATCAATTGAGCATGTCAAATCTGTTTACAAATATTTTCTTTATTTGAAAAGAGCAAGTATAATTTACATTTTAATCTACAATGTACAGTACATGTAAGCACTGTTTTTAGATATCATAGAGCTCTGAAAACAACTTAATAAATCATAATAATAATAAATCGTATTGATTGAAGATTCAACCAAAAATGAAAATGATGTAATCATTTACTCACTTTCAAGTCATTCCAAACACATATGACTTTCTATTTTCTTTGGAGCACAAGAGGAGACATTTTTAACAATGTTAACGCTGCTCTTTTATCCATTCAACAAAAGTGGGAGGGGATTGAGGCTGTCAGAACCAAACATTCTGACTATCATCTCCTTTTGTGTAATGCAGAAGAAAGTTAAATGGATTTGGAACATCATGAGGGTAAATGATGACAGAATTTTCATTTAAGTGATCTGGTTTATTTAGGACACTTTCCCAGTGTAGTATATGGGTGCATTACACATTGTTCAGCATATAATGTGTCTATGTGTAATGTAGCTGCTGTTTAGGTTGGATAAATATCAAAACAGTTCTCAAGTCCAGTGTATTTTCTCAGATTTTAATCTAGGGCAGACTAAATTATTTGCATTGTACTGTATTTTAGCTTTACTTAATTCTCTTTCTTTTTCTTTTTTGTAAATGGGTAATATAACAATTTGAGGAACTTTGACCAGTTCTGCAAATACCACAGAACCTTTGATAATTAAAACATTTTTCAGCAAAAATAAATGTAGGCCTAATGTGACTTTCTAAATGCATGGTAAAGGTATATGTATCAAGGTCAGATATTTTGGTGATTTCTTTAATAATTATTTAAATGCAGCTTTTGGACCAGTATTTACAATTAACATTTTGAATTTGTCCCAAACAGTGTTTTTTCTCTGAGGAAGTAAGAAGCAATTCATTATAATTGCTTTTCTCTGTCTATTGACCATTTACAGAAAAAATACATTGGTTTTGTTTGATTTCCCTTGTCAAAAACATCCTAAATTATGTATACAGGATCATAATCTGAAACAAATTCTAAAGGATAATAATGGGATAAAATAAGAATAAATTGGCAACACTTTACAGTTCAGTTCAGTTCAAATGTATTGTCCGATTTAGAGTCCATTAGCAAATATACAACATTATAACACACAGACTACAATAAGGTTCCATTAGTTAACTATTAGTTAACTATTAGTTAACTTGAACTAACAATGAACAATACTTTTACAGCATTTGTTAATGTTAGTAAATGTTCATTTCAGCAAAATAAAAAAAATAAAAATTAAATTAAAAGTTGTATACATTAACATTAAGGCTGTCAATTTAATGCATTCATTTAGTGCGATTAATTGTATAAAAAAACAAGTTGAAAAAATAATGCAATTAATCATGCCCCCTACCTGTACATAAATTCCGTTATAAAGAATGCTCCTACAATTGGAGCAATTTAAGTTTGATGAACCATCTAGTAGGGGGCAGTCAGCTCCAGCTGTACATGCAACGTGCCTCAGGCAGCTCAGCCTTCCACAGACTCACTTTTTTTCTCAAAGACAACTGGACCGAGCACAACAGAATTCAGGGATCTTTCAAAGTGTCAAACTATGTTTAACTTGACACAACTTCCTGAAAACATAGCTCTTATGACTAAAGGCGCTAAAAACTAGTAAGACGCAATATAATCGAAGTGTACAAGTACATATACTAACAATTAAAAATAGAGCAGAGTCAATTAGGCCAATAATAGTGTTAGTTTGATGATAGTTGAATTAAAGCAAACTATATTTTCACTTTTAATGCCACTTTTTGTATTGTCTAAACGCTTTACTTGTCGGTTTCCATATCAATATGTAATGTATTTAAATGATAAAAATTATAATACTGTATTAGGCATATATATTATATTTATAATTATTTTAATTATTCTAAATTACCTTTATCTGGGGGTCTTTCCCAGAAAATATTGGTATGTGATTAATTGAAATCAATTTGATTAATTAATCAGCACACCGTGTAATTAATTCAATTAAAAGTATTTTTATAATTTAACATTAAGATTAATCAATGCTGTCAAAATATATTGTTTATTTTTAGTTCATGATTCCTAATGCATTAGCTAATATTAACAAATGGAACCTTTTTGTAAAGTGTACCAGTAAATCCACATCTGCACTAATACATTTTCATTTTCCATTTCCTAACGTCATTGTTTTCCAAAGTATGCAGCACAAGAGAGTGTTTTCAAAAGTCACCATTTTTAGTGGATGAAAAAGATGTTTCAGTTTGGATGAGAGACGTAAACGTAAAAATTCCTGTTTTCAGTTTATTTTTACAGAATTCCATTTATCCAGTAAGATCATATTTGATTATTAGCAGAGACGAGCACAGACATTTTGAAGGGCAGTGGCCCAAACCATGAAAAAGGGGACCCCCCCCCCTCACCATTTACAAACAAACAAGACAACAATCAATACCAAAAGTGTACTAGACAGCAAATATTAAGTAATATAAGGCAATAATCCTTTCTGACCTTTGATATCATCACATTAGGGTCAAACACATTGGTGTGACTGTCACTTAAAATGCAGTTTACAGATTCATATATTATGTTTAGTTTTTTAAGTGCATAAATCAGGGGTGACAAATTAATTTAACTGAAGGCCTGGATTGGACAAATCCTCACCTTGTGCAAGATTATTTTTTATTTGTTAACCCTGGTGTACCCATTCACAACACGTGCTTTTTGGAGCATATCAATTCGAGAAACACTTTATGCTGCTTTAATTATCAATATTGGGGTACACAAAAGTTATTACATGGAATTTGCTAATATACTAATTATTATATAATTAACAATAGGCAGATAGATTGCTTGCTTACATATGAAATTTGTAGAGAATATTAATCAAACAGCTTTTCGCTGGATGACTTTAATTGATTCTCTATACCTGAACATAAAATTGGACTTAGAAAAAAAACACTTATGTCAAATTTTAATGTACAGACCTAATTTAAGTCAATCAGGAGGCTATTATTGTATCATCTCTAATAATCATCCAGTGGAGACAATTGGAGAACAACTATGAATTGAAATGTCTTGTGTTGCTCTGTGACAGTTGTGTCACTCACAGATCCAGTACCAGATGAAAAGCGCAAATTTGTGCATATAGTGCCGAGCCACTGTGCGTCCTACCCCTTTAAGAAACATGCTGCTGTAGCTAAACATAAATATATCACGCTCAAATTATAAATGGACAAGAATGTTTTTAGGATATATAATCTTACATTTTCCCCAAACCATCTCACGGGCCAGACTGGACAAGTGTTGTGTGATTGACACCTCTGAAATGTTTGATTGCTTTGTTAAAGGAAATAAAGGTAATTATAACCGAAATGAAAATGTGTTCTGTACTTAATTGAACATTTTAAATGACATTGGTGCAAATAAATAAATGTATGAATATTTATGATATAAATGATACTGAAGGAACTGTAGGCTAGAGACCAGATTAAGAAACATACCAAATCCGATCAACGTGAAAAAATTACAACAAAATAAACAGCATTTGATAAATGCAAAAAGTTAAGAAAATAAAAAGTTAAATAATTTACACCCAGAGAGTCAGCCATTGTGGGCAAAGGGGCAGTGGCTCGGGCCATTGTGGCCACCCCCCTGTGCACGTCCCTGATTATTAGATTAATTTAGGTTACTTTTGGGTTTCTTCCAAGTTATGATAAAAACCCTGTAAACATTATGATTTCTGACAGCTACTTTGTGCTATCCCTGACACTTTTTACAACAACTCTGTACTGTTTGCTTGATTTCCAACAGGAGAATAAACTAACGCTAGGAAGCTTTTTTAATTTCATCTAAAATAATCTCCAGTGCTGTACAATTTAGTTAAAAAGGACAATCCATCACTGTGAAGTGTTTGAACAATCTTCAATGTCAAATGATTTCAGCTGTATCATCATAGTCAAACAAAGAAAGATTACAGCTGACCCTTTTGCCTTGGCCCTCAATTGACCCTTCGCAGAGCTCTGCCCCATTTGGTTACTGTTGCTCACTCAGACAAGCTTTAGAACATCGAATAATGAATTGGAGATTACAGATTAAATTGTAGATAAAATGGTAAAATTTGAATTTATGTCATTCTTAGGTGAGCAGGAACGAAGTGTGATTTTGCAAAGCATATTTTGTTCTGCCATTTTTCTTAGTAACATTTTAAAGAAGGTGCTCGGCACTACCATCACTTGTGTTTGCATTTAGTAGAATTTGTTTGAATGTTCTTCGATTTGCAGATTACAAATGGATGATAACCATAATGCTCTTGTGTTTGTGCATATTTGTTTGTGATGGAAGAACAGAGTAGAATATGATAAATATTTCTCTTTTTGCTGCAGAAAAGAAAATTTGCTCATCTGCAACAAATGAGATTGCAACAGAATAACAAGTAGCTCTTTCGCACAATTTTCCCTTGTTCATTGTATTTTTCCATTGGCCACCATTTATCAAACATGTCCACCATCATTAAACCATAACTGCACTTGCACACATCTGTGTGTGACCAAGAAAGAGTGCCCTACCTGTGCAGCAGCAGAGATTTTGTTGGTGCTCCTGGGTTCTCAAATATCCAATCAGATGCCCTTACAGAAAATCTGTAAACACACAGATGAGAACCAACACAAGATAAGTTTGAAAGCAATTCATTCTGTAGCACACTTTAAAAAAAAAAAGCTCTTCTATTGTAAGATATATGCCTTACTATATAGCCCTTATCATATAGCATATGTCTTAAAATATTGCACAACATTATTAGTGGTATACTTGTTAATAATAGTGGTGCTATGGATATGAATGATACTTGACATTTTGTGGCTTATTGAGGAGAGGTTTGCTATTACTTTTATAAGTAATTGGACTTAAGATTGTACAGATGAAGAAAGGGACCAAAAAAAATGAATAGACTTTCATTAACGGATAGACCAAAGCAATAGGGACCAGAATGTAATAGAGACATGGGGGTTTGCTCTTTTAACTTGGGCCAGAACTCAACCACCCAAAACATTCTAGAAACCACCAAGAGCACCTTAGCAACAGCACAGCAATGCACTAAAAAACCGCAGAGCAAAGCCCTGGCAACCACCCTAGCATTGAGACAGCAATTTGTAATTTGACAAATTGATAGGCAGTTTGTATGAAGGTATTATAAAAAATTAAGCACCAAACTCTCTCTCAATTTTTAAAGTGATTGTTATTAAAATGTTTGGCCTAATAAATGTCTAGACAAGCAAGGTTATTACTGCTGCTGTTTTAATATAATTATTCAACACAAATCTAATTGGAGGATGTCTGGCATATAAGGTATAAAAGCATTGGATGTAAGTGATGTACTGTACTTTTATTTCCAACATACATTATAGATGGTCTTGTGTTGAGGGAGAGGCCAGAGCCCTTAAACCCACAAAGAATATTGCCCGCTATGCACCACTGGATTAGATCTTTAGATCTTTAGTGATAGTCTGTAGTTATTGGGTAGTCTGTAGTTTGACTTTCGCAAGATGCTGTGTCCGGATTTCGTACTTTTTAGAGTATGTACCAGCGATTCCAGTTAGAAATGTTGGTGTTGGCCAACGTGCCTGGAATGAGTAAGTTTGCAAAAAATGTCCATCATGGAATTAGCGTCTAATTAAAAAATAAAATCAACAATGGGGGAAAACAAAACAAGTAAACTGCAATTTGCCACAAATTCTTGTTTATAAAAAAGATATTAAAATAACAAATCATTAAGTTAGGTGATCATTTCTCACCTTGGCTAATTTCCTTTGCTCTTTATTTTGGACTAGTTTTTTGTGTTTTGAAGCGTTTTGCTGCCAAATTGAAGTCAAATGTGTCCAGTGTTTCTCTACAAATTGAGATTTAGATAAGCCTGGTGTCCTTCTCTCCAGAAGACGGCGGTGCAAGGCTATTTTAATGTGATTCTGAAGTGAGAAGCTTCTCACTGTGGCCATGCAAAACAGAAATTTAGGCTGCTTTTGCCAGAAAGTGGGATACATCACACTGTAGTCACGGATTAGGATGCAAGTTTCTGGAAAGATTATGCCTCTGTGGCAGCAAAGCGCTGTTATCATTGGCATGGCATCATATTGTACACTTGTGGCATCAACAAAAGGGGTTGCTGTGTTAATATTTTCACCAGACATTGTGTCTGACAATGTTTGAATTTGTCGGACAAAGGGACATTTTAACTGTCTAAAACAGGTAATTACTGGCCCTGGTATGAACAGCATTTGATGAAGGACAGGTAGGTCCTTCAGGGTGTCTTTAAGGGAAGCAGTGTCCAAGTCACAAAGACTAGCTACCGTGGAACCTCAGGGTTCAGTGCTTGGACCTCTCCTCTTCTCCATTTACATAATATTACTGGATCTATCATTCATGCACATGGCTTTTCCTGTGGCAGCTGCACGGAATACAGCCTGCCTGGTAGACATCTCATACTGGATGAAAGGACCCCACCTTCAACTCAACCTAGCGAAGACTGAAATTCTCATAGCCCAGCAAACACAGCAATACAACATAACTTCACCATTCAGCTAGACTCGTCAATAATGACACCATCCAGGTCAGCCAGAAATCTTGGGTTAGTGTTTGACGATCAGTTGAACTTCATGGACCACATCACAAAGACAGATTGATCATGCAGATTTGCACTGTACAACTTTAGGAAGATCAGACCTTTCCTATCTGTGCACAACTTCTGGTCCAGGCTCTTGTCATATCTAGACTGGATTACTGCAATGCTCTTTTAACAGGACTTCCTGCATGTACAGTCAAACCTCTACAATTGATCCAGAATGCAAGGGTGTGTTTAGTTTTCAACAAGAGAGCAGGTCACACCTATCTTCGTTGAACTGTACTTGCTGCCAATTGTTGGTTGCGTCAAGTTCAAGGCATTAATGCTCCATTACTGAACAGCTCCTGGTTCCGCGCCCATCTCGCTACTAAAGGTCTACGTGCCCTCCAAAAGCTTGCGATCGGTGGGTGATTGGTGCCTCGCGGTGCTATCTCACAGAGGCACAAAATTGCTTTCTCTGACTTTCACATCCACCATTCCTCGCTGGTGGAACAACCTTCCGAACTCCAGCTGATTCTCTAACCACTTTCAAGAAACATTGCATCTCTTTCGTAAGTCTTCTTTCTTCCTTTCTCCCAATGTGTACTTTTTTAAGTAATTTGAATCTCTGTATTGCAGCACTTATCATGTTATTGCCTCCTTATGATAAATCAATTTTACTGTATACCTCATTTGTAAGTCACTTTGGATAAAAGTGTCTGCTAAATGAATAAATGTAAATATAAGAGCTTACTTCTCGATCATTAATAAATTATGCTTTTTTAGGTGTGTAGTATAAATACATTCCCAGACATACTTCATACTGGAACATGGGCACTCTCCTGTGACCCAAATGTACAGTATGATGTACTTACAAAGTGTTGTTACTATTGTAACTTTCTTGGTACCTATAGCACTCACAGTTTTTTTCAGTTATTTTTTCAGAGTTGTGAACCTGACAAATACTGGGGTATTATTCATCTACTGTTTCATCTATACTGCAGATTTAGACATCCTAATTATTTGACCTACTGCTTTTGGCATACGATATACAGCAGTAGGGAAGTAGTCATATTCAGATATGGGGCTTGTGTTTTTCTAGTACATACTTGCAATGCACCATCTCCATTGAAATCAATGGATTTGCAGTGTAAACTACAGTGTGTACATTTAGGTGCCATTAGGCCCATTGTAAAGCCATTGTGCAAGCGCTTTTACATACTGTGGTTAAAACAATGTTCACTCATAATGCCCACATTTTACAAGATGATACATGTAATAACACATACACAGTACAATACAAATTCAAATGTGTTAAAACAAACACCAGAATGGAGTCACTTTTACCAGATTCAAACATTATTAAACCTTTTTACAGGAAGTTCAGGAAGAAAAAGTGCCAAGAAACTTTTCACTTCATTCTTCAAATATCTGGAAGCGTTCCATCCCAATAATATTCCATTATCCTATTATATGCAGTTAAGAACCAGTATGGCAGCATTCCAAGGACTGCGGAAATTGAAGCAATTTAATATTCCTAAATATCACTGTTGCTTTAAAGCTGATGTAATTTCTTCTATTTAAATTGTTTTTCTTCTTTGCAATTTGACGGGTATGATGTGTTGTTCTTAAGGACATCACAGAACAAGATCTGGACTTAAGTAAGACTAAATATGCTTCTACAAACAGAGTGCATTTAAACTAATGTGTACAAAACGAATAATCTAAATTCTTTAGTCACTGTATATACTAATGTAAGCCACAGAATATACTGAAATAAGAATCCATGCAGGACTATAAAAAGCTGTGCAGTAGTGACAGTAAGCGTTAATAATGCGTGATTTTGCTTCAGTTCATAATTTAGAATATAAAATGTAATAAAAAATAATATAACTATGCCTGTGATGTTTAAATCTTTTATTGTGATAATTTCTAGAAATGATTTAAAACTTAACCAAACGCAAAACAAGATGTTAGGAAGAATGTTAGAAACTGACAGCCTTCATCACCATTCACTTTCAAAATATGACAAAAAGATGCAATGACGTTCAATGGTGGCTGAGGCTTACATCTCCATAATAATATATTTGTTTGTATTCTGCAGAAGAAAGAAAGTCATACAAGATTGAGATGGCGTTAAGTTATGTAAATTATGACAGAATTATCATTTAAATAAAACTGCATAAGTGGGTAATGATCAACACCACTAGTAATGAAACATCTCCTTTTGAAAATAGTGATTTGCAATTCATGTATGGTCCATTTTTGTAATACTCATTTGCTCCCATTCACTGATGTGTCTGCCCTACATACAGAACCCACTGTTCCTGAAATCTGCTTTTTTAAAGCCACACTGACCAAGGATTGAGAGCCCTCCAAGGAATATGCCCTGTGGCAATCTCTCTCTCTCTCTCTCTCCCTCCAGAACCTGACGCGTTTATATAGTAGTCATACACACATCATAAATGCACACACACAATAGGCATCACTATAAGATCCATGATGGCAACTTTAAGACATATTTCAATATCACTGTCTGCTGCTCTGACAAGAGTCACACAGCAGTGTATAGGTTGATGAGAAACTAGAGCTTTCTTTCTTTCTTTCTTTCTTGCTTTCTTTCTTGTGTTTTGAGTGTAGTTGTTAGCACATTGCTTTGCGTTTGGTAATGTTCTTACTTCCGGGTGGTTGCTTGATTTATGTCAACAGAGTCTACAACCCAATATAATACAATTATATAACAGTGTTTCATCCTTCTTTCCATTAATCTAAATTCTAAAATATAGGGAGATTATTGAGGATTCAGATCAGTCAAATATTTGGTGTTATCAAAATTCTCTCTCACTTTTACACTATTACACACACACACACACACACACACACACACACACACACACACGTTGTGTTTCCATGTTTTATGGGGACTTTCCATAGACATAATGGTTTTTATACTGTACAAACTTTATATTCTATCCCCTAAACCTAACCCTACCCCTAAACCTAACCCTCACAGAAAACTTTCTGCATTTTTACATTTTCAAAAAACATAATTTAGTATGATTTATAAGCTGTTTTCCTCATGGGGACCGACAAAATGTCCCCACAAGGTCAAACATTTCGGGTTTTACTATCCTTATGGGGACATTTGGTCCCCACAAAGTGATAAATACACACTCACACACACACACACACACACACACACACACACACACACACACACACACACACACACACACACACACACACACACACACACACATACACACACACTCTCTCTCTCTCTCTCTCTCTCTCTCTCTCTATTTGCCTCCCCATTTATGACTCTGTTCTGTCAGCCTTTTAACTAGTGTTAATTAAATGAACAGTTCTTATGGAGAGGTGTCTTCCTATGCAATTAGCTTGACATAGTATGGTACATTACCTCCATCTTTGCTGTGACCTTATGTAGCGTAGACAAACTTTTTTATTTTCTTTTTTTCAAAATTAATTGCCAGGTTAATGAGTTCACAATGGGTTGTGCCTTTCAGCAAATGAATTTCTAGAGTGCTAAGAGAAGTATGTGTACTTTTCTGTAAAGATATGTGGACTGTTTGAAGGTTATAGTCTCTTGTTCATGCACCAAATGAACAGCTGTAAGCAGTTTTTTGTACCAGTGGCACCAAACGGAATTGCAAAAAGATTTTTTTTCAACACGGAGGTCTATATTACCTGGAGAGAGCTATCTGTTAGCATTACCATTACTTTCAGTGGCATTTGCTTGGCTGGTGTGTGCACCCCTGGAAGTATGTAACCTGCATGCTGTCATCTTTGCTTTCTCAGCCCGATTCCTTTTTTGCCAATCACCTAAACCATTAATTCCATGTGACTAATCACTCTGACGACTGGCTGATGTCTCAATGGCTACTTTTGAATGGCCATCAACAGAGAAAGATGCTTTTGCCTGCATAATAGAGTGGTTACCATGGGGTGTAACTAATTACAAATACTCACGTTACTGTAATTAACTACTTTTTTTTACAATAATTTTTAAGTAGTTTAAAAATTGTATACTTTTACTTTTACTTGAGTACATTTTAATTGCTGTAACTGTACTTTTCCAACTGTCTGTGTTCGCTATTTCCCTGTCCTGACTTTATTTTTATCTATCAACATGATTGGCTTAGGAGAGTCTCGTTACTCCCGTCAAATCAAATCACACATAAAAACTTGAATGGCAGCTGCAGATTTGGCATCACCTGTTATGATATGGAGAATGCCTCAAGCACAGTTTACAGCTGAACGTAACCGGCTGCACCTGGAAGGGCTTTTTGCAGTGAAAAATGCCAATTGCTTAATTGTGTCATGTGAGTTTAACTTGCTCAAGCCATATATCAGCATTAATCCTGCCTCTAATTTGAAGAAACATATCGAGATAAATTTCATATTTCTGCTTACTAGATTCTGTGTGTCTATAACGTAGCCTGTCATTTAACTATCTATCATTGAGATTATTGGGCTGCTGTGAAAGATTAATGCAATGTTATCAATAGGGCTGGGCAATAAAATGATCTAGATGTTTATTGGAAAAAAGAGAGATGTCCTTGATACATTTTTGAGTAGTTTTCTATATTTAGCCTATGATCTACATCTAGAACAGGGGTGTTCATTACATCAATCGCAATAGCGATAGATGAAATATAAAAGATTGACTTTTTAATTCCTGACGTCTGTTGCTGCGTGCTGTTTGAATGATAGGCAGCTAATGTTTGAGCACTAATATGGGTTCACACCTAAATGATCAAATACACTTAAAATAATTCCGCAAATGCCAATCTTGGTGAGGATTTAATGTAAACGCAGTCATTTATGTCTAAAGTGAACTTAAACAGTGGGACAAAAAGCGTATTTGCATCAAAACGTCGGACTTGAAGTGTACATATAACTGAATTGAGCACTGTCTAGTAGGGTATGTCATATAAAGGCAAACAACATTAACAAGGAAACGAGAGAACCACTCACTAGTTTTGGCCGAATAACTTGAGTAGCTTTAATAGTATTAATGTAATAGAATAAAAAAAAATATATATATATATTTTAAATATTGTTAGTTTTTTAACAATACGGACCCCTGATGTAGAGAGTGTGTTAATTGGAATAATAAATTACCAGGAAAGTAGAGATGATAAAATAATGTATAATTATGCTTAGCCTTTATCATATTTTTTCTAATCCCTGATAGAAAAGTATCTACATTTGCAGAGCAATACTTCAGCAGAACATTCCACCAGTCACAAACTTCAGAAAATTGTGCATCATGCATTAAAATGAGAACACAACTATTTATGGTCTTAAAAGATACAAGAACTAAATCAATGTGGGATATTGTATCTCAAAAGGAGGATAATGTGGCCCCCCATGAGCTACTTAAAGAAATAATTCACCCAAAAATGAAAATTCTCTTATCATTTACTCACCCCCATTCCATCTGTATATGACTTTCTTTCTTCAGAACACAAATCAAGATTTTTTGAAGAATATTTAAGCTCTGTAGGTCCATTCATTGTAAGTGAAGGGGTGCAAAAATGTTGAACATGACTTCAGAATTGATATGATAGGTGTGGGTGAGAAACAGATCAATATTTAAGTCTATTCTTCTCTCTGCCCAGTAGGTGGTGATATGCATGAAGAATATGAATCACCAAAAATACAAGAAGTGAAAGTTAAAGTGGAGATTGATTGAGCAGGGTGGAGAATTAATAGTAAAAAAGGAATTAAATATTGGTCTGTTTCTCACCACTTCTATCATATCACTTCTGAAGACATGGATTAAACCACTGGAGTCACATGGATTAGTCTACTTTTATGCAGATTTATGTGATTTGTGGAGCTTCAATATTTTAGCACCGATTCACTTTCATTGTATGGACCAAAAGAGCTGAGATATTCTTCCAAAAATCTTAATTTGTGTTCTGCAGAAGAAAGAAAGTCATACACATCCAGGATGGCATGAGGGTGAGTAAATGATGAGAGAATGTTACGTTTTGGGTGAATTATTCCTTTTTAAGCGTTATGTAGCCCCTGTACCAAACAACTTTTCCCATGCCTGCTCTACCTCTATTGTGCAGGACATGACGTGCCAAGTGATCCTGCTTATTTAGCCTTTTTTTGCATTCCTTGCATTGTTTGAACATGTTTTATGCACTACAATAACGCTGTGTCGGCATTAAGGGAAATTTATACCCTACACATAAACTGATTTTAATGTAATTGTTTCAAACATTACGATTTAAAATGGTGATTTTTATCTTTTCATTTCTGTTATAATTTCTCTCGAATCAGAATAATGTAGTGTTTATCATAGATAAGTGATGTATTTGAAAAGTTGGCATACAGTGTTCATTATAATGGGGCATAGTTTTTGCAACTCAGTACTCAATACTCACTACTCGTGAGTACTTTTAAATGAGCTACTCTTCTACTCTTACTTGAGTATTTTTTAGGACAGCTACTTTTACTCTAATCACACTAAATTTTTTGAGTATGATTTTTCAGTACTCTTTCCACCCCTGGTTACTACATCATCTAGCAGGGGCTAACTGCCTATGCTTACCTTCCATATCTTAAGTCTCAAACAGGTTCCCCTGTCTATCATTGTTCACTCACAACAAATAGTCCAGTCTCAAACTCAAGCCAATGACTGAGGATGTAAGAGAGTGCCTCCAAGTTTTTAGCTGTTTACAGAGCCTAGGTCTATGTGATTTCTCAGGACACGTATTTTAGTGATGTCTTTCAGGTAGTAGGGACAATTTGTTTTTTCTTACTGTGCCTTGTGATTTTTTGAGACCAGAAATGGGAAATAAATATAGAATGGCTGTAAATAGGAGGAAATAAGTGTTTGCCAAGGACAACAGTGATACAAGGTTATTAATTTACATTTTAACCCAAAGCAGTACAGCATCTCTGAATCAATGTTAAAATGTGCATGCATTTGTGTCCACATGTGGGTCATACTGTATGTAAAATGTACAGACTCTGTGTATATACCATACTGTATTCTTGCTCTTATTTTATAACACACAACCTCATAAGTATTCACCTTCTGGCTATTCTATTGCAGTGACCCAGAAAACCAGAATTGGATTGGTACAATAAGACATTTTCCAATCCAGTTTCAATAACCTAGTAGAATAATGAGAACACATGTGTTTGGTTAAAACAGGTTATATAATTGTGTGTGTGTGTGTACGTGTGTGTGTGTGTGTGTGTGTGTGTGCTACAGTGTGCTACTGTGTGCTAGTGTTCTACAATTTCTTTCAAGGACCTCCTGGTTGCATCACCTGTTTCAGAAATCAATGGGTGAGTAACCAAATGTTTTTATATACGCATTTGTATTCCAGTCAAAACAGCATGAAACAGGTACTTGGCACAGTAAGAATAACCCTGTGGTTAGAGGGAAATAAATACTGTACAGTAGCAAGAGAATCCAAGGAGAGGGAAGGACAACAAGGGCCCTTTTCACAGACTGGGATGATGCATTTTCGCCTTGTTTAAGAGCGTAAATCTAACAAACATAGTTTTTTTTTTTTTAAATCTATAAAAAAAAATCTTTCTATCATCTGTCTTTAGTAATCCATCTCTCTCTTTTTTCCTCTTTTAGAAAGTCATGGAAATGTAATGGTGTTTTTTTTCCTTTGCTGTTGGTATGAAACAGAAATGCAAAAAATATATTTCGCTCCCATTAACCCCACCATAGTTTTGTGTCCGAATTTGGAAATGCTAAAAGGTTCCAGTAAGTGCTAAGTACTGTGTTGTGCACATACATTCACTCTAACTTCAAGTATTCATTTAGAAGCAGATTTATAGCAGGTCAAAAGAAGGCTATCATAGCCAATATAGTTATTGGTAATATAATTATAGAGTAATTTAATTTGAAATGGCTTACTGTATATGTACACTGAGGTCCAAAAATCTAGGACTAGCTTTTAGGATTTGGAAAAAAAATTATGACGTAAAATATTTAACCTCCTGAGACCTGAGCGTGAGTGCTGTGTGCATTTTCCATTTCCCTTTTTGATTTGTAACTAGTAGCACCTAATAAATATGCTAAATAAATAAATACATTCTAGAACAAATAGTTTTCCTTACACTTTATGTCCATATATGTGGACAGTGGGACTATGTGTGAAATTATGTTGGTTATTCATGTTTAAAAGATGTTACAGACATTAGATCTGATTTTCTGTAAAGTTGCTTCAGAACAATGTGTATTGGGAAAAGCACAAATAAAAAAATATATATACAAATAAATATTATTTGACTTGATTTTACTTTTATTTTACAATGTTTGTTTCTACATTGGCAACAAAATCTCTCTCTTTTTGCACTGTCAAACAAACAAGTGATAGTCAGTGCTGAAGCATTTTACCAATCAAAAATGTACATAATTAATTCTGATACAAGTAACAGCATCATCCAATCACTGCCCACCATGTTAAAATAAAATTATACATTATAAATTCTGAATCAAAGTACTGATTACCATTGTCCCATGTCTGCCAACCTTGTTGAGTGGTTCAAACATCCTCTGCAGCCTGAAGCAGAACTTTTGATAGGAAGTTTTGTTTGAATGCACTTGGCTTCATGGGAAACCTATAGGATGCTCCCTTGCTCCCAATTTAGTGAATGACTTAACCTCCTGTATCTCAACTGGTAGAGCATGGCACTAACAATGCCAAGATCATGGGATTGATTCCCAGGGAACACACAAAATGCTAAAATGTATAGCATGAATGCACTGTAAGTCACTTTGGAATTGAATTGAATAGTTTCGAAATGCACGTATTTATATCCTAACTCCATATAAAGCCTCTGAAAGCAAAAACATTTCCTTAATGTGAAAATGCACAGTAAATATGGGATTTCTAATGAAAATCTTGTGCTATTGTACACAGCACATAAATCACCATTTTTTTTAAAATGGTACATCGGATGAAACTAGAGACTCTAATCTTTTGACTCAAACAGGTTTAAATGTAAAAACTTAATTAGGTTTCTTACCAGATGTAGTTATGTTGCCATTTCACCAAAAGACAAACTCTGCTGTGATCGGCACCATGTTGTTTTGTCACATGACTCCGTCGTGTTTAACCATTTACTGAGAGCCCAGAGACTCATGAACTGAGATCAGTCATTTTAAATTAAATTAAATTATTTGTTGCGTATAGCGAAGCCAAAATACAACGTCCACGCATGTGTACAGTGGGTCACTTGAGGTTAAAAGTTCCTGGGCTCATTTGTACACAAGGTCAGATATCCTTGGTCCATTGAAGCACAAAAGATGATCTTTAGAACATACTAGGATAACATAGATGTACAGGTTTAGGACAAATTTGTGTCATAAAAGCAAAAATGGGGAAATATACTGTATAAATGACTGATTTTCAAATCAAGAAACACAATAATAACAAAATATCTTGATTCTTTTTTTTAATTCACAGATGTTGTATGTACAGTATGTGCATTATTTTTTTTGCTTTTGACTTGCAAAAGAGTATATATGAATAAGCATTGACATTAACATTTATGTGACTGGGACAAAAAAGAAAATTTCATGATGAGACAGTGTTCTGGTAAATAGCATATGCAGAAGCATCAGATCTGTGAAATACACAAATGAAGCATCAACCAACCGCCCCCATCCAATTTTACGCTGCTTGGAACCTTCCACACACCAGCAGAATCTTAATCAACAGAAGGTTACTGCAGATCACACCATTTTAATTGATAGCTAGGGATGCCAGCTGAATTTCAAGCTTATAAGGTGATAGTATCAGTATCACATAACCAGAAATGAGTAATACCTCATTATTTTGAAGATATTAGGAGTAGAAAGGACAGAAACGAGATTTACATGAAATACAAAATTAAAGAAAGCACACATTTATACAGGCTTCAACCAATGTGAATTACATAAATAATTATGTAATATATTTCAGGTTTCAAACTATTCAGTGAGATATTGTGCTACCTATGCTATGGATGACCCACCTGTTGGCAGTTCTTGCCGAAACTATCAAGTATTAAAAAACCATCAGTTTGAAATGTTACTTTGGCCTGTGAGGTGGAAATATAATTGAAACTACTATAGTTCAGCTTAACTGTCAGGATCTTGATTACTATGATGTCAAGTGTGGGCAAACTATGGTCACTATAGTCACTATCAGCTGAACATGAGATGTTTCATTGGGGTCTAGGCTCCCAGATAGAATCAATAGGAGTCAATCATTAATGAGGCTTTATATGAAGTCTCATAGGATGAAAGTTAATATTACACAATGTTTGCAAACTGAGTTTTACATGCTACGTTCTACATTTTACGGCAGCTTCCTGGTGAAATTAATACTCGAGGCGCTAACACGTCATTTGAAAAACTAATTAACAAATCCAAATAACAAAATCCAAATTACAAATACAGTGAAAGACGTGTATCACATTAGGATGATTGCCAGGGATAGCAGTATTTCAGATACACTATTTTGTACTTTGTATTTTAATGTAATTTTAATGTAAGAATCAAATGTACATTGTATCTAAATACATTTAAGTTTAAGGTTTTTGTGTATTTTCAAAATACATAAAATACATAAAATACTTGTGCCAGTTAACCTCATTATTAGGCAGATTTTCTGTATCAACTAGTTCAGGCATGCCTCCAAATCCCAACTTTCATGCATGCAATTTGCAGATGTCAGAGAGAACATCTAGCATTGGGTGAGCTAATTTTCTTAATTTCTGCAAGGAAATATGGTGTAAGATAAGGTGAGTATGTGATGGTCAATTCTACTTGTTAGAAATAACGTAATAATTGCTGGCAACTAGAGGTAGACCAATATATCGGTTTTACAGATTAAAGTAGGCCTTCGCTATCAGCGAGGATGTTGTCCTCAGGCCTTGGAAGGGAGTACAGGGCGCCCCCGCCAGGTGGTAGGGTTTCCGGGGCATAAGTGGAGTGCAACAGCCCTGTCCACCGGGGGAAATCGGCGTGTACCCGAGGGCTGCTCCGCCATCGAGGGTAGCGAGAGCGGATGAGTGCGTGGCTCATCATGCACGTCCTGGAGCTCAAGGGACCGGCAGGCCGGCCGCGAAGTGGGCCGCACTCATCCCGAGCTCAGATGGGACCGCAATGCTGCCTCAGTTATGTTCTCACACTGAGAACATAACTCATTGGAGAGAAATCGCTCATCCCGAGCTCGGACGGAAGCCAGCAAGCATGCCGGGGAGGCGGGTGGTTCGCGGAGATTTACCCGGCGAACACAGCCCGTCATTGTCCCCAAATCGCCCGCGATGCCTGCCCCAATCCCATGGGAAAGTGGCGAGGCACGGGGTGCGGCTGAAGTGGCTTTCTCTCATGACAAAAGAAAGCCTGCGACCGCAATGCTGACATGGCTATGTTCTCGCCCTGAAAACATAGACCATTCATAAAAACGCTGCCTGTGTGTAATCGCAACCCAGGTACGCCAGGCAGTTTTTATGACCGTCAGAGGTGGGGAGAAATCAACCGCATCCAGAAACTACACAGAGGTGGAAACATGTCTTTAAAAAGACGTGTCCTGAAAAGGATGTTCAACGCCGCTGTGTATTGCTCTTTTAGAGAAAATCACTCTTTTAACTCTCTTAGAGTTTGGGTTTCTGCACTGTCAAAGCGCCCAGGGGCAATTTGCACTGCCGTGCAAGAAGGAGAAATCGCCACTGTAATGCGCCCTCAATCCAATAGCATGCACAGCGTTAGAGGAATACTGGAACTGTTGTGATTTCACGCGAACAGCATGCACAACCATCGGCTCCGAAGAAATTTTCTGAATGAACTCTAGTTTCCCCTTCTGTCGCTCTCTCCACGTTGTGTTGGAGGAGCGACACTAGGGGTCTCTCTTGAGCGCCGATATCCACCTCTGATCTATGAAAAAAGGCCAATGAGAGTTGGCAGCCGGTATTTGCATGTCCCGCCCCCAGACATACGGGTATTTAAGCGGCGCAAATACGGGAGTTCATTCAGAAATTTCTTCGGAGCCGATGGTCTGTCTGCAGTTTGCTGCGAGTTTACACACCACTATAAACGTTCCTGTTTCCTCTGACGATCTGCATGCTGTTGGATCTTGACGGCGCACAACAGCGGCTTTCTCCTTCACATTGCACAGCGTGCATTGTTGCCCCTGAGCGCTTCGACAGCGCAGACACACATACACATTGTGTATTTAAAAGAGCAAATTCCTATTAAAAGAGTAATTTCTCTAAAAGAGCAAAACACAGCGGCGTTGAACGTCCTTTACAGGACGCGTCTTTTTCAAGATGCCCTTCCGCCCCTGTGTTGTTCCTGGAGCGGTAGAGTGCTCTCCGCTTCAGACGGCCACAGGCGCTGTCTCGTGTGTTTGGGCCGCGATCACACCGAGGCGGCGTTTGTGGATGGTTCATGTTCTCACTGCGAGAACATGACCATGACCACGTTGTGGTCGCGGCTTGCTTTCAACAGAAAGCAAGCCACCCCAGCTGCACCCCGCATTGCTCCTTCTTCCCACGGGATTGAGGACGATGCGGTTGGCGCTGGGGGCGATTTGGGGGCGGCAGCGGGGTGCAGTTTCGCCGGGTAGCCCCCCGCGAACCTCCCATTCCCCGACACGCTCGCTGGTCCCCGTCCACGCTCGCGGCGATAGCGGCTCGCCTTACGGCCTGGCTGTCTATCCTCCCGAGCCCGAAGCAGATGAGCTCGCCGCTGCATCGGAGAGTGTGATGTCTGATGCCGAAGACTCCCCTGGACTGCCGCCTTCATGCCAGCAGGCCCAGGCTGAGGCCGACGCTCAGATGTCTGACATGCTTTCCCGGGCCGCCGTGAGCGTGGGGTTGGATTGGAACCCTCCATCCTCCCCACAGCCTTCACGGTTGTATGACAGGTTCCTGGGGACAGCGCGCAGTTCGCGGCCTCGCATCCCCCCGGTCCCGTTTTTCCTGGAGGTGCATGATGAGCTGACGTCTACGTGGAGAGCTCCGCTCTCCGCCCGTCTAGGTGCCACCCGCTCCACTCTCACCACCCTCGACGGCGGAGAGTGCCACGGATACGGGGCAATTCCCCAGGTCAATAGGGCAGTTGCGTACCATCTATGCCCCGGTAGCTCTACCTCCTGGAGTGGCCGCCCCGTATTCCCATCCAAACCCTGTAGGACAACATCCTCGCTCAACGCGCTGCCTCCGCCCTGCATGCGATGGCCCTCCTGCAACTCCACCAGGCCAAAGCACTCAGAAACATGCACGGGGGTGGACCTGTTCCTGATGTGCCGCAGGAACTGCGCTCAGCGACCAACCTCGCCCTGAGAGCGACGAAGGCCACAGCGCAGGCACTCGGACAGGCGATGGCCACCCTAGTGGTCCAGGAACGCCATCTTTGGCTCAATCTGGTCGAGATGCGTGAGGCCGACAAGAACCACCTCCTGGACGCACCTGTCTCTCAGATTGGCATTTTCGGTGACACCGTCGAGGATTTCGCCCAACAGTTCTCCGTGGTGAAGAAGCAGACGGAGGCCATCTCTCAAGCATCATGCCCCGCCGCAGACCTGCCGCTACGGGCCCTACCCCGTCTGCCCACCGAGGGCGTCCCCCTGCGAAGAAACCAGCTCCTGCTCCGCCTCAACCCGGGCCCAGCTCTCAGCCCCAGCGTCGAGCACCCTGCAGGCGGCGCACGCCCCCTGTCTCACGAACCCCCTCTAGGACCCGGAAGGCTCCCAAGCGTTCCTGAGACAGCCGACCCAGAGCCGAAGACGTTAGCTCCGGAGGTGGTAAGACTGCTCCGTCCCCCGGTGGAGGGCCAGGAGGAGAATCCTTTGTTTTTTCATTTGCCACACCCCCTGACGGGGGCTGTGGTACCCACATTCTCATTAAGAGCTATTTCCTTTGCCTCTGGGTCACCTGGCCCGCAAATGCCGTTCTCACAGCAATCTGCTTTCAGATTACGACAGTCCCGGTACACCGGATGCGGTGATCCCGCCTTCCGCCTACCCACGACTGTCCCCCGGCCGGCCGGTTCAGACGAGTCCAGAGGACGCCAGCATCAGACCTCCTCCTCAGTCACGAACCCGCCCCCTGCTGGGTGTGCGGAGCAAGGTAAGTGCTTTGAGTCTATTCTCAGCACCTCAGCCTCAGGCCGCAACGAAGCCGCCCGACGCTGCATTACCTGTTCCGCCCCGCTGCGAGGCCCCGCCGGGTACGTCCAAAATACTCGTCCCTTTGGTGCCCCTAGCACAGAGCTGGGAAGTGTGGCTTTCGCTCCCCAACGCATCACGCTGGCTGCACTGGACCATTCGACTCGGTTACGCAATTCAGTTTGCCCGGCTCCCGCCCCCCTTCAGGGGCGTCCGCTTTTCCGCAGTACACGGCGAGCATGCCAGTTCCCTGCGCACGGAAATCATGACCCTCTTGACCAAGGGCGCGGTAGAGCCCGTCCCTCCAACCGAAATGAGGAAGGGTTTCTACAGCCCTTACTTCATTGTACCCAAGAAAGGCGGCGGCCTACGACCAATCCTGGACCTGCGAGTTTTCAATCGGGCCTTGTTAAAACTCCCGTTCAAAATGCTCACGCAGAGAAATATTCTGGCTGGCGTTCAGCATCTAGATTGGTTTGCAGCGGTAGACCTGAAGGATGCGTACTTCCACGTCTCAATTCTGCCACGACACCGACCCTTCTTACGGTTCGCGTTCGACGGCCAGGCGTTTCAGTACAAAGTCCTCCCCTTCGGCCTGTCTCTGTCCCCTCGCGTCTTCACGAAAGTTGCAGAGGCGGCCCTTGCCCCGCTATGAGTAGCCGGCATCCGCATTCTCAACTACCTCGAGGACTGGCTCATCCTAGCACACTCTCGAGAGTTACTATGCACACACAGAGACCAGGTGCTCCGGCACCTCAGCCGCTTGGGGCTTCAGGTCAACTGGGAAAAGCGCAAGCTCACTCCGGTTCAGAGCATCTCTTTTCTCGGGTTGGAGTTAGACTCAGTGTCAATGACAGCACGTCTCACAAGCGAGCGTGCTCAGTCAGTGCTGGACTGCCTTGCTTCCTTCAAGCCAGGCACAGTGGTCCCTCTAAAACTTTTCCAGAGGCTCCTGGGGCATATGGCGTCCTCCGCGGCAGTCGCGCCGCTGGGGTTGATGCATATGAGACCACTCCAGCACTGGCTCCAGGCTCGAGTCCCGAGACAAGCATGGCACCACGGCACGCATCGGGTAAGGATCACCCCCGCCTGCCTCAAAACACTCCGACCCCGGACAGACCTCTGCTTTTTACGGGCAGGAGTGCCCTTGCAGCAGGTGTCCCGATGCGTTCTGGTCACAACCGATGCCTCCCGGTCTGGGTGGGGTGCCGTGTGCAGCGGGCACGCAGCAGCGGGCCGTTGGAAAGGGGCCCTGCTGCGTTGGCACATCAATTGCCTGGAGTTGCTGACCGTCATTCTTGCTCTCAGGAAGTTCCTCCCGTTAGTTCGGGACAAACATGTCCTCGTGAGATCGGACAGCACCACGGTGGTGGCGTACATAAATCGCCAAGGCGGCGTACACTCCCGCCACATGTCACAACTTGCCCGCCGTCTCCTCCTATGGAGCCAGCAGTGACTCAAGTCGCTGCGTGCCACTCACATCCCCGGCAAGCTCAACGTCGTAGCGGACGCGCTATCACGACAACGCCTGCCCGACGGGGAGTGGAGGCTTCACCCCCAGTCGGTCCAGCTGATTTGGGAACAGTTTGGCAAGGCCCAGGTAGACCTGTTTGCCTCCCAGGAAACCTCCCACTGCCCGCTCTGGTACGCCCTAACAGAGGCTCCCCTCAGAACAGACGCGCTGGCACACAGCTGGCCCTCGGGGCTGCGCAAGTACGCATTTCCCCCAGTGAGCCTTCTTGCACCAGTGCTGTGCAAGGTCAGGGAGGACGAGGAGCAAGTCACGTTTGTGGCCCCCTACTGGCCCACTCGGACTTGGTTCTCGGAACTCAGGCTTCTCGCGACAGCTCCTCCCTGGCTAATTCCCCTGAGAAAGGACCTCCTCTCTCAGGGATGGGGCATGCTCTGGCACCAGCGCCCAGACCTCTGGAACCTCCACGTCTGGTCCCTGGACGGGATGCGGAAGAGCTAGCCGGCTTACCGGCGACCGTTGTGAATACAATCAACCAAGCCAGAGCCCCCTCTACCAGGCACCTTTACGCCCTAAAGCGGCGTTTGTTCGCAGATTGGTGTTCTTCCCAAACTGAAGACCCGCAGAGATGCGCGATCGAGTCAGTGCTCCTGTTCCTACAGGAGAGGCTGGACAGGAGGCTGTCCCCATCCACCCTCAAGGTGTATGTTGCCACCGTTGCTGCCCACCACGATCCTGTAGACGGCAAGTCTTTGGGTAAGCACAACTTGATCCTCAGGTTCCAGAGAGGCGCCTGGAGGTTGAATCCCTCCCGGCCAGGCCTAGTTCCCTCCTGGGATCTCTCGGTAGTCTTGGCAGGACTCCAGAGACCTCCCTTCGAGCCCCTTGAATAAATTGGACTCAGGGCCCTCTCTCTTAAGACGGCCCTGCTGATCGCGCTCACCTCTATCAAGAGGGTCGGGGACCTGCAAGCGTTCTCTGTCAGCGACACTTGCCTGGAGTTTGGTCCGGCAGATACGTCTGTGATCCTAAGACCGCGACCGGGCTATGTGCCCAAGGTTCCTACCACATCCTTCCGAGATCAGGTAGTGAACCTGCAAGCGCTGCCCCGGGAGGAGGCAGACCCAGCCCTTTCGTTGCTATGTCCAGTGCGCGCCCTGCACATTTACCTGGACCGCACACAGAGCACCAGACGCTCTGAGCAACTCTTTGTCTGCTTTGGGGGACGGCAGAAAGGGAATGCCGTCTCCAAACAGAGGCTCGCCCACTGGGTTGTCGACGCCATCACACTGGCTTATCACACCCAGGCCGTGCCCCTACCCTTGCGGGTCCGAGCTCACTCAACAAGGGGTGTTGCGTCCTCGTGGGCACTGGCCAAGGGCACCTCCCTAGCAGACATCTGTAGAGCCGCGGGTTGGGCAACACCCAACACCTTCGCGAGGTTTTACAACCTCCGCGTTGAGTCGGTTAGCGTCTCGTGTTTTCTCAGGTCCGAGCCCGTGAGAACTCGGTAATACGTGGACCGACCGGCCGGGTGGATCGCTTGCGCCCAGCGCCCTTTTCCTGACGTCAAGGTAAAGTAGTGCACCTTCTTCCCAGGGCGCCCCACTCCAAGTCGGGACCCTGGTCGATTCCTCCCCAGCCCTCCGGGTCCGCGGTTCAGCGGAGGAACTCACCGACCCAAGCCACTGCGGGTACCCTGATGGCTACCCTGTACTGGTATAGGTGCTCCACAGGTAAGGCCTCCTGCTCGGACTCCCCCTGTGTGTAATTCCACGGTTCTGTCCCCCTTACGAGCGGACCCCCGTGTCGCCCTTAGGCAGTTACAGCTGCCCCGGTCGCCGTGCTGTAGCAACTCCCCCCTTTCGAGGCTGGATCTACCACCGCACCATACTTTCCACACGAGCCCTAAGACGGCCGTGTGATGTGTCTACCACTTTTCCTCCCCAAGAAAAAGGGCAGGTGTGGTCTCCGCAGGGTCTGGGTAAGACCCCCTTCCCTATATGCGTGTAAGGGCCCCGGCCGTGATTGCTCTATGCGAGAAACATAGAGAGAAAAGAGGCCCAGCCAGGCTGGCCCGTTCCCATGTTGGCAAACATCGCCTTGTTCCCCTCTCAGGGTAACTAGAAGGATTCCGATGTACTTATGGGGCATTGGGGAAGGGTACGTGCAGCCAGGTACAGACGATGCGCGGCACGGGATGAAATCCCTGCCCGCCTCTTTATCGGCGGTTCACGTACACGGTTCAGCGCATGGCAAGATTGGAATGGGTCCCCTAGTGTCGCTTCTCCGACACAACGTGGAGAGAGCGACAGAAGGGGAACGTTTGGTTACGTATGTAACCTCCGTTCCCCGAGGAAGGGAACGACACGTTGTGTCTTTCCTCCACCATGTCGCTGAACCGAGCCACTGTTGCGGCCGGACCATTTCCGGCTCCTCAGAAAAATCCTGAATGAACTCCCGTATTTGCGCCGTTTAAATACCCGTATGTCCGGGGGCGGGATATGCAAATACCAGCTGCCAACTCTCATTGGCCTTTTTTCATAGATCAGAGGTGGATATCGGCGCTCAAGTGAGACCCCTAGTGTCGCTTCTCCGACACAACGTGTCGTTCCCTCCCTCGGGGAACGGAGGTTACATACGTAACCAAACGATTTCCTCGCCTTTGTACCGGTATGTCCGGGGGCAGGGTATGCAAATACTGGTTGCCAACTTCTCATTGGCCTTTTTTCATAGATCAGAGGTATATTCGGTGCTCAAGAGAGACCCCTAGTGTCGCTTCTCCGACTCAACGTCGAAGAGACCGACAGACGGGGAACAAAGGTTTCTAAGCAGTTGAACACCAAAATGTTCTTTGCATTTAGAATAGGTCCAAATAGACATCAGCCTAATAGCGATACTTCACTGAATGGACAATTTTGTCCCAGGCATTTTCTCTCTAAAAAATAAAGAATAAGAGAAAGAATCTATACTCCTTTAAGAGATATTGAAATCAGAAGCAAAGGCGATAACCACCCTTAACAAACAAATGTTTAACTTAGTAATTAGCGTAGTATTTAAGTGAAAGTTTAATTTGGTGGGACGCAGCTGTGTGGAAGTCTTGTTGGACGTAGTACCTGCGATGAGTTCTAAATAATTTCTGTGATGACACGTGTCTGTTAGTAATTCATTTAATTACAATTTTTTGGATAAAACTTTGATATCTTTATGTATGCAGTGTTTTTATGTATCATGTAAATATGGATATAGCCTATATAGAATATACACAGCTACACATTTTTACACAAAATTTTCAACATTGAAACTTAAAAGTTCAAATACAATTGTAAAATATATACACACACAGTTTTATGAATATGACCTGCAATCAATTATTTAACACTGTGGCCATGTGAAAGTGAACATTTACAGTGACAGCAAAACATTGCAATTCCATTTTCACGTGTTGTGCAAAGAAATAGACCAGCTTCTTTCAACTTGTTGAACATGCATTTTCATTTGGGCATTTCTAATTTGCATTGGATGATGACAGAGAGCAGCAGAGTGCGCCAGCATGTAAGTCACTGTCATGGTAACCAGATTGCTACAAAACTAGAATGAACGCATCGTCAAATCATCGTACAATGCAATAAAATATCTTCCCTTCCCTGCAATCAATACCAGACACAAAACCAAGAAAGACATTGAGGGTATTTAATTTCAAAGAAAAGAACAAAACTGTGAGCTTATCAGCTGAAACCGGGACATTATTAAATTTTTTAGAGAAATGATGGGACACCGGGACACACCTTGTAAATCCGGGACTTCTGGTCACACTAATTTTCTACCTAATTTGCTTCTCTCCATGATGTACTGTAGTGACTTCCCTCCGCTCTGTCTTTGCTAATTTAATAAGGGCATTAGACCATCTGATATTGCCCAAATATTTTTTAAGATTTTTTTTTATTTTATTTTAGATTTGTTAGAGCCATGAAATTTCATTTTAGTTTAGTTTCAGTTTTTCCAATTACGTAAATTTGTATTTTTATTACAGTTTACGAAAATGTTTTTTTTTTAACATTTAGTTTTCGGTTTCGTTTTAGTTTACGATAATAACCTTGGTGCTTGAGTGAAGACACAACGAGTTGAAGTGGTTTTAATATTGTACCATAGCTGTAATGGTGAAAGGTAGCTCATTAACTAGATCTTTGCAGGTAAATATTCCTTTCCCCTTTAAATCCTGTTGAAGGAATCTTCACTCACATTCTAAAATATTAGTCTCTTGTCATGTACAATGAGGCTGAATGAAAGTATGCTGTGCTTGTTCTTGAACTTACCGTACACTTAAAAAAGGCTAACCATGTAATGATTTTGGTAAGTTTGGTAAGTAAATTATTTTTGTTAAGGACATTGTATAGGTAATCAAATATACCAGATATACGGTATCTCACAAAAGTGAGTACACCCTTCACATTTTTGTAAATATTTGATTATATCTTTTCATGTGACAACACTGAAGAAATGACACTTTGATACAATGTAAAGTAGTGAGTGTACAGCTTGTATAACAGTGTAAATTTGCTGTATCCTCAAAATAACTCAACACACAGCCACTAATGTCTAAACCGCTGACAACAAAAGTGAGTACACCCCTAGTGAAAATGTCCAAATTGGGCCAAAAGTGTCAATATTTTGTGTGGCCACCATTATTTTCCAGCACTGCTTTAACCCTCTTGGGCATGGAGTTCACCAGAGCTTCACAGGTTGCCACTGGAGTTCTCTTCCACTCCTCCATGACGACATCACGGAGCTGGTGGAAGTTAGAGACCTTGTGCTCCTCCACCTTCAGTTTGAGGATGCCCCACAGATGCTCAATAGGGTTTAGGTCTGGAGACGTGCTTGGCCAGTCCATCACCTTCACCCTCAGCTTCTTTAGCAAGGCAGTGGTCATCTTGGAGGTGTGTTTAGGGTCATTATCATGCTGGAATACTGCCCTGCAGCCCAGTCTCCGAAGGGAGTGGATCATGCTCTGCTTCAGTATGTCACAGTACATGTTGGCATTCATGGTTCCCTCAATGAACTGTAGCTCCCCAGTGCCGGCAGCACTCATGCAGCCCCAGACCATGACACTCCCACCACCATGCTTGACTGTAGGCAAGACACACTTGTCTTTGTACTCCTCATCTGGTTTCCGCCACACGCTTGACACCATCTGAACCAAGTAAGTTTATCTTGGTCTCATCAGACCACAGGACATGGTTCCAGTAATCCATGTCCTTAGTCTACTTGTCTTCAGCAAACTGTTTGCAGGCTTTTTTGTGCATCATCTTAAGAAGAGGCTTCCTTCTGGGATGACAGCCATGCAGACCAATTTGATGCAGTGTGCAGCGTATGGTCTGAGCACTGACAGGCTGACCCCCCACCCCTTCAACCTCTGCAGCAATGCTGGCAGCACTCATATGTCTATTTCCCAAAGACAACCTCTGGATATGACGCTGAGCACGTGCACTTAACTTCTTTGGTCGACCATGGCGAGGCCTGTTCTGAGTGGAACCTGTCCTGTTAAACCGCTGTATGGTCTTGGCCACCATGCTGCAGCTCAGTGTCAGGGTCTTGGCAATCTTCTTATAACCTAGGCCATCTTTATGTAGAGCAAACTTCTTTTTTTCAGATCCTCAGAGAGATCTTTGCCATGAGGTGCCATGTTGAACTTCCAGTGACCAGTATGAGGGAGTGTGAGAGCGATGACACCAAATTTAACACACCTGCTCCCCATTTACACCTGAGACCTTGTAACACTAACAAGTCACATGACACCGGGGAGGGAAAATGGCTAATTGGGCCTATTTTGGACATTTTCACTTAGGGGTGTACTAACTTTTGTTGCCAGCGGTTTAGACATTAATGGCTGTGTGTTGAGTAATTTTGAGGGGACAGCAAATTAATATCAAATATTTACAAATATGTGATGGGGGTACTCACTTTTGTGAGATACTGTATATGAGTGTCAGATATCTTTTCTGCTGGTTTGAATGCATTGTAATTAGCAGTGTAAAATGTGAGAAAATTTGCTTTTTCAATAAGAATGATACATTGAGTCTGTCATGAATCTTGTACATTGCCTTTTATTAATTGATTATTGATATTAACGCTACACTATGTAACTTTTGGCCCTCTAGTGGTTAAAAAATGAAACTGCA
Source organism: Xyrauchen texanus (assembly GCF_025860055.1). Taxonomy (NCBI): domain Eukaryota; kingdom Metazoa; phylum Chordata; class Actinopteri; order Cypriniformes; family Catostomidae; genus Xyrauchen; species Xyrauchen texanus. Next base: position 44,508,425 of record NC_068280.1, read on the forward strand.
TGCGTCTAGCAGAAGAACATTGCTTCGGCTCTGCGCGGATGAATGTGGTTCAAGGCACCGGTGTACACATGGATACAAGACATCTGATCAGAGAGAATGGACAAATAAATAATGAATGAAAGGAAAAGGCGTATTTCCAAAAATATGTCATCTGAGCAGGTAAGAGCCATATCTTATGCTGTTGTTTTGACTTATTGTAAACGTTGATGTTTTGCAATAAATTACGTTACAAAAGTTAGGCAACGTTTGATAACATTATACACAATGATTGCAAGTCTTATAAGATAAAATGTTGTACATTTTTATAACTGCTGGATATTCTGGCCAAACAGACCACAATAGTAACTAATTTATAAATTGTCATTGGTACCAACCAGTGGTCAACATCATTTCAAGACTCACTTGTCCTTGGCAAGCCTAGGACTAAAATATGTATTTATATAAATGATTTCCATTATAAAGAAAAATACAAATGTCTGCTAGCAAGTGAAAAGTTCTGCACCTATTACAGTATAATTATTGTATTTCACTACACACACACAGACGTGTGTGTGTGTTTGTGTGATAATATTTTGCTTGTAGACTCTGCTCTGTTCAGGGTTTCTATGTTTATACAACCGGTGATTCCCCAGAGGTTTGCTATTTTGAATGATCCATGGTCAATTTTTCTTGTTCGTTGTGACAAAAAACTTTCAGGTTCACGCTACTTCCCCCTGAGGAAAGACCTTCTTTCTCAGCGAAGGGGCACCCTCTGGCATCCGCACCCAGACCTCTAGAACCTCCACCTCTGGCCCCTGGATGGGATGTGGAAGATCTGAGTTGTCTACCAACAGCTGTCGTAGACACCATCAACCAAGCCATAGCTCCCTCCACCAGGCAGCTTTACGACCTAAAGTGGTGCCTGTTCGCAAATTGGTGTTCTTCCTGTTCTGAAGGCCTGCAGAGCTGCGCAGTCGGGTCAGTGCTCTCATTCCTACAGGGAAAGCTGGAGGGGTGGCTGTCCCCCTGGTTCACATTAGTCTGTGTATGGATATGATGTCAACATGTACGGTAGAATGACGTATGTATGCAATTTCCCATGAAATCCATCCTGACAGCTCTAAAATATAAATCATTATTATAGGTTTATCAAAGTGTTTTTTTGGGTAAAGACATGGTTTGGAAGTTGGATTTTTGTTGCACTTTCTCATTAATAATTGTTTTTATTTTATTTAAAAAAAAATTGAATTACAAAGTGTATCATTAAAGCCATGCATCCTCGATTGAAACTGTCCTGTGTAAAAGACATTTTAGAAAGACTCCATACTGAGGAAAGAGATGTTCTGAACCAGGGAGAGCTAGCTCTTTTCCCAGTTGACCTGAAGCCCTAGATGGCTGAGGTGCCTGAGCACCTGGTCCTGGACTATGTACTGATATGCTCGGCCCTCGAACACGAATCGTAGAAAGGGTCGGTGTTGGGGCAAAATCGAGACGTGCAAGTACGTGTCCTTCAGGTCTACCGCTGCGAACCAATCTTGATGCCGGACACACGTTAGAATGTGTTTTTACATGAACCAGAGCCCGGTTGAGAACTTGCAGGTCCAAGATTGGTCTCAACCCACCTCCTTTTTTTGGGTACGATGAATTAAGGGCTGTAGAAACCCTTCTCCATCTCAGCTGGAGGGACAGGCTCTATCGTGTCCTTTTGCAATAGGGTCGAATTGAGCACTGAGGTGGGGCATATTCTGCTGAAACGTGGTGGACGCCTGGCGAAATGAATCACATAGCCGAGTCGGATGGTCCTGGCCAGCCAGAGCGATGAGCTGGAAAGCATAAGCCACGCGTCCAAGCTCTGCGCAAGGGGCACTAAAGGGAGGATCGTTTTTGAAATACCCGGTGGGGCTTCGCAGCGGTGCAGAGCAGGTAGTGTTGCATCGGGAGGCAGAGTTGCAACCTGAGGCATGTGTGCTGGGAAAAGTCTCAAAGCACTTCCCTTGCTCCGCGTACCCGGTAGGGGGCGGGTTAGTGGCTGAAGAGGAGATCCTGGTAAGGCGTCCTCTGGACTCGTCAGAACCGGCCGACCGGAGTTGTGAATGCTGTACAGACGCGGACGTGGATGTGAAGTTTCTTTGTCCGGGGTGCCACTTCGCCTGTAAGGTTCTGTTGCCGGGGCGCCAGGAGAACTGCGTTTGCAGCCACCGGCTATGTAACCCAGGGGATGAGGAAATAGCCCGAAGAGGGTGTGGCAAATGAAAATACGGAAACCAAGGATTCTCCACCCAGCCCTCCAACAGGGAAAGGAGTGGTCTGGCTAGCAGCTCATGAGCGAACATCTCGTGCCCTGGGCGGCCCGGGTGGCGTCTGCTTTCTGTGGGTGGCTCTACCCCGCGGCTGAGAGGTGGGCCCTGATTGCGGTGGAGCTACCTACTGGTTTCTTGTTGCCACAGGGGGACGCCCTTGGCGGGCAGACGGAGCTCGGCTGAATGAAGACCGGTGCCGAGGTAAGATATGTTGGATGGCCTCCGTCTGCTTCTTCACTGCTGAAAACTGCTGGGCGAAGTCTTCAACGGTGTCGCCAAATAGGCTGAGCTGGGAGATGAGGGCGTTGAGAAAGCAGGCTGTGTCAGTTTCCCGCATCTCGCAAGTGCAGCCAAAGGTGACGCTCCTGGACCACAAGGGTGACCATCGTCTGTTCGAATGCCCGCGCTGTGACCTTCGTGGCCCAGAGGGCTTGGTCGGTAGCTGAGCGCAGTTCCTGCAGCACATCCGGATCAGGACTATCTATGTGCAGATCTTTTAGTGCCTTGGCCAGGTGGAATTTCAGGAATTTCATTTTGTCCTGTAAATACTGTTGTCATGACAAGAACATATACATTTATATTTAAAGTGCTGTGATTTATTTGCATATCAACAGGATTTCACAGTGTCTAAAAACTCAAATGAAATGTAAAGACAATATAATTTCTAGAAAACATTGCACAACAAGGCTTAACTGCTTTGAGCACAAGCCACTATGTGTCTTGTCATATCTTAGAGGATTGGGCTTTATCCTAAAATTAAGCTAAAAATGCTCCAGATTCTCCATTGCATTTTCCGGATTCCTCTTCACCAGTTGTAACAGTCGATCCTTAAAATAGTTGACCTGTTTTCCTATGTCACTTTACTCTACACATTTGTTGCTGAGTTTTGTGAAGCAGTAACAAATTCCATTAATTCCAACAAATTCTATGTGAGATGCTTCAAATGGTTACAATGAGATGCAGTGTTATAAGTAATTGCATAAGCAGTTTACCAATATTCACCTTTCTTTCAATAAAAGCTCTGACAAATAAATTATTGGAAATAAACTATTTCTTAGCTCATCTCTTTGTGTTACAGATCAAACATGATCTTAAAATGTTCATGCTCTCTCTGCAACAGCAACTATGAGCCGACAGGGTTTTCAGGTGTGTTAGCCCTCCTGATGGCTATCCCAGTTGTTCAGGGTGGGAAAGTTCTTATCTTGTCTGTCTGGATGGCAGCCACTGGGTCCACATGAACATCTTGATTGTGGCACTTCATTCCAAAGGACACAATATTACAGTCATCCGGATGCTTGGCAAATCAAATAAATTTCATCTCTCTACACATCAATCAATCTCAAGACTGCACGAGGATTTGGTGAAGAATTCCTCAAGATGTTTACATCCAAACTTTTGGAAATTCAGAGGGACGGTTCCAACTGGGCTCAGCTGAAGCTGGAGATAGAAATGTGGCAAAGTATTTACGAGATGATTAAAACAGAAAGTGATTTGATAATCAGCATGTTTGAGGACCACCAGCTAATGCAGTACTTATAAGAGGACAAATATAATTTGGTTCCTGCTATGTTTGGAGGTATTATATTGGGTCATTATCTGAAACTGCCCATGTTCTTCAATGCGTGTTGGACGTTGTTCTGATGTTGTGATATACATTATAGCTGAAGCACAAGGTGCTTTCATGTTTGCTCCAACTTCTTATGCACTCTGCAAATTATTATTTGGCCCAGGAGCATTCTACTTTGCCTTAGTTCAGAGTGCTTATTTGTGGCTCCACAGACTTTATTTTTTAATTTCCACAGCCCACTATGCCAAAAATTATGGGTGCATCAATAATCAAAGTAAACATTTATAAGCACTTTGCAGCTATACGTAACACGCACAAAATTCCCTTTTATGAGAAATGCTTAAGGACAATTGTTTTAAAAATGCATATACCTTGTAAAATAAAGGCTCATGCAAATTCCATCCATTTAAAATATATATTCTTGCGATATATTAGTATGTTACATATTCTTGTGATCTATCATGCATTGCAGTTCAGTTTAGCAATAGAAAGCAATTTAGTTTTTTTTTTATTTTACTGCACTGAGTTTTTCATACCACATCAATTGCAAATCATTGCACATCAAGCTTAGTAAAGTACCAATATTAATGCTATCAACACTAATTAAACCTACAAACTTGATTTAGCTGGCATATATATTTGCAAAACTACTATACTGAATTTCAGCATCAGGATTTTCATAACTTTTAAATGAGAGAATTTTTATTTATTCCAGCTGTCCATCCATTTTCTATAGCTATGTGCTTGTCAAATAAAGGGTCATGGTGAGTGCTGAAGCCCACCCCTGCCACCTTTGGCCGAAGGTAGGGAAACAACCTGAACAGTGAGAAAATTTATTGCATAATTTAAACAAAGTAATGAAAACTACTCGTGCAGCTTAATGGACTGTAACTTAATAACATTTTCTATTGAAATGGTTTTTGAAATTATATTCTGCATTACATTTTTCTGGCTTTTGATAGAAATGTTTTCCTTATTTTTAAGTGTAGAAATATATTTTTGGATCATTTGATTTGATTTGATTATGCCGGGCACAACACCCACAGATTTAATGGGATTCCAGTTGTGTAGCATAACTGTAATGTTGAATAGTAGCTCATTAACTAGCTCACTGAAAGTAAATGCCCCTTGCCCCTTTAAAGACTGAATGAACCTTCACTTACATGATCAATTCTATGATCAAATAGCAAAGCCAAAAGAGAGTAATCTGTGCTCTGTAGTTCGCTACACATCTAACAAAAGTTAACCTGGTAATGATTTTAGATGTTACATATTCAAGGGTAAGAATATATTTTTGTTTGTTTTTTTGTTGTTGTTTGTTTACAGATTATAGATAACCCTACATGTTACTTTATATGCTTGATTAGCATTCAGTAAATGTGGATATTTTTTGTCTCTTACTAGGATTATGATTGTTAAATGATTTGAGTGTGCATTGTAATAAATGTTTATATTAATTACTGAATATAATCTGCATATAAAAGTGTTAATACAAAATGAAAATCAATTCAGTAATTTAATCATAGAAACGATAGATTTGGAAGCAAACACATTCCATGTGATCAATAGAATAAGTTCTAACACAATGTCCAAAATTATAAATAATTTTTATGTCAAATGTTTGTCCACAAATTTCAGGCTCAATGTTAAAAGCAACTGAACAAACTTTGTACGGTTTACCAATTGTAACGAACCCCGCTCCTCTAGTTCTCCCTATGCTTTGCCTGCAATAAACGCAGTTTGACTATACATTGTGACTGTCTCTTCTTGCGCGGGTTACACCAATATATTAGTTCTTACATTCAAACTTCTGACCAAAATTGAAGGAAATAAAGTATTTCAGCTAATCTCTTCTCTTTCGTACAGATAAAATGTTGCTATGACAAAAAATTAAATTTGGTGCTTTTAGTGATGAAGATGAGTCACGTACATATCTGATTTGAAAAAGTTTGTCAGTAATCATTCTCTTGCTTTGCAACAGGTACTATGAGTAGACAGGTTATACTGGTGTGTGGTCCAATTTTGATAATCCTCCTCATGATAACTGTCCCAGTTGTTCAGAGTGGGAAAGTTCTTGTCTTTCCTGTTGATGGCAGCCACTGGGTCCATATGAACATCTTGATTGAGACACTTCATGCCAAAGGTCACAATATTACAGTAATCCGGATGCCAGACAGCTGGTACATCAAAGAATTCTCACCTCACTACACAACAATCACTCTGAAGTCACCAGGGGGGTTTGATGAAGAATTCTTTATGGACTTAGCATCCAGACTTTTGGAAACTCAGAGGGAAGGCTCCATTTGGGCTCGTCTGAAACTAGAGATGGAGCGGTGGCAATGTTTTTTAGAGATGCTTAAAGAAGAAAATGAGTTGATAGTCAAGATGTTTGAAGACCTGCAGCTTATGCAGTCCTTAAAAGATGCCAAATATGATTTGATTCTTAGAGATCCAGCCATGTTTGGAGGTATTATATTGGGTCATTATCTGAAACTGCCCATTGTCTACAATGTCTGTTGGACATTGTACAGGGAGGGTCATTTTGCAATAGCTCCTTCACCACTTTCTTACATTCCTTCACCAATGCTGGAGTTACCAGACCGCATGAGCTTCTTTGAAAGAGTAAAGAATGTTGTGATGTACGGCATATTTGAAACACAGGTTGCTCTGATGATCGCTCCAACTTATAATGCACTTTGCAAACGTTTCATTGGGCCAGGAGTTTCCTAATTTACCTTACTTCAGGGTGCTGATTTGTGGCTCCACAGGGTTGACATCATTTTTGAATTTCCTCGACCCACTATGCCAAACATTGTCTACATAGGAGGTTTTCAGTGCAAGCCATCAAAGCCTCTTCCACAAGACCTAGAGGACTTTGTGCAGAGCTCTGGTGAACATGGTGTCATTGTCATGTCACTGGGCACTCTCATTGGTCAGCTTCCGGATGATGTGGCTGAGGAAATTGCTGAAGCTTTTGCAGAACTTCCACAGAAGATCATCTGGAGCTACAAAGGAAAAAGACCATCTGCACTAGGGAACAACACCTTAGTGATGGACTGGATACCTCAAAATGATCTTCTGGGTCATCCTAAAACCAGAGCTTTTGTTGCACATGGTGGAACGAATGGAGTTCAAGAAGCCATATTCCATGGGGTACCAATTGTTGGATTTGGGTTGATCTTTGATCAGCCAGATAATCTTTCAAAAATGAGAGTAAAGGGTGTTGCAAAAACTGTAAACTTTGGCACAGTGGATAAGGACTCCTTCCTTAAAACTGTTAAAGAGGTCCTCTATGAGCCCTCTTATCGTGAGAACATGCAGAGGCTCTCAAGGCTTCACAAGGATGTTCCAGTGAAGCCTCTGGAAAATGCCATCTTCTGGATTGAGTTTGTTATGAGGCACAAAGGTGCAGCTCACCTTCGAACAGAGTCGTACAAAATGCTCTGGTACTCTTATCACTCTGTTGACGTCATACTCTTCCTGCTTTCTGCCATGTTACTCATATTCCTGATCATATACTCAGTTTTCAGATGTTTGTGCTATAGGACATGTATGAGAAAAAAAAATAAGCTAAAAAGATATTTATCAACATTACCTCAACATGATTCTGATGGTAGCACTATCATGGCTCCTTTTTTTGTAATAAAGTCTTTTAAACTCATATGTGGTTTATTATTATAATTATTTATAATTATTTGCTATTATTCCACCATTCCCTTATATATATTTTTCTGTTTTTATTAGTGTTCCTGTTCATATTTTGACAGACCTAAAAGTTTGCATAATATACTTGGATTGAACTACTTAATTGAAATGAAGGGACTGTGAACTGACCTTGTGCATGCTGGCTGAGACTACAGAAGTACAAGTAATTTTTTTAATTACTTTTTTGTTTATGAATACAATAATTTGCAAAAATTCTGTCATTTGCATCTGTAGTAATAAAAGTAATTGTTACTGGGCAACATACTCAAGATCCAAGATTTAGAGTATATGCTGCATAAGGTCAAACCAAATCCATTTAGTTTTATCCTCACATAAATTGAGAACTGATGTCATCACTTATTATCAAATCATCATAGAATGCATTTTCTTATAACCACCAAAATTAAATATGAACACATTGAGATGCAAATTAATAATCTAATAAATATTGCCACTTGTGTATAAATTTGATATCATAGTGAAAGGGTATCACAGTTCTGTTCTGTAATATTTTTCCCAAGCAAAGTAAAAATACTTTTATAACATATTTATTGGCCCAACACCAAACGAGTTATGAGGATTCTGATTGTACCATATCTGTCTAGGTGAATGGTAGCTCATTAACTAGTTCTATGAAGGTAAATGCCCCTTGAACATATAAAGACTGTAGAATGAACCTTCACTCACAAGCTATAGTATAAATCAGTATTCAAAATGAGGCCATAGGGGAAGTTATCTGTTCTTGGAATTGTATGACTTTGGCTACACTCAACAAAAGCTGACCTTTAATGATTTTGTATGCTGCATATTAATGGGTAAGAATATACTGTAGATATACATGTTATACATACAGTACATATATAACAGGGTATTGCTCAAAAGGATGTATAACCCTTAATGTTAGTAGAGCTTTTATTATACAACATTTTATTGTTCGAAGAATGATCTCAAACCAGACTTGTGATTAATGAATGATGATATGGTGTATTGTGATACGTTTACAGTGCTTTGTAATCTATAATTTGAATGTCAAAAGTGTTATGTAAAATGATTATCAATTCAGTTATTTGATCATGCACCGAGATGAGAAGAAATCACATTCCAGATCAAATAATTACATTTTTTTTATTGCATGAAAAGGCTGAAATAAACTACAACATTAAGCACAGTGTTTGTCATGTCTTGGAGTGTTGGACTTGATTCTAAAATGTATCCAAATATACTCCAGTGTATTTTCTTGATTATTTCTCAATATTTTAACAGATGATCCTCAAAATAGTTGAGCTGTCCTTCTGTCCCACTATACTCTACAAACCCATAGATTTTGTGTTTTTTAGAGAATATGTAAAGAAGGAACATAATTTGCTTACGGTCAAACAAATTCTAAGTCTTGTGTCAAATGGTAAAATTGATCAAGCATTTACAATTCACCAATACTGACCAGTCTTATTGTACATTCAAAGCTCTGATCAATAATTGAAGGAGATAATGCACCTATTTGCTGTGGTACAGCTAAAATGTAGCTGTTACTAAAAAGGAGGTGCTATTAATGCTGTAGATGAGTCAAATTCTCAACAGATGTTCTTGTTCTCTTGCTTTGCAACAGGTACTATGAGTAGACAGGTTATGCTGGTGTGTGGTCCAATTTTGATAATCCTCCTCACGACAACTGTCCCAGTTGTTCAGAGTGGGAAAGTTCTTGTCTTTCCTGTTGATGGCAGCCACTGGGTCCATATGAACATCTTGATTGAGACACTTCATGCCAAAGGTCACAATATTACAGTAATCCGGAAGCCAGACAGCTGGTACATCAAAGAATTCTCACCTCACTACACATCAATCAATCTCAACACTGCAGGAGGATTTGGCGAAGAATTCCTTGAGATTTTCATATCCAGACTTTTGGAATTTCAGAGGGAAGGCTCCATTTGGGCTCGTCTGAAACTAGAGATGGAGCTGTGGCAATGTTTTTTAGAGATGCTTAAAGCAGAAAATGAGTTGATAGTCAAGATGTTTGAAGACCTGCAGCTTATGCAGTCCTTAAAAGATGCCAAATATGATTTGATTCTTACAGATCCAGCCATGTTTGGAGGTATTATATTGGGTCATTATCTGAAACTGCCCATTGTCTACAATGTCCGTTGGACATTGTACAGTGAGGGTCATTTTGCAATAGCTCCTTCACCACTTTCTTACGTTCCTTCACCAAAGCTGGAGTTACCAGATCGCATGAGCTTCTTTGAAAGAGTAAAGAATGTTGTGATGTACAGCATATTTGAAACACAGGTTGCTCTGATGATCGCTCCAACTTATAATGCACTTTGCAAACGTTTCATTGGGCCAGGAGTTTCCTACTTTACCTTACTTCAGGGTGCTGATTTGTGGCTCCACAGGGTTGACTTTATTTTTGAATTTCCTCGACCCACTATGCCAAACATTGTCTACATAGGAGGTTTTCAGTGCAAGCCATCAAAGCCTCTTCCACAAGACCTAGAGGACTTTGTGCAGAGCTCTGGTGAACATGGTGTCATTGTCATGTCTCTGGGCACTCTCATTGGTCAGCTTCCTGATGATGTGGCTGAGGCAATTGCTGAAGCTTTTGCAGAATTTCCACAGAAGATCATCTGGAGGTACAAAGGAAAAAGACCATCTGCACTAGGGAACAACACCTTAATGATGGACTGGATACCTCAAAATGATCTTCTGGGTCATCCCAAGACCAGAGCTTTTGTGGCACATGGTGGAACGAATGGAGTTCAAGAAGCCATATTCCATGGGGTACCAATTGTTGGATTTGGGTTGCTCTTTGATCAGCCAGATAATCTTTCAAAAATGAGAGTAAAGGGTGCTGCAAAAACTGTAAACTTTGGCACAGTGGATAAGGAGTCCTTCCTTAAAACTGTTAAAGAGGTCCTCTATGAGCCCTCTTATCGTGAGAACATGCAGAGGCTCTCAAGGCTTCACAAGGATGTTCCAGTGAAGCCTCTGGACAATGCCATCTTCTGGATTGAGTTTGTTATGAGGCACAAAGGTGCAGCTCACCTTCGAACAGAGTCGTACAAAATGCCCTGGTACTCTTATCACTCTGTTGACGTCATACTCTTCCTGCTTTCTGCCATGTTACTCATATTCCTGATCATATACTCAGTTTTCAGATGTTTGTGCTATAGGACATGTATGAGAAAAAAAAAAAAAAGCTAGAATGATATTTATCAACATTACCTCAACATGATTCTGATGGTAGCACTATCATGGCTCCTTTTTTTTGTAATAAAGGCTTTTAAACTCATATGTGGTTTATTATTATAATTATTTATAATTATTTGCTATTATTCCACCATTCCCTTTTATATATTTTTCTGTTTTTATTAATGTTCCTGTTCATATTTTGACAGACCTAAAAGTTTGCATAATATACTTGGATTGAACTACTTAATTGAAGGGACTGTGACCTTGTGCATGCTAGCTGAGACTACATTTATGCATTTGGCAGACGCTTTTATCCAAAGCGACTTAAAGTGCACTTATTACAGGGACAATCCCCCCGGAGCAACCTGGAGTTAAGGGCCTTACTCAAGGGCCCAACAGTGACAGCTTGGTGGTGCTGGGGCTTGAACCCCTGACCTTCTGGTCAGTAACCCTGAGCCTCAACCACTGAGCCACCACTGCCCCACTACAGTACTACAGTAACACAGTACTACAGTAATTACTTGTACTACAGCAGTACAAGTAATTTTTTTAATTCCTTTTTTGTTTATGAATACAATAATTTGCTAAAATTCTGTCATTTGCATCTGTAGTAATAAAAGTAATTGTTACTGGGCAACATACTCAAGATCCAAGATTTAGAGTATATGCTGCATAAGGTCAAACCAAATCCATTTAGTTTTATCCTCACATAAATTGAGAACTGATGTCATCACTTATTATCAAATCATCATAGAATGCATTTTCTTATAACCACCAAAATTAAATATGAACACATTGAGATGCAAATTAATAATCTAATAAATACTTGTCACTTGTGTATACATTTGATATCATAGTGAAAGGGTGTCACAGTTCAGTTCTGTAATATTTTTCCCAAGCAAAGTAAAAATACTTTTATAACATATTTATTGGCCCAACACCAAACGAGTTATGAGGATTCTGATTTGTACCATATCTGTCTAGGTGAATGGTAGCTCATTAACTAGTTCTATGAAGGTAAATGCCCCTTGAACATATAAAGACTGTAGAATGAACCTTCACTCACAAGCTATAGTATAAATCAGTATTCAAAATGAGGCCATAGGGGAAGTTATCTGTTCTTGGAATTGTATGACTTTGGCTACACTCAACAAAAGCTGACCTGTAATGATTTTGTATGCTGCATATTAATAGGTAAGAATATACTGTAGATATACATGTTATACATACAGTACATATATAACAGGGAATTGCTCAAAAGGATGTATAACCCTTAATGTTAGTAGAGCTTTTATTATACAACATTTTATTGTTCGAAGAATGATCTCAAACCAGACTTGTGATTAATGAATGATGATATGGTGTATTGTGATACGTTTACAGTGCTTTGTAATCTATAATTTGAATGTCAAAAGTGTTATGTAAAATGATTATCAATTCAGTTATTTGATCATGCACCGAGATGAGAAGAAATCACATTCCAGATAAAATAATTATTTTATTTTTTTATTGCATGAAAAGGCTGAAATAAACTACAACATTAAGCACAGTGTTTGTCATGTCTTGGAGTGTTGGACTTGATTCTAAAATGTATCCAAATATACTCCAGTGTATTTTCTTGATTATTTCTCAATATTTTTACAGATGATCCTCAAAATAGTTGAGCTGTCCTTCTGTCCCACTATACTCTACAAACCCATAGATTTTGTGTTTTTTAGAGAATATGTAAAGAAGGAACATAATTTGCTTACGGTCAAACAAATTCTAAGTCTTGTGTGAAATGGTAAAATTGATCAAGTATTTACAATTCACCAATACTGACCAGTCTTATTGTACATTCAAAGCTCTGATCAATAATTGAAGGAGATAATGCACCTATTTGCTGTGGTACAGCTAAAATGTAGCTGTTACTAAAAAGGAGGTGCGATTAGTGCTGTAGATGAGTCAATACTCAACAGATGTTCTTGTTCTCTTGCTTTGCAACAGGTACTATGAGTAGACAGGTTATACTGGTGTGTGGTCCAATTTTGATAATCCTCCTCATGACAACTGTCCCAGTTGTTCAGAGTGGGAAAGTTCTTGTCTTTCCTGTTGATGGCAGCCATTGGGTCCATATGAACATCTTGATTGAGACACTTCATGCCAAAGGTCACAATATTACAGTAATCCGGATGCCAGACAGCTGGTACATCAAAGAATTCTCACCTCACTACACATCAATCAATCTCAACACTGCAGGAGGATTTGGCGAAAAATTCCTTGAGATGTTCATATCCAGACTTATGGAAATTTTGAGGGACGGTTCCACCTGGGCTCGTCTTAAGCTTGAGATAGAGATGTGGGAAAGTAGTTTAAAGATGATTGAAACAGGAAATGAGATGATAATCAGTATGCTCGAAGACCAGCAGCTAATGCAGTCCTTAAAAGAGGCCAAATATGATTTGATGCTTACAGATCCAGCTATGTTTGGAGGTATTATATTGGGTTATTATCTGAAACTGCCCATGGTCTACAATGTCCGTTGGACAGTGTTCAGTGAAGCTCATTTTACAATCGCTCCTTCACCACTTTCTTATGTTCCTTTGCCAATGCTAGAGTTACCAGACCACATGAGCTTCTTCGAAAGAGTAAAGAATGTTGTGATGTACATCATAACTAAAGCACAGGTTGCTCTGATGATCGCTCCAACTTTCAATGCACTTTGTGAGCGCTTCATTGGGCCAGGAGTATCTTACATTGATTTAATTCAGAGTGCTGATTTGTGGCTCCACAGGGTTGACTTTATTTTTGAATTTCCACGCCCCACTATGCCAAACATTGTCTACATAGGAGGTTTTCAGTGCAAGCCATCAAAGCCTCTTCCACAAGACCTAGAGGACTTTGTGCAGAGCTCTGGTGAACATGGTGTCATTGTCATGTCTCTGGGCACTCTCATTGGTCAGCTTCCTGATGATGTGGCTGAGGCAATTGCTGAAGCTTTTGCAGAACTTCCACAGAAGATCATCTGGAGGTACAAAGGAAAAAGACCATCTGCACTAGGGAACAACACCTTAATGATGGACTGGATACCTCAAAATGATCTTCTGGGTCATCCCAAGACCAGAGCTTTTGTGGCACATGGTGGAACGAATGGAGTTCAAGAAGCCATATTCCATGGGGTACCAATTGTTGGATTTGGGTTGATCTTTGATCAGCCAGATAATCTTTCAAAAATGAGAGTAAAGGGTGTTGCAAAAACTGTAAACTTTGGCACAGTGGATAAGGACTCCTTCCTTAAAACTGTTAAAGAGGTCCTCTATGAGCCCTCTTATCGTGAGAACATGCAGAGGCTCTCAAGGCTTCACAAGGATGTTCCAGTGAAGCCTCTGGACAATGCCATCTTCTGGATTGAGTTTGTTATGAGGCACAAAGGTGCAGCTCACCTTCGAACAGATTCGTACAAAATGCCCTGGTACTCTTATCACTCTGTTGACGTCATACTGTTCCTGCTTTCTGCTATATCACTTGTAGTCCTGACTACATATGCAGTCATCAGATATTTCTGCATAAGAATATGTATGAGAACAACAAAAAAGAAGCTCCATTGATTTGTGTTGTAATAAATGAATTAATACAGTGTATTTGTTGTTGTTAACTTAACTATTTCTTGTGTTTTTATAGGACTATCTTGTCATTTTTTTACAATATGGTATAAACATGTCCCAAAAGGTATTTTCCATCAATGCAAAAAGAATCAATTTACTCCTTTGATTACTTGATATTCAGCAAACATGGTTTATTTGAAACAACATAAGATGTAGCAATCTGACCCACTAGGTCAACCTGTATTTCTCAAGAGGACAATGGTAGTAGATCATATTCCTTTTCCAGTTTATGATTCACACCTGCCAGAAGGGGCAAACCTTGACCTTTCTGTTATCAGTCCAGATGGGAAGCAAAAAAAAAAAAAAACGACAAGGTATAATCTTAGATCCCCCTAAGGAAAATGATGGATACATTACTTCATGTATATTTTTTGTTATATCAGATAGATACATGCAATACTTTTGGACATGCTATACTCCATCTAAAACTATTTACTAACAGCCTTTAGTTTTTCATTCTTAAATAATGTAATTCTTTCATTATTTTCTTTTTAATTTTATGCATGCAGATTATATGACCTCAAACTAAGATACTACATGGAATATGAAAAAAAAAAAACACTTTATAAAATTAATTTGTCACACCACGAGACCATTAAAAAATAACGAGTAAAGAGTAGAGATTTAAATGGGTGAAAAATTGTTGCTCAGTTGCAGGACCAAATAAATAAACTTTGCCTTATACTTTCATATCGATTTTAATGTAAGCTCTTCATGTTCATTAAAAATCCTCTATGGACAGAATGTCAACTACCCATTATGCTGTACACTCTACCCATTATTTATCTATACTTTCTTCCATTTTGAGCTGATCAGAATGTTTTTCATATTTAACAGAACATTAATAATAAACAATAAAGAAAATATTAAAATTGTGTACATTAGATGGTCTTCTTAATGGGCTGATTGATGCTAAATGTAACACAAAAGGAATGGATTGGATAACATTTGCCTTCTGTGTAATATGCAGCTTCATTTATGTACTATAGTTTTATAGACTGCCTTACTCATCACACTAACCACTGAGCTGAATCTCCATGCATTTTTTTGGCAATATACTTTATCTGTGCCTCTCTCTCTCTCTCTCTCTCTCTCTCTCTCTCTCTCTCTCTCTCTCTCTCTCTCTCTCTCTCTCTCTCTCTCTCTCTCTCTCTCTCTCTCTCTCTCTCACACACACACACACACACACACACACACACAGGCACACAAATGCACTCTTTCTTTTGCACACAATCTGGAACACACATAATCTGTGTGCGTGTTTGAAAATGTTCTGCCTTCATGCTTTGTGCTGCTTTTGTACTTTAAAATGCTGCTGAGCTGCTGAAAATACAGCTGTAACTGAAAGCTTTTATCCAAGCAGAAATAGAAAGCATTTTATTCAATGTTTTTGACATCATTATACAATATAACTAATGTTTTGAATAATATTAGTTTCCATCTAATGCAGTGGGTGTGTGTGCAAACATATTTTTGTGTGTGTTATAATTTAAAATGTATTTTAAGGATTGTTTGTCATCATACCCATTATCCTTCACCTAGACAACATGCAGGCTATTTCTGGCATACATCAGAGAGGGAATGACAATGTCTGAACATTAGCAGTCTCGGCTTGTGCGGTATATATGTTTAGGCATTATGTCAGTGATGTTCACACATTTTTATTATGCTCTCTGATATATATATATATATATATATATATATATATATATATATATATATATATATATATATATAGTTCTCTTTGTACAAACCCTAAAGTCATTTGTTCCTGCTAAAATATTGGCTCATATAGGTGTGTGCTTCTTTAAGGACACCATACTCATTTATTTTTCAAATCACATATTTTTACAACCCAGGAGTCCAACATAATAAGACTATCACAAAATAAAATAATCACACATGCAATGGCCAATGCAAATGTGAAATTTACACTTAAAACAAAGTACCATAGTATTTAAAAGTTTTTCTTCATTCTTTACACAGAGCTTAAAAGAATGTCGAAACAGCTGAGCAAAAGTATACTGTTTATATACTGTATGTTTGGACACCAGCCATACTGCACCCTATCCTGACAACATGTAAAATATTAACCAATGTGACATAGAACTGTGTTCTCAATTACTATATGCCTCGTTCTATTAATAGAATCCAATTGAGATCAGAAAAAGATGCTGTTTTAACTATGCGATGATGATTTAAAGTAGTATGCAGTAGATAACTTGTAATTAGTCATGTTTACACAATACATCAATTGTGCTAAATGCTAACACTAACACACTATATGTGGCCACATGCACCGTTTACCATCTCTCATTGTATTTATTGAATAATTTTGTTAAATTAATCCACATAAATAATGATTTAAAGTAATATGCAGTAGATCATTTGTAATTTGTCATGTTTACATACTGCATTCAAGGTGCTAAATGCTAACGCTATCACACTATATGTCGCCATATGCGCCATTTATTATCTCTTACTGTATATCTTGATTCGTTTTGAAAAATGAATCCACATAAATTATTAAAGTACTACAGTAGATCGTGTGTAATTTGTCATGTTTACATTCTGTATTAATCATGCTAAATGCTAACACATTATGTGTGCCCATTTGCACCATTTAAAATCTCTGATTGTGTTTTTTGAATAATTTTGTAAAAAGAATCCACATAAATTCTAATTTATATTTTACAGTACATAATTTTTATTTTGTCATGTTTACATTCTATATTCATTGTTCTAAATGCTAATGTTAACATGGTATATAATGCCATATGCACCATTTATCATCTCTTACTGCATTTGTTTTTATTAATCTTTTAAAAAGAATCCACGTAAATTATCATTTCAAGTAGCATGCAGTAGATCATTTGTAATTTGTCATGCTTACATACCGCATTCATTGTATTAAATGTTAACGTTAATACGCGATATGTGGCCATAAGCACCATTTTCCATCTCTTATTGTATTTTTTTTTTTTTATGTATTTTGTAAAAAGAATGCATGTTAATGATGATTTTAAGTAGTATACAGTAAATAATTTGTAATTTGTAATGTTTACGTCCTGCATTCATGGTGATAAATGTTAACGCTAACAGGCTATATGTGGCCATATGCAATTTTTTCTGTCTGTTATAGTATTTTTTTATGAATTCTGTAAAAAGAATCCAGGTTAATTATGATTTAAAGTAATATATTGTAGATCATTTGTAATTTGTCATGTTTACATTCTGCATTAGTTGTGCTAAATGCTAATGCTAACACGCTATATGTGGCCATACAGTATGCATCGGTTACCATCTCTTATTATATTTTTTGTGGAATTTTGTAAAATGAATCCATGTAAATGATGATTTAAAGTAGTATGCATTAGTTGTAAGTGTGATTGGCTGCAGACGAAGACATGAACAAAGCAGCTAATCAAACAAAAAGTCCTTTTGTAGACTAATCTAAAATCATGTCATGATCTTGTAAAATGTCTACACTAACATTCGTAAAGATGCAGGTAAGTTTACAACAGTCCAGCAACTCTGTATGCCTGTGTGTTCATGTTGACTGAGTAAAGAAATTAACCAAAAATAAATGTTGCCAGCAAAGTAGGTGGAGCACCATGTTACACTGATCAATTAAGATGACTAATGGCAGTAAGATGGTGTTTAACAGACAGCACAAAATTTTCCTCAAAGTTCATGCTGGCAAGCCACTTCGAACCACCACAACAAACTCACAAACTCCTTCATTTTGGCCAGATTTAGGTTAACAGGGACATCACACCTGTTCATCTTTAAATTTTCCTTGAAGTATATTGGCACCTTAACATAGCTTCTTGGACATGGTACCATGGTAAATCCATGGTATTCTTTGTAGTATCCTGGAGTTCCATGTAAATTTAAGTTCATCATGATATTACCTTCACATCACTGTACTATGATATGGCCACAGTACTCTTTTTAAATGGGATTTACAAAAACATTATAATAAATATGATACAAAAGGCTTTTAGTTAGCTAGCTAAACATTAATTATCTAAAAATAGAGCAAACATTCCTGTATCCCACAAAATAAACTCTTTCAAAATTCTTTATTGAAATCATATCATTATGTGCAATATAGTATGATAATTTCATGTTAATTTGACCAAAAAAACTCAACCACTCCAGACTACAATAAAGCAAAATAATCCAGGTGACCATGACAGCCGAAGAGTAGCAGCTCCTTTAGTGTGTATATGTGTGTTGTCCTTCAAAGGGTGCTCTGTCCACTTTAATAGGACAATCTACCCTTCTCTCTCTCTTTCTCTCTTTCCTTGAAAGGCACCACTTTCACTCCATTACTCATTCAAAAAAATTAGGATGTTATATTTGTGAAAACTAGGCTAAAATATCTGGACACATTAAACTTTCCCCATCGCATGTATGTGTTTGTGTGTGTGTGTGTGTGTGTGTGTGTGTGAGTGTGTGTGTATTTTCAGAAACAAGGCAGCTGCACTGTGTGAAATGCTGCCCTCCAAAGGATGACATGCATTTGTTTATATTCAGTCTCAGAGCTGTTTTTGTATATGCTTGCATGCTTGTTAAAGTGGGTGTGCATCTAAATAATAGCGTCTGCCGGAATATGGATACACAGCATGATATAGCCCTGGGTCTTTGATAAATGGCGTTAAACTACATCGAACCAAGTAATTACAACTGTGTCCCATTCCCCTCAGTTTAAACCATGTCACACACACACACATCATTCAGTTGTTCGTCATGCTTTTCTGACCAACTAAAAAGATTCAGCAAGGGACCAATGAGCACAGGAGTATAATTTAAAATGGGTTAGGAATGGGTTATGGAATATCAAGCTTGAATTGAATAAATTAATGTGTGTATGTGAAGGTAAAGACTAAAGCAATATACTCTAGATATATTTTAATTATTACGACCAATATGTCTAGCCATTAAGCCATTAAGTCTTGTTTTCAGAGAAATCAAACAAAATTTTGTGTGGTTTATGTTTAAAATTAGAAAATGTCTTATTGCTTATAGCTAGAAAAATATATTTTCCAATGGGGTAAATATATTACCCCATTGGCAAATATTTTTTTTCTAGTTATAAGCATAAACATTTTCAGTTTTGTTAGATTTCTATGAAAACAAGACAAAATATCTTGTATCATTTTGCTATTCAATTAAACTTGTCTTGAGGTATGTTTATTTACTGGAAAACAAGACAAAATTAGCCAAAAAGAAAATTTGTTTTTGCTGAGTAGAAATAATAATTATAAATTCTTAAAGGGGTAGAGGGCACTATATTTGAATTGAATGCAAATGTGAACGAGATTTGAGAACAATTATGGTAATTATCACAAAACCTGTCGAGAAAATGCCCTGGTCCTATTTTACTCAAAAGAAAAAAAAAAAATAATAATATATATATATATATATATATATATATATATATATATATATATATATATATACAGTGAGGAAAATAAGTATTTGAACACCCTGCTATTTTGCAAGTTCTTCCACTTAGAAATCATGGAGGGGTCTGAAATTGTCATCGTAGGTGCATGTCTACTTTGAGAGACATAATGTAAAAAAAAATCCAGAAATCACAATATATGATTTTTTAACTATTTATTTGTATGATACAGCTGCAAATAAGTATTTGAACACCTGTCAATCAGCTAGAATTCTGACCCTCAAAGACCTGTTAGTCTGCCTTTAAAATGTCCACCTCCACTCCATTTATTATCCTAAATTATATGCACTTGTTTGAGGTCGTTAGCTGCATAAAGACACCTGTCCACCCCATACAATCAGTAAGAATCCAACTACTAACATGGCCAAGACCAAAGAGCTGTCCAAAGACACTATAGACAAAATTGTACACCTCCACAAGGCTGGAAAGGGCTACGGGGAAATTGCCAAGCAGCTTGGTGAAAAAAGGTCCACTGTTGGAGCAATCATTAGAAAATGGAAGAAGCTAAACATGACTGTCAATCTCCCTCGGACTGGGGCTCCATGCAAGATCTCACCTCGTGGGGTCTCTCAATGATCCTAAGAAAGGTGAGAAATCAGCCCGGAACTACACGGGAGGAGCTGGTCAATGACCTGAAAAGAGCTGGGATCACCGTTTCCAAGGTTACTGTTGGTAATACACTAAGACGTCATGGTTTGAAATCATGCATGGCACAGAAGGTTCCCCTGCTTAAACCAGCACATGTCAAGGCCCGTCTTAAGTTTGCCAATGACCATTTGGATGATCCAGAGGAGTCATGGGAGAAAGTCATGTGGTCAGATGAGACCAAAATAGAACTTTTTGGTCATAATTCCACTAACCGTGTTTGGAGGAAGAAGAATGATGAGTACCATCCCAAGAACACCATCCCTACTGTGAAGCATGGGGGTGGTAGCATCATGCTTTGGGGGTGTTTTTCTGCACATGGGACAGGGCGACTGCACTGTATTAAGGAGAGGATGACCGGGGCCATGTATTGCGAGATTTTGGGGAACAACCTCCTTCCCTCAGTTAGAGCATTGAAGATGGGTCGAGGCTGGGTCTTCCAACATGACAATGACCCGAAGCACACAGCCAGGATAACCAAGGAGTGGCTCTGTAAGAAGCATATCAAGGTTCTGGCGTGGCCTAGCCAGTCTCCAGACCTAAACCCAATAGAGAATCTTTGGAGGGAGCTCAAACTCCGTGTTTCTCAGCGACAGCCCAGAAACCTGACTGATCTAGAGAAGATCTGTGTGGAGGAGTGGGCCAAAATCCCTCCTGCAGTGTGTGCAAACCTGGTGAAAAACTACAGGAAACGTTTGACCTCTGTAATTGCAAACAAAGGCTACTGTACCAAATATTAACATTGATTTTCTCAGGTGTTCAAATACTTATTTGCAGCTGTATCATACAAATAAATAGTTAAAAAATCATACATTGTGATTTCTGGATTTTTTTTTTTAGATTATATCTCTCACAGTGGACATGCACCTACGATGACAATTTCAGACCCCTCCATGATTTCTAAGTGGGAGAACTTGCAAAATAGCAGGGTGTTCAAATACTTATTTTCCTCACTGTATATATATATATATATATATATATATATATATATATATTGCATATAGAAAATGAACACCATTTTTAGGGCCGTTAAGATTCTTTTAATGACAGTTATGCACATTTTATGCACATGAGAATGATAATTATTTATACATATTATTTATATTTATATTACTTACACATCATATTAGTACTCTTTTGGTACTGACTTTAATTTTCACTCATTTTAATTTAAAAATAATTGTACAAAAGCAACTCTTTTTACTGTAATACAGTCAAAAAAAATTACTGTTACGGTATTGAGAAAACAATAGGAATAGTAAAATTAAAACGTCCAGACTCATTATGGTATTGAGAATTGGGGGGTATAATGTACTTATGTGTCCTGAAAATAATGTCACAATCACTGTTGGGTAAGTTACTAAAAAAGGTAATCCACCAAATGTCAATCAGATTACTTCATTTTAAAAGTACTTTTAAGTTGCTTTCTAAAACATTTAACAGAAAAGTTTTTCTGCTCAACAAATTTAAAATAATATATTTATTATATTTCTTTATTTTATTATATTACTATATTTCCTCCATGCTTATCATCATATGCAATTAGTACACGCATCACCACATGTTCTCACTTACCAGAGGTGTAAAATGTACTCAGAAATTATACTTAAGTTGGATGGATATTGAGTGAAAATTTGACTCTGACTTTTTTTAATACTTAAGTTCTGTTGTTTAAATTTAATATGAATCCTTTTTACTTTTAATTAAAGTCCAAGTATCTAGCCAAAAACATAATTGAAATTAAAAATATTCACATAAAATTTTATTTAAGTATTAAAAAAGTATTAAAATTCCAAGCTAGAATTATATCAAGAGAGGAGATTGTGTGAGATAGGATGTTGTTTAATTATATTATAATGTTGTTATTATAACTCCTTATAACAACATGGCGCCATGGATGGCTTCTTCGGTGTGGAGCTCTCTAGTGTTTTTGTTACTTTTGTCATGTTTTTTTTGTCACTCTTTCCTGATCAGTTTCACCAGGGATGAGTTTTATTATTCGGACGTTTAATTCAAAATCTTAGTTGGAGGCGCAGAGGTGTTCCAAGGGAAGATGCAAGGGAAGCATGTCGGCGCGCTTGTGAAGCATCATCAATGCGGTTTTAGGACTCCGCTGTCGAGTATTCACCTGGTGAATGTCCACTCCCTCGCCAACAAAAAATACAAACTGCTTTTGCTCACTCAAATAAACAAGGACTTTTCTAACTCCGCTACTCTGTGTTTCACGTAAAGCTGGTTAATTAAGCCATCCCGGACAGCGCACCACACCTGCTGGGCTTCTGGCTATTCAGAGCGAATCATCGGGGAAAACCAGAGGTGATGTACATGCAAAAGAACAAAAGTTGGTGTACAGATGTTACAGCATTGAAGAAGATGTGCTGTCCTCATTTAGAGGAGACCTTCATCAACTGTAAGCCTTTCTACTCAACGCATAATTTTTCCTTGTTTATTCTGGTGATTGTGTACATCCCGCAACAAGCATGTGTGTACGCAGCGTTGCAACAACTGGCAGATCACATCACAGACATGGAGCAACAACACCCGGACACTCTTATCATTATTCTGGGAGATTTTAATAAAGCTAACCTCACCCGTGAACTGTCAAAATACAAACAACATATCACATGCCCCACCAGAGAAAGAAATATACTGGACCACTGCTACACCACTGTAATGGATGCAAATTGCTCTGTGCAGCTTTAGGACTCTCTGATCACTATCTGGTTCATCTTCTCCCAACTTACAAGCAGATACTAAAATCAGCTAAACCTATAGTAAACTCTGATGACTGTAATAAAGAGATGGACTAATGAAGCAGAGCTGGAACTACTAGCCTGCTTTGACTTCACTGATTAGAGTGCTTTTGAAGCTGCAGCCACAGACCTGCCATGCTCACAGATACTGTGATATCATATATCAGTTTCTGTGAGGATATGTCCATCCCTACTAGGACATTTTTATCATTCAATAACTATAAACCATGGTTTACAGGAAAACTCAGACAGCTTCATCATGCCAAAGAGGTGGGGATACAATCTTGTACAACCAGGCCAGAAACATACTGACTAAGGAAATCAGAGTGGCTACTCGGAAAAGCTGAAAAAAAATGTTTTCAGCCAATGATCCTGCGTCCTGTGTGGAAAGGCATAAAAACCATTACCAAGTATAAGACACCTCTCCCTTGCTCTGTAGAGAATCAACAAATGGCTGATGAACTGAATGTGTTTTAATGCAGGTTTAAAAGCCCAGTCTCACACCCCTCCCCTCCCCTGTTCTGATATTCACTACACACACACACACACACACACACACACACACGCACCAACACCTCCTGAAACTCCAATTCATCCCCCTTCCTGCTACTCAATCTGCACATATGGTATGTGAGGAGGATGTGCGCCAGGTCTTCCAGAAACAAAAGACTAGGAAATCTTCAAGCCCAGACAGTGTCTCACCTGCCAGTCTGAATGTCTGTGCTGACCAACTGCCCCCCTCTTCACGCATATCTTCAATAGATCACCTGAGCAGTGTGAAGTTCCCTGCTGCTACAAATGTTCCACCATTATTACAGTCCCCCCAAAAAACTAAATCGCAGGACTTAATGACAACAGACCTGGTGCCCTCACCTCTGTGGTCATGAAGTCATTTGAGAGACTGGTTTTGGCCTACTTGAAGGACATCACTGGACCCATTCAAGTCCCCCTTCAGTTTGCTTACAGAGCAAACAGGTCTGTGGATGCTGTCAACATGGGTCTTCATTACATCCTGCAACACCTCGACAGACCTGGGGCTTATGCAAGGATCCTATTTGTAGTCTTCAGCTCAGCCTTCAATACCATCATGCCTGATCTTCTCCCAACCGTACTGACCCAGCTCACTGTGCCAACCATAATCTGTCATCTTTCTGACAGGTAGGCAGCAGCAGCTATTGAAACTGGGGAAAATCACATCCGGGACTCTCACTATTAGCACTGGTGCTCCTCAGGGATGCATTCTCTATCCACTGCTCTTCTCCCTGTACACCAATGAATGTAATGCAAAGGACACCGCTGTCAAACTCCTGAAGATTGCAGATGACTCCACAGTCATTGGCCTCAACCGCAATGGTGATGAGTCTGCATACAGATGTGAGGTTGAACAGCTGGCTGTCTGGTGCGATTACAACAACCTTGAGCTGAACACGCTCAAAACAGTGGAGATGATAGTGGACTTCAAAAAAACTCTGGACCCCACACGCCCTGCCCTCTCCCTTTTTGAACTGTTGCCCTCTAGCCGGTGCTACAGAGCACTCAGCGCCAGGACAACCAGGCATAATAACAGTTTTTACCCTCAGGCCATTTACCACTTGAACAATTAAACTGCTTTCAGGACTCCCATAGTGCAATAATGAACAAATATGTCATGTACATCTTGTACATACCTCTACCTTGCACATATATTACCACTTGCATGTGTACACATGCCATTCTATGTTGTATGTCCTATTTTTTGCATGTCTATTTATAGTCTTACCGTTTTATATTATGTCTCAATGTAATTTTATGTGTGCACTTGCTTATTTCTCCTATCACCAAAAAATAAATTCCTTGTGTATGTGAACACACTTGGCATTAAAGCTCATTCTGATTCTGATTGGTTTAAATCACCTTTTTACTGTCTCTGAAGATATTTCTCCCCCAGTGGCATTCACAACCTGATCATAGAATCATGTTACAATAACTACATTTTTTCTATTTTTATGTGGCCTGTTGTACGAAACACCACAGTTTCCTGGTAGAATGAACACTAAAGGCACTAAAACAATGACTTTTATCCCCTTTCACTAGAATCAGGAGTAAAACGGCACATTATCAGTTCATTAACACTTACTTTTCAATCTGTTCATTACACAGTGCTGCCTTATGACATATTATCACTCCTACTATAGCACATGACTAATTTTAGCATTTGTATTGAACAACCAACTACATTTACAAGCTTGTTTAAGTGGGATCAGTTTGTGCAGTAGCTCAACTTATAGCGTGTGCGAGTCTACTTGTGAGCCGGAAGTGTCATAGAAGCACCACAAAATGATATGGTTGTGTATATAATTGCTTTTATGACACTATCGAATAGATTTAAGGTTTAGGGTAGGGAGTTTTGTTTTATTAAAATCTCGATAGAACATTAACCTTAAAAACTCCATTTTAGCGCCACACAGAGGACATTTTACTTTTGAACTGCCCTGAGATGTGTAATGAGCCTACCTAAGGTTTGCTACCAAACCTTGCTGTTGAGCAGATGGATGAATTCAATAAAATTCATAATTGATATATTCCACAATTTTTTGTTATCATTATTAGTATCATTATCATTGCTGGTTTTATAGTTTAATTATAATTAACTGTTGCCTAATAATTCCACTGAGCAATTGAGCAGCATATGCAAAGCTCAAATCAGATACAAAATTCCACCTCTGCAGATGGTTGGAAATCCACACATCCACCATTCGACACTCCATTAAAAATGACTGAATTCTGGTCTGTCATCATGTAATTTGTCGAATGCTGTGATACAGCAGATTCAGTCCAGTAAGATGAACGAAAATGATCTGCAAAATGTAGTTCTTTTCAAGAGTAAAAATTACTATTTTTTTCTTTGGAAATGTAATTAAGTAAAAGTACACATATTCTGCTTAAATTGCATTTGAGTAAAGTACAAATCCCCCAAAATAATTCTTATGTATAATACTTAAGTATTTTTACTCAATTACTTTTCACCCCTATCCCATACAATGAATCGTAAGGACAACATTCAGTTCTCATAGAAACAGAAACAGATATACATATTAACATAATTCTTGCTTAAAAAGTATTTTATGTAAATCATTGTATTTAACAAAAACTGTAACCCAAGTAATGCAATTTAACTTAATTGAATGTCAGTAACTGCAATCTAATTTCAAGAATTTTAATGATAATGCACTACACTTCTTTTCATACTAAAAGGTAATCATATTACAGTAACTAATTACATTGTAATCCGATTACACCCAACACTGTTCACAAAAAATCTAAATTGTCCTAAATGTAGGCTTCAATTTCTTTATGCAAAATACAATTTCATATAAATTTTTCTATTGATTTGGGGGTTAAATATGATCAGAGCATTTTATTGACAGTTTTATGAGATTCACCCTAAAAGTGAGGGCAAGAAACATACATGTAGGTCAGTTCCTAAATTATTGTTTGACTTAACATGACAGAATATAGTTCACAATATTTCTTGACTAATTGTTTGTTAATTTTAAGGTACTTTTTTGTTCTTTTTAGAGCTTGACAATACAAATCACCATACATTTAAGGTGGAAGGAAAAGAGCAACTTTGGCACTCACTTTGCAAAACTTCTCCTTTTAGGTTGCGTGGAGGACAGAAAGTCATACGGTTTGTAACGAAATGAGAGTAAACAATTGTAGAATGTTTGTGTTTGAGTAAATTATTCCTTTATCAACATGATCTTGTCATTTGTTCATAAACTCAGGGGGGGGTTAAAGAACTTTGATGGTTTGCTGGCACACACACACACACACACACACACACATATATATATTACTCACCTCTCTGGCACCACCATCAACTTCAGCTACATTTGCATCTCATTAATTATTCATAAGTATGCAAACACAATTCTTACTCTAATTCATTTGCTTTATGCCATCTGGCCATTAAACAACTTCTAAACAGTTCCTTTAGGGAGCCACTCACACACACACACACACACACACACACACACACACACACTCAGGCAGACAGACAGGTATCTTCCTACATCGAACAACACATTTACATACATGAACACAGCCACACACAGACTTGCTGATCAAGCTGAATAGAGGACCACCATGGTCAAGGTGTCTTTTCCATAATTCCCACCATCTCTCTCTCTCTCTCTCTCTCTCTCTCTGTCTCTCGCTCTCTCTCTTCTCTGTCTTGTTATTTTTCCTTTATTTTCTATCCTTCTGTTTTCAAAAATATTCATGGAGAGTTTGAATCTCTTAAGCCAAGCGCAAATAACACGACTGTCGGTGCCCTGTGCAAACTAAATGGCTCACAGTCTTTTGTTTTTGTTCATGGTGTTGTGTACACTACACGACTGGGTCTATCAACTGCACAACAATTTGTCCCAAACTGAAGCCCTGTTTACACCAGGTATTTAAAGAATAGTTCACACAAGAAAAAAAAAATCTCAATTACTCACCCTCATGCCATCCCAGATATGTATGAAAGTTTTTCTTCTCCTGAACACAAACTAAGATTATTAGATTAAAACTATTTTAGCTCTGTAGTTCCCATGTCTGTCACTCACTTCGAAGTTGTGTTGAGTGAAACGACACTAGGGGACTTTCTTGAAGGCCTCGGTTACCTCTGAACTTGAGAAAAGGCCAATGAGAATTTGGCAGACAGAATTTGCATGTCCCTCCCCCGGACATACGGGTATAAAGTGAGGGAATCATGCCTCTGTTAATTCAGAGTTCTTCTTCGTGGGCGAGCGGTTGTTCGATCAGCGAGCTGAGATCACTTACTGTTCCACTCACCTCTGCAGAGCTTATGCTGTTGGATATACAGCGCATATCAGCGGCTCTCTCCTTCTCTGCACGGCAGTGCAGCTTTGCCCCTGGGCACTTCGTCAGCACTGCTAAAATAGAGAATTTGTTCTAAAACAGTTTATTTCTCTAAAAGATACGCAGCTGCCGTTGAATGCAGGACACGTCTTTATAAAGATGCCCTTCTGCCCCTATGTAGTTCCTTATCATGGCAACTTTGCGGTCGCTGCTTTCCTTCTTAAAGAGGAACGCCACTCCAGCCGCCCCCCGCATCGCTCCTTCTTCTCACGGGATTGAGGATGACCCGGCTGGCGATGGAGGCGATTTGGGGATTGCAGCGGCCTTGGTTTCACCGAGTACATCCCCACGAACCACCCGCCCCCCGGCATGCTCGTTGAGAGTGGCTCACCTCACGGCCAGTCTGTTTACTCCCTCAAGCCCTCCGAGCTGGATGATGTGTTCGCCGCTGCATCAGAGAGTGTTCCGGCGTCTGACGTGGAAGACTCGACTGGACTGCTGCCTTTGGGTCAGCACGCCCAGTCTGAGGCTGACCCCCAGTTGGCCGACATGCCTGCCCATGCCGCCATCAGTGTGGGGTTGGACTGGAACCCTCTGTCCTCCCCACAGCCTTCACGGCTAGACGATTGTTCCCGGTTCCTTTCTTCCCGGAGGTGCACGATGAGCTGACAAGGTCATGGAGGGCACCTTTCACTGCCCGCAACCGACCTCCTCGCTCATCCATTCTCACTACCCTCAATGGTGGGGTGGCCCACAGGTACTCGGAGGTCCCCCAGGTGGACAGAGCGGTTGCGATCCACCTGTAGCGGTTGCGATCCACCTGTATCCACCCGAGAATGCCACCACCTGGTGGGATCGACCGTGCCCCCCTCCAAGGTCTGTAGGATGACATCGTCTTTGACTGCCAAAGCCTACAGCGCCACTGGACAGGCCGCCTCCGTCCTGCATGCCATAGCCCTCCTGCAAGTTCACCAGGCCAAGGCACTCAAAAATCTGGTGACTGACCTCACCCTCCGGGCCATGAAGGTCAAAGCGCGGACACTCGGACAGGTGATGGCCACCATTTGTGGTCCAGGAGCGTTATCTATGGCTGAACCTTGTCGAGATGTGGGAAGTAGACAAGGCTCGCTTTCTCAACGCCCCCGTCTCCCAGTTTGGTCTTCTCGGTGACACCACTGATGCCCAGTAGTGGCGGTGAAGTGACAGACGGAGGCCATTTCCCAAATCATTCCTGCAGTCCTGCCAGGTGTGCAGAGCAAGGTAAAGCCTCGGGACGCACTTCTGCCTCCCAACGCCACACTACCTGCTCCACCCCATTGGTGAAGCCTCGCCAGGTACATCAAAAACGATTGTCCCCTTAGTGCCCCTCGCACGGAGCTTAGACGTGTGGCTCTCATTTGGGACCCATCGCGCTGGCTGGCCAGGACCATCCGACTCGGCTACATTATTCAGTTCGCCAGGCCCACGGCCACTTTCGCTGGTGTCCGCTTTACCTCGGTATACGGCGAAGAGGCCAACACCCTGCGTGACATGATGGAGCCTGTCCCTCCAGCAGAGATGAAGAAAGGTTTCTATAGACCTTACTTCATCATACCCAAGAAAGGCGGCGGCTTATGACCAATCTTGGACTTGCATGTTTTCAACCGGGCCTTGCACAAACTCCCATTCAAAATGCTCATGCAAAGACACATTCTAACTTGCGTCCGGCATCAAGATTGGTTTGCAGCGATATACCTGAAGGGCACGTACTTCTACATCTCTATCATGCCTCGACACCGACCCTTCCTACAGTTCGCGTTCGACGGCTAGGTGTATCAGTACAAGGTCCTCCCTTTCGGCATATCTCCCCTTTGCTGTGCAAGTAAAGTATATTTTTCCCCAAAAGTTACTCAAGTAAATGTAATGGAGTAAATGTAGCGTGTCACTGCCCATTTTGACAAGAACCACACATTTTCTTTAAACAAAGTAAAATATATTTAAAATGACACACTGCAGACTTAAGAAACGCTTGAGAGTGAGTGGGTGTTACACCACTTATTTACAACCTCTTAGGGTAGGTTTGTCTTTAAAGGTTTGTAAGTTATTGTATAAAATCAATTCCCCAATGGAAAAAATTATGGGATTCTTACTTTCGGTACCAGAATGATGCGCTCTATAAAAAAGGTTGGCTCAAAAAATTGCACATCAAGAGAGGTCTTTTACACCGTAATGTGTAAAATTCAAAGCTAGTTATGCACACTGACAAATTCTTCACACACACACAGATTTTGGCTGTTAATTAGGTCATAAAGGAATGAGATATGTAATTAAGCAGCACCATCCTGTTACCTTTAGCCAGTTCTGTGCCTGTCAATAAGATCACTGCCTTCAGTACAGAGACAACAGATGGAGAACAGGTGCATGTTTGTGTGTGTTCACCTGTGGAAACAAGAAAAAATTGCATTTGTGTGTGTGTGTGTGTGTGTGTGTGTGTGTGTGTGAGTGAGTGAGGAGAGAGAGAGAGAGAGAGAGAGAGAGAGAGAGAGAGAGAGAGAGAGAGAAAATTGGTCAAGTGGTAAATGGACAGGTGTTCATGTAGACAGAGAGCATGTCAGATGCTGTGTCTAAACCCCAGGCTTTTTTATTTATTTTTTTATCAAAATTGACTGTTTTATGTCTGGCAGCTTTTTAAAAACATGTTAAAGCTCATAGACCCCAGCCACGGGCCTGATGTCACTTTGCTTACATTCATTTACATTTACTATTCAGTCTACTGTCCAAAATTGTTAATAATGTTAACAAATTAAACAACTGTATATTTGTCCACATTATTAAACTTTTTGAACAGTAGACTACATAGTAAATGTGAATGAATGTAAGCAAAGTGATGTCAGGCCCAAAAACAATTAATTAATTAAAACTGTAAATACAAAATAAACTTTTTAGTTAAAGAGGTCATCAAGTGGTATTTTTTTTAATGTTATTGTCTTCCCTGAGGTCCAATGATAATGTTATAAAAGTTTTTTGCACCACAACCATCACAATTTAGTAATATATGATAATTTTCCACCCTGGTTTTGGCCCTCTGTCTGAAACGCTCGGTTTTGGCCTGAGCACCTCCTTAAATCTTCAATGTAAACGTTAATCGTAAATCTTCAAATTATACGTTATACTGTTATAATTGGCTAACATCATGTAGCCCAATCGAAAAGAATGTACAAGCCCCTCAACTTTATAAAACAAAATGGCAAGGTTTACACTTAACGCACATCCAACAGTCATGACATTTGTAATATTCATGAATGAAATGGTTAACTTAAGTTTTTGAAGTGTTTTTAAAGGGTTAGTTCACCCAAAATGAAAATTATCTCATCGTTTACTCACACTCATGCCATACAAAATATGTATGACATTCTGTATTCTGCTGAACACAAACAAAGATTTTTGGAAGAATATTTAAGTCCTGTAAGTCCATACAATGCAAGTGAATGGTGACCAAAATATTGAAGCTATAAAAATCACATAAAGTCAGCATAAACATAAGACTCAAGACTAAAGTGATCCAATCAATTGTGGGTGAGAACAGACCAAAATGTAACAAATTTCTTACTGTACATCTTGACATTTAAGTCTCTAGGCATGATCATGATTTCAAGATCAATTACACTTCCTAGTGCTTGATGCAAGTGCAGAGCGTTAGATGGTGCTAGGAAGTGTAATCGAGCTTGAAATCATGATCGCCAAGGAGATTGCTGATGTCAAGATTTATTTACATTTTGGTCTATTTTCACCAAAAACCAGATTAAATCTCTTCTGAAGACATGGATTAAACCACTGGATTACTTTTATTATAACTTTGTAAATTTATTGAAGTAAATGTATTACTTCAAATGAGCAATGTTTCATGATTCATGAACAGACTGATTTCAAAATGAGAAGTTTTAGCAGGGTGGCAACTATAAATGCTCTTTTTAGATGGGGAGGAAGTTTTGAGTTCAGATATATACAGTATGTTTTTATAATACAGTTACCTATTACATGTCTAATATCAAGGAAATTTTGATTCTCCATTTCATGACCCCTTTAAAATATGGAATTATCTTATTATTTGGTAACAGAAAGCTGATTTCAGCAAATGCAATACAAACTGCTTTTCTAAAATAAAATAAAAATAAAAAAGATTTGTTATAGGAAACGTTAAGGAATTTGTATAGTTAAAGGTATCAAAACCAGAATCATTAAATTCCTTATGATTCCCACTGCTAATCGTCAAATGTGTTCAAAATTTAAAACTAAGTGACTTTAAAAGTTTCCACTGCCATGCAAAGATGGTTGTAGCATTACAGAATAACTCCTTTCATCCCACTTCCAAATTCAGTGCTGTTTCTGTGGTATTTCCTTACCCTTTTTACTCAAACCATTTATGCTGTTTTTTTGTGCTTTTTACACATTTGATGTTGAAATATGTGTCCTAAAAGAAAACAGTTTCAAAGGAGTATGGTGTCAACAGTCCCTGATAGCATGCTGGTTCCATAAAACAAAATAAAGGACAAAAAACATGATGCTCAAAGATATTTGTCACAGTGGAAAAACTTGCACTGGGGTAACGGATCCACATGTGCTTAAACCGAGATGAGAAAGTCTTGAATATTTTGACAGTTGTAACAGCTCACTCCCATAGCTTTCATCAAAGCAGAGCTTATCATGCTTTATCTATGAGGTACCTTAGATAAATGTGTTTGTCTAGCACTGCAGACTTTTGCCTGGAGATTCACTGGCAAGAGGTCAACCAACTGGCTGTCAATGCACTTTATGGCTCCAAAATTTGGTTTACACAATGACATACTTTAAAGAAGTGTTTTAAACCAGAGGCCATTCAACTACACAAAATTACCCTGAATATAAATTATGCTAATCATATCATGTTTTTTACAGTCAACCATGTTTTTATTCCTCTTGCAACTACAGCCGTGGTAGTGACATAAATGACAAGTGACATGAATGAACGAGTACTAGTCAGGTGAAATCACTCTATCATTCTGATTGGATTATAAGAGCAGACTGATTGCTATAAAAGGAGAGAAGAAGTGCTTCCAATCATTGTGTTCTTGTTCGCAATGGCTACCTCTAAAGAAAGACATGTAGCCATCATCTCTTTGCATCAAATTGGCCTCAGATGCAAGGAAATTGCTGCTAAGAATATTGGACCTGAAAGAACCATTTACCGGATCATCAAGAACTTCAAGGAGAGAGGTTCAACTGCAGTGAAGAAGGCTTTAGGACATCCCAGAGTGTCCAGCAAGTGCCAGGACCGTCTCCTTCTGAGGAGTCTGCTACACAGTCGTGTCACCACCAGTGCAGAGTTTGCTCAATATTGGCAGCAGGTTGTGTGAGTGTATCTGCACGCACAGTGAGACGAAGACTTTTGGACAATGGCCTGGTGTCAAGAAGGGCAGCAAAGAAGCCACTTCTCTCCAAGAAAAACATCAAGGACAGACTGAAATTCAGCAGGAAGTACAAAGATTGGACAGTAGAAGACTGGTGCAAAGATATTTTCTCTGATGAAGCCCCCTTCCGACTATTTGGGATATCTGGAAAATCGATAGTCCGGAAAAGAAAAGATGAACACTACCATGAGTCCTGTCGTGCCAACAGTGAAGCATCCTGAGACCATCCATGTGTGGAGTTGCTTTTCATCCAAGGGAGTGGGCTCTCTCACAATTCTGCCCAAAAACACTGCCATGAATAAAGTATGGTATCAAAACGTCCTGCAAGAGCAACTTCTCCCAACGATCCAGGAGCAATTTGGTGATCTGTGCATTTACCAGCATGATGGAGCATCATGTCACAAGGCAAGAGTAATAATGAAGTGGCTCGGAGATCATTACATTGAAATTTTGGATCCATGGCCAGGCAACTCCCCGGATCTTAATCCCATAGAGAACCTGTGGTCAATCCTCAAAAGGCGAGTGGACAAGCAGAAGCCCACAAATTGTGATCAACTCAGAGTACTAATAATGCAAGAATGGATCGCCATCAGTCATGATTTGGCCCAGAATCTGATATCCAGCATGCCAGAGCGAATTGCAGAGGTTATGAAGAACAAGGGTCAACATTGTAAATATTGACTCATTGCATATATTGAATGTTTTTGCCAAGTAAAGCCTTTAAAACATATGAAATGCTTATTATTGTTTTCCAGTATACCATAGAGACATGTGAAAAAATAATCTACAAATACTGAAGCAGCAAACTTTGCAAAATACAAATGGCTGTAAATAGCCTACAGCTTGATTAAATAAATAAGAAGCCATAAAATTACATATTAGGTCAAATAAATTGCATCTGAAATGAAGCATAATGTTCTGAGTCTACATATGTTGAAATAAAGAAAGTACAATTATTTATACATCCAGTGTTAGGAAGCTGCATGGATACCAAAGTCTACAATCAATAGTCAGGGATTTCAAAATTAATTCACATTTAAAAACAAAAGATCTTACTTATGCTGTTCACACCATGGGAATTTTACAGTTCTATGCTCTTTCTGTGCATCAAAAGTTGCCTCATGTGTGTCTATTTTTAATTGTCCAAAAGAATTTAACGAACAGCACCAGAGACAAAGTAATGCACAAGTAAGAACTCCATTAAAGGCTCCAATACACTCACGGCGAAGTCCTTCTTCGTTCTTCGCTATAAGCTAGAAAGAAGGTCGAACAGCTGAGCAACGGTCCACTGTTTGCCAACATTAGAAAGCTGCCCATGTCATTGTGGGAAGTGTTAAGTAGAGCATTTAAATATGAGACACACACAGTCCTGACAATTCAGTAGCCACTTCACATATGAAACCCGTTAAATTAATAAACACAAATCGGCACCATGCAGAAAAGGACAGCGAATGGGCACACGTACCGCTTATCGTGTGAACCAATGGTAGTAAGAAGTGGTTTAAAATCCTGCTAAGTTTTCTTGAAAGTTTGTTTCAAAAGTTTCGAACCAAAGCAACAAATAATAATAAAAGGAAAACATAATTTTGGTCAGATTTTGTTTGAAATTATGTCACACCCTTTCTTTCTTTGATTTTGCAAGGCGTATATTGGCGACAGACGTCTCCTGACCTCTGAAAGAGTAACTTTTGAGCAATACATTTTTTTTTTGTCTTTTTATTCATGAACAATACTCTTCTAGAAAATCAACTAGATTGTGATTGAAATACTTTGTCTTCTTTGTGCAAATATAAATTGAGTTCATTCCTGCCCCATTACTTCTATTCTAAAAGCCTGTAGATTTTATCAGGGCTGATGAGCAAACACACATTAGATTTATATTTATTTGATACCATTTGTCCATTATGGTGAAATTTAATCAATACTGTGATGAAGGCTCTGCATTAAACATAGCTGAGAATGTAATAAAAGCATTCACCAGCATTCTTCATAATTAATTATCAAGCACACTAAACGATGACTGGTTATCAGCCCATTATCAGTGCATAAGCTTAATGTGGATCATTTATTAAACTTGGGCTAGCCCAGGGGACTGCCATGGCTCAAGCAATTATTGCACCTGCGGCCAGGCTATAAATGGATACGTCACCAGGTGTCGTCAGATACTTCTTTTTGAAGAGCAGTCCTAGGACGTCCCAGTGCTGCAAAAAGCGCAGCATCTCGTTCCGCTTTTTTCAGGGAACAAGGGTTACACATGTAACCCGAGAAGTTCCCTTTACAAAAAGCTTCACTTTGATGCTGTGCTTTTGCTATGGGGAACGCAATACCCATGCCGCCGCACTGGGGCTGTCCAGACCCCTACGGTTGTGGTGTGCTCACAAGGACACGAGAGGTCTCAGACATGAGCTTGAGATGTCGATTCAAGGGCGTAAGAACCCGGAGTAGCATAAACATCTAAACCGTAAAATTTTAATGAATGTGTGCGGAGAGGACCAACCTGCCGCACCACAAACTTGCTGCAGAGGGAGACCTCTAGCCAAGGCTTTAGAGGAGGAGAGCCCTCTGGTAGAGTGCGCCCTAAAACCTACTGGCGAAGCTTGACCGCGCGCCTCGTGAGGCCCGGGCAGTAAGGTCCCTCACCCAAAGTGACAACCCGGTCCACGGCTTCAAAGTGAAGAACTGCTGCCCTGACTTTATGCCACTAGCAAATGCGGTGGACATAATTCTGAAGGGCACAGACTGGACAAAGTCTGAGTAGTCTTTAGCTGCTCGGCATTACAAACGGCAGGGAGCAGAAGGCTTAGAGAATGACTGGCCAAGGGTCGCGAAAGGCACCTTGGGCAGGTAGTCAGGGTGAGGGTGCAAAGAATACTTTTGGTCCTACCTGGGGCAACTCAAAACAGGCCGGCAAAAGAGACAGAGCCTGTAGGTACCCAAGTCTACTTAGAGACGTAATTGCCATATGAAAAACCATCTTGAGAGTCAGAAGTCTACCAAACGCTGACTCTAGAGGTTTTAAAAAGGGGGGTCTTACCCTATGAAGAGGTCCTAGCAAGGATGCCCACCCACCCACCGAGGCATGGCAAACCGAAGTGGAGGCCACATAGAACCTGGCAGTGGTGAGGCAAGTGCCCGCTGACAGTTCTTTCTACAGAGACTCCAAAACTGAAGCAAACTGGCAGTTAGCTGGTTCTGTAATATGAACTTATTAGAAGGAAACGCATGCAGGCACATTAGTGCCATTTATGCGCCACCACGATCAGCCTGAGTTATTGACTCAGAGAGAAGTAGAGGAGACATTGCGCTATCAACATAGGCGAAGAGGTCCTCTTCTGCCCTGTAAAATCTACCCAGATCAGTTCCAAGTGGAGGGAGCCCTAGCACTTGAAATGGTCTCGATAACCTCAGGAGAAAGCCCTGCGGACCTCAGTTGGTACTCTACAGGTGCCAAGCATGAAAGGTTTCACAATTCGGGCCGGGGTTATTGACTCAGAGAGAAGTAGAGGAGACATTGCGCTATCAACATAGGCGAAGAGGTCCTCTTCTGCCCTGTAAAATCTACCCAGATCAGTTCCAAGTGGAGGGAGCCCTAGCACTTGAAATGGTCTCGATAACCTCAGGAGAAAGCCCTGCGGACCTCAGTTGGTACCCTACAGGTGCCAAGCATGAAAGGTTTCACAATTCGGGCCGGGGTTATTGACTCAGAGAGAAGTAGAGGAGACATTGCGCTATCAACATAGGCGAAGAGGTCCTCTTCTGCCCTGTAAAATCTACCCAGATCAGTTCCAAGTGGAGGGAGCCCTAGCACTTGAAATGGTCTCGATAACCTCAGGAGAAAGCCCTGCGGACCTCAGTTAGTACCCTACAGGTGCCAAGCATGAAAGGTTTCACAATTCGGGCCTGGGATGAATATATCCCCTGAGCCTGAGAAAGAAGGTCCTCCCTGTTCGGAATCGACCAAGGCGAACCGTAGAGGAGAGATATTAACTCAGAGAACCATATCCTGTTCGGCCAGCGCAGCGACATAAGTATGAGGCAAGACCCTTGCTGGTGAACATTGGCCAAGACTCCTGGGAGCAGAGAAACCGGGGAAAGAAATGCATACAGATGCGCTGTGGGTCATGTATGTGACTTAACTTCCAGACCCAAGGGGGGGCTGGGTGACTCAGGGAGAAGTAGAGGAGACATTGCGCTATTCATAGAGGCAAAGAGGTTCTCTTCTGCCCTAAGATCTCACCCAAACTTGTTCCAAGTGGAAAAAGCCCGACATTTAAAATGGTCTCGATAACCTCAGGAGAAAACCCTGTGTCCTTCAGTTGGTACCCTTAGGGGCCGAACATGAAAGATTCCACAATTCGGTGCATGGATGAAATATTGCCCTGTGCCTGAGATAGAGGATCCTTCCTGTTCAGAATCGCCAAGGCGAGCCGAAGAAGCGTCGAGATCATGTGAAGGACCAGCTGGGTTTGGGGAGAGAGTGAGAGAAAGGGATCAACCCGTCTCTTGCTCCTCAGCCAAATCCATGCAAGAGCCCCACGAACGATTATTTTTTATTTTTTTTCCGTGAGTGCTGACTCCCGGAAGCAAGCGAGGCGAGCACGACGCACTCTGCCTGTTAAAGCAAATCGCAGTGCTCGCACCCACCCTGCTGCAACGCGCGAGCAGCGTGCTCTTACCCCCGAACAAACAGAGCAAAAACTGATATGTGTCGTCTTCAGCTATAGAGCGAGAAGAGGGAACACGCACCGCTTATGACTTTCAGTCATTCTCTTTTTTTAGAAATATATATATATAATATTTTCTAAACAGAAGAGAACAACGTTCACTGCACACTGCCTAACTGATTCTAACTTCTAACAGAGGAAAGAAAGTTTTGACAGGGTTTGTGAAACACACAGAAACAGAATCACTCTGAAAAAAGAGTTTTAGGCCATTTATAGCCTGGCCGCAGGTGCATCTAATGATTACATCAGCCGAGGCTATAAATTCCGGTCAATGTTCATTGACGTGTTCCACACATTATTCAGCTCGGTTCACAGCTAGAGTTGTTCCCCCGTAGTGCTTAGCAAAAGCGCAGCATCAAAGTGAAGCTTTTTGTAAAGGGAACATCTTTGTAAATGTAAATCAGCATGAAATTAAAACTGACCCTATTTACTTTCTTAATACACATTCCTGGTCTTACTGTGAAGAATTAATCTGTGCATGTAATTCCAAAACAAAAATGTCTTCATAATTTTGTAATATAATAATTTGCTCCGCCTCAGAAACAACATTCCTTTTTGGCTCACCTCACCAAGGAAATTTTTTTCAGCCAACAGATGCCAGCAGTGTTTCAGAAGGGGAGTAGACTGCAAAATCGGGTGTGAACCGCCCCCTTTCCAGGAGCCAGTCAGTTCTCAATGGATAAAATTGACCACCATTTTTCTTATTGAACATCCTGTTTGACATCCTTTGAAACATGTTTCAGGTCACGTGGGAACCAGGAAGTAATTGCAATCACATAACCAGTGCTGAGCTCTTCTGAACTCACAATTCTGAGGCTGCATTTTCACAAAATATTACCATTTTACTCGATTGACTGTTAGGTTAAGGGTTGGGGTTTGTGTTAAGGGGTAGAGTTAATAAAAAATGCAATCGTGGTCACTGTATTACATCATTTACAACTAAAAATACAACTCGCTTTTGGTGCTACTCTGTGGACATTTTACCCAGAAACTGCAGCTCACGTGAGCCCATACGTTCAACAACACTTCCGGCTTCGGCCACTGGGGGGCTGTGATTCTAATTTTGGTAAGCACAGACTGATTTCAGAAGCAAATTTTTCAACCTACTGTTAACAAATTCACAATGTGATCAGTTTGGAAGATAATGTAGTCTATACAGAAAATGCTTACAGGCTGGATGTAATGTTAAGTATCAAAAATAACAAAAATGTGGATTTTATTTTAAAGTATTTCTCAGAGCCAAAATTATTTTTAACTCACACACACACACACACACACACACGCATGTTGGGTTTTCATGTTTTATGAGGACTCTCCATAGATATAATGTTTTTTATACTTTACAAACATTATATTCTATCCCCTAACCGTACCCCTAAACCTAACCCTCACAGAAAACTTTCTGCATTTTTATATTTTCAAAAAACATAATTTAGTATGATTTATAAGCTGTTTTCCTCATGGGAACCGACTGAATGACAAAGTCAAACATTTCAGGTTTTACTATCCTCACACACACACACACACACACACACAGGTACGTATCACATGAAATAGGGTCTGAAGTGTAGGTCTGACACCTTCTATCTTTCTCTGTTTCTCTCTCTTTCCATCTCTCTCTCTTTTCCTCCCTGAAATTTAGCAGGAAAAAGATGATCCGCACCCCAACTTTGTAATATGAAAAAAAATTGACTTTTTTAAAAAGCTTTTTTTCTAGCTCTATCTTTTCCAATCACATGCAATAACCTCTCCTCTTCTCTGAAAGAGGACACCTTGCAGGAATGAGGTTCATCACGAAGAGTTCTCTGTCTCTAGAGTATTCCGGCCCAGGGCAGGTTGAAAGAGAGAGAGAGAGAGAGAGAGAGAGAGAGAGAGAGAGAGAGAGAGAGAGAGAGAGAGAGAGAGAGAGAGCTCATACCGATAGAATTCACATGCTTCTTGTGTTATAAAAAAAATTCTAAAATTCCACTCACTCACATCACTGTAATGCTTTGATTTAAGATTAAAATACTGTAGGAATATGTAAATATAGTGCTTATGGTAGTAACAAAGCCTAAGGCTTGAATTAATGTGCTCATAAGCTCACAATGGAGCACAAGCACACACACATATGCACAGACACTGCGGAGGGTGTGAATTAAAGTGCTTGAGTAAGCTTATATATAAGCTTTTCTAAATTCAGATATGAAGATGTGTGTGTGAAATAGATAGTTTCAGAATGAATGATTCAATGCAAGTATGAATCTCACAAAATATTCACCAAGAAAATGAAAATATTAATAATATATATATATATTTACATATATATATATGTATATATATATATAGAGATTTAGACTATTCAGCCATATATATATATATATATATATATATGGCTGAATAGTGCTAAATGCTCTTTAAAGAAAATGTGCTTTTTTTCCTGGTCCTGAAGTGAAAGGAAAATAGATTTGTTGTTATAAAATATTGGTGGAGCAACACAATTTAGGTGAAAAGAACAATAGGGGCAACAGTGATAGGGCAATACTTGTCACAAAAATATTATGTGTGTGTCTTACCTTCATTCATCATTTTACTCTCTCTCTCTCTCTAACTGCTGTCTCCGGCTCCCCTTTATCTTGCTCTCCTGCTGATCAGCTGATTCGGTGCGGGCCGTACACGGCCCAGCCACACCCTCCTCCTCGTCACAACATTTAATGAGTGTTATGCTCTTAAGTAAAAAGGAGGGTATCAATAATTATATAATTAGGGGTTCAAGTCTGAAGGGTTGTCAGGATTTGTATTATAATTATTATTTTTCTGCCCTAAAACTGATCGTGCAGACCAAACCATATAGCCTAGAAACTATGGGGAATAGTAGTACTCCGGCAGACTGCCCATACACATGGAATCGACCTGATTGGCAAATAGGTGGCACTATAGTGAAAAAAAAAAAAAAAAAAATCGCACATTTTGGGTCATATCTTTTGAACCATAAAGACTAGAAACAAAAGTATTTTCCTGTGATTCCTTGAATTATGTAGAATCCTAAAACTCTAGACAAAATTTTTGCTCCGCCCTTTTGTTTTCTCGATATTTTGGATTTTTTTATATGTTTTTATAACAAACAAGTCCTAGGCCGTTCGCCTGATCGGAACCAAACCAGTGCAGATAGAGTCTCAGGAGTCCCAATATTAATAATTATCAAAAAATAAATAAAAAATTAAAACAAATTATTTACTTTCGATTCATTGTAGAAAAGGTAAGCCAAAACGTGCGTAGCGTGCGTGGCCACTTTTACAGAAAATGTTATAACTCTTGAACAAAATTAGGTATTATCACCAAATTTGGTACACTTAAATGTTTTTTTTTTTTTTAATTGCAAGCCTCTGCCGTTTGGTGGCACTATAATAAATAAAACCTAAAAATGGCTCTAAATGAAAACCATTGGTCCAATTGACCTATAAATTTGCATGCAGTGTCTTTGTCCAAGGTGCCATCAAGTTCCATCAGCATAGTTGAATATCTCGAAAAACATGGCCAATCAACTTTCAGCAGCTTTTAGACAAGGTTAACAGAGGCCGATCAGAATAAAATGCTGTGTGCATATTTGACACTTGGACCTAGAGGTCTGTGCAAAATAAAAATAAATTACCACCGGGAGTCGCTATCGCATTTTACATGCATTAAAATGGCTGAATATTATGAGATGTGTCACACAGACACACATAAGACATATTATATGATAGATCTCCACTTTCTAAACAACTTTGCCTTAAGGACCATTAGTGTCAATCAAATTATTCGTTAAATATTTTAGATTATTTATAAAAACTACTTTTGCAAACTAGTCCTAGGTTTTTTACGTAAGATCAACAAAACCTGTACAGGAAGAATCTTTGGACAGGTTAGATCAATAATTATCAAAAAAAGTTGAACTTTTTATTTGGCATGGCTATAACAGGGTAGTTTAAACATATATGTATGGCCTAGATTACACAAAGGCCAATAAGTCCTACATGAACAGTCATGTTTTCATCAAACTTAGTATGCATAAGCAAGATATTATTTTGAAGAATTAGGCAATAGGACAATAGGCAATAAAAATTAGACAATAGGTAGCACTATCAAATTTATGAATGTTTATGCTATCACATATACTAACACAAATCACATCACATTGGTGCCAATCAAATTGTTCGTTAGATATTTTACATTATTTAAAAAATATATATAGATTTTTATGAACTTGTCCTAGGTTTTCCACTCAACCTTGACAAAACCAGTGCAGTATAATTCTCTGAACTTCTATATAACTAATTATTTAAAAAAAAAAAAACATAGAAATGTTTTATTTAGAATGGCTATAATAAGGTAATTTAAACATACACTCACCTAAAGGATTATTAGGAACACCATACTAATACTGTGTTTGACCCCCTTTCGCCTTCAGAACTGCCTTAATTCTACGTGGCATTGATTCAACAAGGTGCTGAAAGCATTCTTTAGAACTGTTGGCCCATATTGATAGGATAGCATCTTGCAGTTGATGGAGATTTGTGGGATGCACATCCAGGGCACGAAGCTCCCGTTCCACCACATCCCAAAGATGCTCTATTGGGTTGAGATCTGGTGACTGTGGGGGCCATTTTAGTACAGTGAACTCATTGTCATGTTCAAGAAACCAATTTGAAATGATTCGAGCTTTGTGACATTGTGCATTATCCTGCTGGAAGTAGCCATCAGAGGATGGGTACATGGTGGCCATAAAGGGATGGACATGGTCAGAAACAATGCTCAGGTAGGCCGTGGCATTTAAACGATGCTCAATTGGCACTAAGAGGCCTAAAGTGTGCCAAGAAAACATCCCCCACACCATTACACCACCACCACCAGCCTGCACAGTGGTAACAAGGCATGATGGATCCATGTTCTCATTCTGTTTACGCCAAATTCTGACTCTACCGTCTGAATGTCTCAACAGAAATCGAGACTCATCAGACCAGGCAACATTTTTCCAGTCTTCAACTGTCCA
Source organism: Xyrauchen texanus (assembly GCF_025860055.1). Classification (NCBI taxonomy): domain Eukaryota; kingdom Metazoa; phylum Chordata; class Actinopteri; order Cypriniformes; family Catostomidae; genus Xyrauchen; species Xyrauchen texanus. The sequence goes on from NC_068280.1 coordinate 44,551,689, forward strand.
ATTTTGGTGAGCTCTTGCAAATTGAAGCCTCTTTTTCCTACTTGTGGTGGAGATGAGTGGTACCGGTGGGGTCTTCTGCTGTTGTAGCCCATCCGCCTCAAGGTTGTACGTGTTGTGGCTTCACAAATGCTTTGCTACATACCTCGGTTGTAACGAGTGGTTATTTCAGGCAAAGTTGCTCTTCTATCAGCTTGAATCTGTCTGCCCATTCTCCTCTGACCTCTAGCATCAACAAGGCATTTTCGCCCACAGGACTGCCGCATACTGGATGTTTTTCCTTTTCACACCATTCTTTGTAAACCCTAGAAATGGTTGTGTGTGAAAATCCCAGTAACTGAGCAGATTGTGAAATACTCAGACCGGCCCGTCTGGCACCAACAACCATGCCACGCTCAAAATTGCTTAAATCACCTTTCTTTCCCATTCTGACATTCAGTTTGGAGTTCAGGAGATTGTCTTGACCAGGACCACACCCCTAAATGCATTGAAGCAACTGCCATGTGATTGGTTGATTAGATAATTGCATTAATGAGAAATTGAACAGGTGTTCCTAATAATCCTTTAGGTGAGTGTATGTGTGTGGCTTAATTTACCCCAAAGCCAATAATTCCTAAACAAAGGCTCTGATTTAAATCAAATTTAGAACAAAAATGAAGATTTTGGTGTGGACTGGAAAATAGGTGATGCTATAACAGTCAGACATGTAAAAAAAGAGAAAGAAAATCTCTATGTTTGTTTACTTGTGTGCTGAAAATGATATTGCTTTATCTCTATTTTAGGTCTATTAGTATATTTCTTAAATTCTTAATGGCCCTATGCCACTTGAACCCTGGTAATTGCTGCTTTCAGCTATATTTATTATTATTATTATTATTATTATTATTATTATTATTATTATTATAATAAAAATGAAATCAAATTTTTTTTTTAATTTTATTCCCATCATGAAATTATTTCTGTAATTTGCCATTTTTCACAAAACCTACTTTTGCGAACTAGTCCTAGGCCATTTGAGCGACCAGAACCAAACCAGTGCAGAAAGATTCTCTGGAGACCCAATATCTTTCTATATTTTTACATTTTCAATAAAACATAATTTAAACATCTTTTAAGTTTTTAGAAACAACACTGCATAGGTATTCAGGTTTTTCAGAGAATGTATTTTTAACATGTGTATTTTGTCTTACTGTACTGGCAGAGTTTTTATAGTTAAAACAAGTGAAAAAATCTACCAGTGATGAAGAATAATCCAATGTATTTACAATACGTTACTGACCATGAGTAATTTAATGGAATACGTTACAAATTACATTTTACAGCATGTATTCTGTAATCTGTAGTGAAATACATTTCAAAAGTAACCCTCCCAACTCTGCTCGTAAACCACCCAATCCCGCACACACACACAAACACACACACACATATTAAATCGCAAATATCTCTTAAGATAAAACAAAGGATTTTGAGTGTGTCTGAGAAGTAATACAAGAGAAGCGGATGAGAGAAAAGAGGATTAGAGAAACAGAGAGACAGCGAGAGCAGTGCGAGATCTCCCATTAAATAAAGGCTTTAGCGCTCTGGTTATCTCCAATGCTTTAATTGTTCTGGTTTAATGGCTAAAGACCAAAGGATCAACACTTCATTTCAAACAGAAATAAATGTTCCCCGACGTTATTCTAAAAACAACTACTCCAATGGTTCCTGTTCATCATATTTATGGACTTTCATAGTTTTTCCTCTCAGAGTTGGGTGAAGTATTTTGACTAAGTGCGGATAGACCTAAAATCAGTATCCACAGGGTCATAAGAGGAACAGTGAAGAAACAGAATAAGTTTGTGTATGTTTTGTAAGACAGAAAGACAGTAAAAGTGAAAGTTTGTCTGCACAGTGCATATATAATGAAGAAAAAAAAAACTTGAAGAAATGCATTTTTTTTGTGGTATGCAGCACCTCATATGTTTGAAATGAAAGGGTTAGTTCACCTCAAAATAAAAATTCTGTTAGCCTCAGTCCCCTTCATTTTCAAGCGAAAAAATTCAATTGGGACTGTATTTGTCAGTCTTCAACATTCTACCTAACATTTCCTTTTGTTTTCTGTAGAAGAAAGAAAGTTATACAGGTTTGGAACAACATCAGTGTGAGTAAATGATCACAGAATTTTCATTTTTGGGTGAACTATCCTTATAAGGCTCAAAACACAAGATGCAGCACATGAACATAAATGTTAAACTTATTTTCAGTTTCTATTTTTTTTTTTTTTTAACAAGGACCCTCTCCCCATGAAATGAGATCAAAGTGTTCAAAACTCAATTATCTTCCTTAAGAATCAGATTAAGACACTGAAGTCATGGCCTCAGAGACAAATCTCCCTTCACGATCACAAACTTTACTACTTCAAAGAGAGCTGTGAAACTAGTGCCATTTACAGAGACTGTAATTGTGTGTTTGTGTGTGTGTGTGTGTGTGTGTGTGTGTGTGTGTGTGTGTGTGTGTGTGTTAGCTTTTTCACCAAAAATGACTTACATTTCAGGTTGCTCCTCACAAAAACCTATCGAGTTGGAATATGTCCAACAAGTCACATGGACTACTTTTAATATACATTTGGGTCCTTTTTAAAGGGATAGTTCACCCAAAAATGAACATTTTCGAATCATTTACGTACCCTCATGCCAGCTCAGATGTGTATGACTTTCTTTCTTCAGCAGAACACAAATTAAGATTTTTAGAAGAATATCTCAGCTCTGTAGGTCCTCAAAATGGAAGTGAATGGATGCCAAAATTTTTACACTCCAAAAAGTACATAAAGGCAGCATAAATCGGTGGTTACACTACACTTTGCACTCCATTTCCTCCCATTCAAACGCATCCAAATACAGCAGAGTGGAAATGTAAGCTCATGCAAAGAAATTTTGTACTACACAGCGTACCAAAGTTCAAGCTTGGTGAACTCTGAATCAAGAATTCGTATGACAAGAGGATGCGTGAACAATTGGAGAATGAAATGTCACACGCTGACCTCTTGACTCAATTCAAAGGATACATATTTCAAATATGTGAGATGTATCTTCAGAAGTGATATGATAGGTGTGGGAGAGAAACAGATCAATGTTTAAGTCAATGTTTATTTTCTCTGCCCAGTAGGGGGTGTGTGCATGAATAATGTGAATCACCAAAAACACAAGACGAAGAATGTAAAAGTGAAAGTTAAAGTGGAGAGTGACTGAGCAGGGAGGAGAGTTTATAGTACAAATTGACTAAAAATATTGATCTGTTTCTCACCTATCATATCGCTTGAAGACATGATTAAACCACTAGATTACTTTTATGCTGATTTATGTGATTTAAGTGATTCCAACATGTCACAGATGGAAAAGAGTGAAATTTGTTTTGACACATATCCATCAAGAGAATATAAACGATGACAAAAATGACAGCAAAGGCCCTCATTACCATTCTCTCCAGTGGAAATATGTAAATTACATTTCATAAGGGGAAGGTATTCATGAAAACGCCCTGTAAGGAAAATATTGATGTATTACAGGATGCACATACACAAACAAACACCTTTCACTCTTCGCGGGGTGTAACACCTTTGCTCACAAGTACATGAAACCATTGAACAATTAAAAAAAATATATTTAAAACATTTTAGGATATGCATGTTGATATTCTCATCAGAATAATTGCATAACTAAACTCGATTTGTACATTTTTGGAAGAAAATATGAGTGGTGCTAGCCCGTGCTAAAGTCTCCACAACAATGCAAGTGTGTTTTGAGTAATTGCCAGGGCATTGTTATGTGGTTGCGAAGGTATTCTGAGTGGTTTCTAGGCAGTTGCTATGGTGTTGCTTACTGGTCCAGGTCAAAAGAGCCCATCTTAAAAGAGCCCATATTATGCTCATTTACAGGTTCATCATTTTATTTTGGGGGTCTGCTAGAATAGATTTACATGCTTTAATGTTCAAAAAACACATACTTTTTCTCATACTGTACATTTCTGCAGCACTTTTCACCCTCTGTCTGAAAAGCTCTGTTGTAGCTCCTGTCTCTTTAAAGCCCCCCTTTCTGAAAAGCCCAGTCTGCTCTGATTGGTCAGCTGGCCCAGTCTGTTGTGACTGGTCAACCGATTAGAACATATGTCGAAAATGTAACGGCCCTTACCATAACCGGAGTTTCAGCTACCGAGGCTTCCTGAGCAGTGCATTCCTGAGGCGGGCATTATGCATTTGTCTTACAGAGTGACATAGCAATGCCACGGAAGTAATGGCTGGACTGCAAACCAAGCGTTTCAGGCAGTTCAGGAGCAGTGTTTTCTGTGGGAGAGAGTGACTACTTTTGGCGTAGCCTTTGTGCTTTGTAACTTTGCAGACCTTTTACATGCACAAACAGCTATGTTACACACTAAAGGAAAGGTAAAATCCCAAAAAGCATAATAGGGCCTCTTTAAGTCTCTATAATAAACTGGTACCTAAATATGATCGATCCTTTAATATAATTCTATGTTATTTTGTCACCTGTTTAATCAAAAAGACAAAAAATTCACAAGTCTGATCACTTAGAAAAGTAACAGCACACCTCTGTTGTTGCCCTGGGCACCTATAGACAACATTGGACCATATGGAAATGACAGTACAAATATAAACATTCCCATTAAAAATTAAAAGAGTTTACGTTTACACTTATATCGGCCTGTCTCTCTGTTTAGAAACATCTTTGTGGTTACACAGTAAGACATCATTAGTATTGCACACACTCCTGCACTTCAGTAATGGCCTGATGTTGCTGATGCTATCAGATTCAAACACACAATCTGATTGGAGAATACCACCCACACTCTATACAGTACACTACACCTATTGGCTGGTGTGGAGTATAAATTAATTCGGTCATGGCAATGCGATAAAAGTGTCTGAGTGAGTCGTGCAATGTCAGATGATGCACTTTGATTTTTTAAGACTTGCATTTACTCTTTCAATCTAACTAAGTCATAAAATAAGAGAGCAGAGCAACAGCATGAAAATTGATGCAGCTGCTACTCTGTTCCAGGCTGTAAAGTTGCAAAGATTTTATAATACATTTTCTGTGTGGCAGTCTTTTTTAAAGAGTAAGTAAAGATCTACACTGGTGGCCAAAAGTTTGGAATAATGTACAGATTTTGCTCTTATGGAAATAAATTGGTACTTTTATTCACCAAAGTGGCATTCAACTGATCACAATGTATAGTCAGGGCATTAATAACATGAAGAAGTACTATTACAATTTGAAAAAGTGTTCTCATCAATAAATCCTGCACATGCAGCAATTTGCAGATCCTTGGCATTCTAGCTGTAAGTTTGCCCAGATACTCATGTGACATTTCACCCCACACTTCCTGTAGCACTTGCCATAGACGTGGTTGTCTTGTCGGGCATTTCTCATGCACCTTACAGTCTAGCTGATCCCACAAAAGCTCAATGGGGTTAAGATCCAAAACACTGTTTTCCAATGATCTGTTGCCCAATGTCAGTGTTTCTTTGCCCACTCTAACATTTTCTTTTTGTTTTTCTGTTTCAAAAGTGGCTTTTTCTTTGCAATTCTTCCCATAAGCCCTGCACCCCTAAGTCTTCTCTTTACTGTTGTACATGAAACTGGTGTTGAGCAGGTAGAATTCAATGAAGCTGTGAGTTGAGGACATGTGAGGTGTCTATTTCTCAAACTAGAGACTCTAATGTACTTATCCTCTTGTTTAGTTGTACATCTGGCCTTCCACATCTCTTTCTGTCCTTGTTAGAGCCAGTTGTCCTTTGCCTTTGAAGACTGTAATGTACCCCTTTGTATGAATTCTTCAGTTTTTTTGGCAATTTCAAGCATTGTGTAGCCTTCATTTCTCAAAACAACGATTGACTGATGAGTTTCTAGAAAAAGCTGTTTCTATTTTGTAGGGCTGCACAATTAATAGGTCCTACAAATTTTTAAAAAAGATACCGTGATATGAACTTGTGCGATTATTAAACTGGAAGGGCTGCTATTGAATTAAATAAATAAATATTCTGCTCCCTTCAAAGTTTATTTGGGCTGCTCTGTCCAGTCTATATTAAGTTAGAGCATTGTTGGTGTTTTCTGAGCAGTTCTGTGCTCACAACTCCCTCTCATTCTTGGAGTAACAGAAGTGCTCTGAGTTTGGTTCCGTTTGCTTACGTGTGCTAAACGATTTATTTACACTAAACTGGAACATCCTGCATGGAGCGTTTTTTATTATTATCTGCGGTAGCAGCATCTCAGTCTCCACAAGGCACAGGTATCATAATAATAACGCGGAATACAAGATGGGGTATATTTCAAACATCTTTATTAAATGCTTGCTAAGCAGATGGCATTAACAGTAACAGCTGCAGAGTCCAAAAACTTCTCTTCCTCCATTCTCCTGTCATTTAATTACCTCACGAGAGAACGTGTCACCCTTATTACTCTCCTCACGGAAACATGTAAAAGAGGAACTAATATTATCAACATCCAACAAAATGAAAAGGATGGAATGTACATATAATAAATCTCTATTAAATATTTAGTTACTATACTATAATGCATTGCTAAATTAAATATAATAAAATAATGAATACAAATAATTTAATGAATATGACAACATTTTCACTTTATTTTATTAATTACACTAATGGGTTATCAGTTCAACTTCAGTTTAACATTAAGCCTCATTCTTTAGGACTATCTTATATACAGTACAGATTAATTTGTATAAGCCAAATAATTTTTAAGGCCTAGAATATAGAGTAATATTTATATTTTAAAATTATATTTTGTGTCAACCAACATTATATTTGACAGCAAAAACTAGGCAACAACTATGGTTTTACCAACAGGGAAATGTAGTTAACAGTGACATTGAGCAGAAAGCTTATATATAACCAGTTTCGACAGAGCTGCTGATAAAAAGTTAAATGATCAGCATAAACTGATGAGATGAAAAGAAAATTGGAGATCGTATGTTAAAATCCTGATTGGAGTATCCTAATGATGATGATCTAGTGTGCTGAGACCCTATCACAAAATGGACAAAAACAGGTACACGGTGGATGGCAACATTTGAATATGAAGAAGACTATGTTTCACTGTTTATATATTCTTTTTTGAAAAAAGGTCTCAAGCGCATATGTGTGTATGTGAGCGTGTATTTATCACTTTGTGGGGACCAAATGTCCCCATAAGGATAGTAAAACCCGAAATTTTTGACCTTGTGGGGGACATTTTGTCGGTCCCCATGAGGAAAACAGCTTATAAATCATACTAAATTATGCTTTTTGAAAATGTAAAAATGCAGAAAGTTTTCTGTGAGGGTTAGGTTTAGGGGTAGGGTTAGGGGATAGAATATAAAGTTTGTACAGTATAAAAACCATTATGTCTATGGAAAGTCCCCATAAAACATGGAAACACTACGTGCGTGTGTGTGTGTGTGTGTGTGTGTGTGTGTGTGTGTGTGTGTGTGTGTGTGTGTGTGTGTGCATGTTTTTGTGATTTACAAGGACAATTTTGTAAGTTACAAATTAGTAATTACAAGGGTATTATGCTATAAATGTGATTTATGAGGACATTTCTAGTGTCCCCATAATTTAAATCGCTTAAAAATCATATTAAAAAATGTTTTATTGAAAATGTAAAAATGCAGAAAGTTTTTTGTGAGGGTTAGGTTTAGGGGTAGAGTTAGGGTTAGGGTATAGAATCTATAGTTTGTACAGAATAAAAATCATTATGTCTATGGAAAGTCCTCATAATGATAGGTAGACCAACGTGTGTGTGTGTGTGTGTGTGTGTGTGTGTGTGTGTGTGTGTGTGTGTGTGTGTGTGTGTGTGTGTGTGTGTGTGAAAACCCCAGCAGCCTTTTTGCATTAGAACATGTGGAAAACATTACCATCATAATCGGAGTTCAAATCGCTATCACAATATTTTTCAAAATCATCGCAATATGACTTTTGTCCAGATCATGCAGCCATACTTTATTGCCTTTTTTGACCTAATATTGAGCATAAGACATGCCAGTCTACTGCATACTATGGAAACTCAAAAACAAACACAAAGACAGTGTTAAACTTATGAACCAAATAGCTTTCAATGTTGAAACTGCTCATTTCTAGTACAAAATTAGCAATTTAGCATGATTACTAAAGGATAAGGTGTTGGAGTGATGGCTGCTGGAAATGGGGCCTGTCTAGATTTGATCAAAAATTACTTTTTTCAAATAGTGATGCTGTTTTTTACATCAGTAATGCCCTGACTATATTTTGTGATCAGTTGAATGCCACTTTGGTGAATAAAAGTACCAATTTCCTTACAAAACAACAAAATCTGTACATTATTCCAAACTTTTGTCCACCAGTGTATACACACACACACACACACACACACACACACACACATATATATATATATATATATATATATATATATACCTGTATATATTGCTTATATACAACAGTTCAAAAGTAAATACATTTTTTTGGGGAAAAACCGAGTACCTCATAAAAACGCATTTGTGCATGGAACTACTTTCTTACACTACGAATCAGAATCAGCTGTTGCTGGTTCAAAACAAATTATGGGTCCAAGCCTCTGTTTGTAATTCAAAAAGTTCACTTCAGAAATAGTATCACAGCTTGTGCTGTTTCTAACAAGTTATCGGATAAACAAGGATAGATGGCTGGATGTGTGTGTGTGTGTGTGTGTGTGTGTGTGTGTGTGTGTGTGTGTGTGTGTGTGTAGAGAGAGAGAGAGAGAGAGAGAGAGAGAGAGAGAGATGGAGCGTGTGCAATCACCTGTTGCCACACCCAATCAGAGATGCGGTCAGTGTCGGTGAGGGAGAGTCATTCACTATAGAAACAGCGATGTCCTCCGCCATTTTAAACAGTATGTATCCAATGTGGAAGCCCCGATAAAAGGTGAGCATTGAGTTCTGTAATAAATCAGACTGTTGTGTCTCTCAGCATGAGCCTTAATCCTGAAGTTGTCCATTTAAAACCGTGTGTCAGGGCGGAGGGCGGGGCCGGGACGTGCGGGAGAGAGAGATCGTTAGCGGACATGTCCGTCATGTGTGTGTTTGTGTCTTCTTTTAAGTTTACTATTAAACTATTATTTATATCGTCAAGCCGGTTCTCGCCTCCTCCTTTCCATTGCCCATCCTTTACACTGGTGCCGAAGCCCGGGAAGGAGAACGGATACACCGTAGTAGAGTTCTCGCCACTACCGTCCACCCCAACGGAGCAGACGCGGCCATCTGCCGGGGGACGAGGAGCCCAGCCGCCTGGAAAAAGACGATGGCCGGCGACCGCGAGGGGAGAAGGGGCTCCTAGCCGACCGCCTGGAGCGGTCATTGCCGCTGCCAGGGGCGCAGGAGTCGCCTACCGGCCGCTGAAACGCACCGGGGTTTAAGACCGCCGACCGCGAGCGGGGAGGGGCTCACTGGCGGACGCCTGGAGCGAGAGAACCGCTGCCAGGGGCGGGGGAGACCCCTTCTGTTCCCAGAGAATGCAGCGGGGTGTTCCGTCTGCCAGGGGCTGGAGGACTGCCTCGGATCCACCCGGAGAAGCGCGGCAGTTGTCCGATAGAGGGTGGAGGAGTGGCCAAGGAACAAGCTACGGCGTATCGGAGAACTGGCGAGTAAGAGTTTTTTTTTTTTTCATCTCTCTCTCACTGTCGCTCTGCGTTGGCCTTTACCCTCTTTCAAATTTTACAGTGTTTTGGGGGGGTACTACACTGTTACAGGAAGTACCCCCCATTTTAATGATTTCTGTTTCCCTCCCCTTGTCCCCTCCCTCGTCCAGGTAGATGGGGATGACCTGCCGTCAGACAGCGCGGAAGGCGCGCCATCCCCCAGGGAAAATGGGGGGTGTACGTCAGGCCGGGGGCTCCCCAGCCTGAGAGAACGAGGGAGGAATGTGGCAGGGTGGAGGGTGGGGCCGGGTCGTGATCCTACACACCCGGTCCCGTATTAGGCTAATTATGCCTCTGTGAGGTTTAAAGGCTGACTGCAGAGGGCCGTGCGGGAGAGAGAGATCGTTAGCGGACATGTCCGTCGTGTGTGTTTGTGTCTTCTTTTAAGTTTATTATTAAACTATTATTTATATCGTCAAGCCGGTTCTCGACTCCTCCTTTCCATTGATCCCTTTACAAACCGTTTAAAGCTATTTCCTAGTTTTGGTAATGTATTAGTAATACGAGTGATCACGGAGCACAGTTCTAGGTAAACAATGACTAACGGATTCACTTTACGTCACCAACTGGCTCATATTACACACAAAAATTATCTTTTGCCACCACCTGCTGGCTAACACATGTAATTTCAAAAATAAAACCAGTAACTCCTAACAGATACACTTTAGTATAGAACAACATGAACGCACAGTGATACACACACAGTGAAGCGTCCAAGTGCTGATTATATATATATATATATATATATATATATATATATATTGGTGCCTCAAGGCAAAACCTTAAACCAGAAATTGTACAGAACTTAAAATACTGTGCACATAATCACACCGGCACATATACACATGCACACACACTGGAGGGGTAAATTTAATCAGTGCACTCTCCCAGGGGTTTATATATCTTTCTTACTTTCTCTCTCTCTCTCTCTCTCTCTCTCTCTCTCTCTCTCGTCACTCTCTCTATCTATCTATCTATCTATCTATCTATCTATCTATCTATCTATCTATCTATCTATCTATCTATCTGTTTCTCTCTCACCATCTCAGACACATAAGCTCGCCCAAATGCTTGGACGCACTCTGAAGTTTTCTGATGCAGTTTGTTTCTATGGCAACAGGAGCCCTTGTTTCCCCAAGGTTGACTAGTTGGAGTTTTTCTGCCTTTAATTATGAATGGAGTGGTTTGATAATCAGAAACATATACCGACAGATGCAGAATAAACAAGTCAAACCTTAAATTCCTGTATTATTTCCTCAAATTTATAAAAAAAACAAAACAAAAAAAAAACAGCCATAGATATGTCTGACAAAACTGAAATGGTGCTCTTTGTGCAAAATATATTTATTTAAAACATTATGTAAAACTAACACAAAACTTTCAAGATCCAAAAATCACATAATGGCAGCATCAATGTAATCCATATGACTCCAGTGGTTAAATACATGTCTTCAGAAGTGATATAATAGGTATGGGTGAGAAATATTATTTTTAATCCTTTTTACTATAAATCTTCACTTTTACTTTCACTTATGTGAAAGTGGAGATTTATAGTAACAAAAGGATTGAAAAAATTTATATTTTTTCACAACCAAAGTGATTGCATCACTTCAGAAGAAATATGCATATAATAAACCACTAGAATAGTATGGATTACTTTTGTGGTGCCTTTATATGATTTTTGGAGCTTAAAAACCCAAGGGGAAAGACACCGCAGAGACCACACCCTGCCCGAAGGGAAGGTAATTGTGTGGAAATACGTCACTTGGACTTCTATCTCACTACATACTAACGCATGTGGAGGAAGTCCCCATGGTAGGCCATACCCGGAGGGGACGGAGATCTACAAACACGGCAACCGGTAGCAGAGGGAACTCTGCCCAAAGAAGACGCGGGTTTACTAACGGGGAAACCGTACCGTGGAAGATACATCACATGGGGTTACTCACGAGCAACCAGCACATGTGGAGCACCTACCCCAGTACAGGGCATACTAGCATACGTACTGGGCCAGCATCTAATTTCTCAGCTGAATTCACCTGCCACAGGTCTAAGGAGGAAGGATATCCAGGGTACACAGTCTCATGAACTCGGCTGGGGGGAAAAAGTGCACGTCTTCCCCTCCAGGAGGGGAAAGGCGCTGTATGCAAGCGGTACACCTGGCCAGCTGCCCAACATACTTAATTGTTCATACCTGACAACACACGGGAGAAAACCGGCTCAACCCGGAGATTGTAGAATTTCACGAAAGCATTGGGTGTTGCCCAGCCCGCTGCTCTACAGATGTCTGCTAAAGAGGTGCTATTGGTCAGGGCCTAGCAGGCCGTCACACTCCTGGTGGAGTATGCTCGAAGCCCCAAGGAGGGCAGCATGTCCTGGGCCTGGTATGCTAAAGCGATGGCATCAACGACCCAGTGGGCGATCCTCTGTACAGAGACAGCCCTCCCTTTCTGCTTTCCTCCGAAGCAGACAAAGGCATACAGTTATAATTTTATAACAAGTACCTCTTGATGAACACCATTATTTTCACTAGAGGATACAGATACAGAACCCCCTCTATACCTCAACCACATCTGAGCATATAAAAAAATCAATTACTTTAAAAAAGCATTTATAGCGAGATAGTCAGGTTAAGTATAAATATAGAACAGAAGACCAAGTAAACGCAAGTATCTCATCGACCGTTAGAGCAGGTAAATACAATTAAGATAAATGCAGGCTTTATGTAGCAGTAGATATTTCCCCTGTGGCCACCAAGAAAGGGAGTAGGTTCGTGACTGAGAGAGAGTTTGCTTTTTAAAGAGGCATCTGGGAGAACTCAAAAGACAAGGATTAGACAAGGCCATAAATTTATGATGTATTACTGTATACGATTTTGCACATTAAAACTCTAAACCTCATGAAACCATTACTGCAGTGTTTAGTTACAATGCAGACACCATTAGTACATTGTATTGACTTTTACTATAATGTTTTCTGACAGTCATATAACCAGTCATTACTATAATTGACAGTGTTCTCTTACTGGAGCCATAGTTGCCGTTTCAAATAATACAAGTAGGTTTTTGTTTCTGTAAGAATCTCTGTCTTTGTTTCAACAAATATAGAGTTGGGTCCAAAGGTCTGAGACCACTAGTGAAAATTCTTCTATTTTAATGCAGTTTTTTTTTTTTCATTATTAAAAATGTGATAAGCATATCAATTTGAGATAAATTTAATTTTGTAGTATTTGGTATGTCCCCCTTTTGCCTTAACCTCATGAGACCTAAGCATGACTGCTGCGTGCATTTTCTATTTCCCTATTTGATTTGTATCAAGTAGCACCTTGAAATCATATAAAATTACTGGCAACATATGTGGACAGCGGGACTAAGTTGTGAAATGTTAAATAATACCAAACTATAGAAAGTCAGATTTTTTTAATCAAATGATTTATGTTTCCAGGAGTGTTGGTTATTGAGGTTTTTGAGACATTACATCAAAAATTTGCATAATTAATTCTGATTCAAAGTAATGGCCAGCATCATCCAATCACTGGCAACCATGTTAAAATATAATTATACATCATAAATTCTAAATCTAAGTACTGATTTCCATTGTTCCATGTCAATCATGTTGAGTGATTCAAACATCATCTGCAGCCTGAAACTGAACTTTTGATGGGAAGTTTAGATTGAATGCACCTATCTGCATAGGGAGCTCCCTATTCTGTGAATGACTTACCTCCAATGTGCTGACTGTGTGCAATGTACTGCTCCCAGAACAGTTCAAAATGCACCTTATTTTAATCCTAACCCCATATAAAGACTCTGAAATAAAAAAATGTCAGCTTTTTTTAGGAACACATTGATTCTCAATTTGATAATGCACAGTAAATCTAGGATTTCTAAGGGGAAAATGTGCTAAATTACACATTAGTGTACATTGTGTTTAAAAGGGGTCGCATGAGGTTAATGACAGCATGCACACAAGCTGGGATGGACGCCACAAGTTTGTGCAAAACCTATCGATGCATCTTATCTCAGAATGATTTGAAAATGTTCCCTAAAGCATCTTGTGTGCTTCAGTGGAAGCAAGGAACTATGACCTTTAGTACAAGGAGTTAACATGCATGGACAATGTTGCAAATTTGTTTATATGATTGTTCACTGAACAATTTAAGAATCCTAAATATTTCTTATACATTTTACATCATAACATCTCTTTGTTTTAAAATGTTTCAAATCCAATTTTATGTTTCTTATTTCCCTGATTTTCAACGTTGTCTCAGACTTTTGGACCCCACTGTAATTACTGTAAAGATTTTCACTCATCACTTTATGAATTCATCATTTTTACAGTCTTTCGCAAGAACATTTACATGAAAGACAAGACAAATAGAATATGTATAATGCCATATTCTACATGCCCTTTACATACTCTAATAAATAAGATGAAAAAAACTAATGTTAATCTTAAATTGTTATTTTTCTTGTGCAAACACACATTTATACACTAACACTATTGAATTAACAATGCACAAAGTTCTAAAGGCAGTCAGAATAATGCACACAGAGGAATGAATTGAGGATGACAACTCTTTCAATGTACATGATTTAAAAAATAAAAAGAGAGGTAAAGAAGTCAAAGAAAGGGCTGCTCATGTTGGCGACAAAAAAACAAAAACATCACCTTCTGTTAAATGCAGTGCAAAACACTGCAATTGTTTTACAAGAAAATCAAACAGCTTGTGTATGACTTCAGTAGGTAGTTTAGTAGTACACTAGAAAAGAAATTATCAGGTAACCTAATATTTAGTGCTGCCAGATGATTAAATATTTTAATTGTGATTAATCTCATAATTTTTTGTAGTTATTCGCGATTAATCACAAATTTTGAAAGTGTTGAAATTTGACTCTAAATATACTTCTTTCCTTGTCAAAATGCATTTATTTCCTTCTTAGGAAAGAAAACAAAACAATATGTAACAATATAATGCTTTATTCACATTTTCCAAACAAAGCATTCCACAGTATAAAGATAGATATGCACTAAAATAACACATTTACATTTACGCATTTGGCAGACGCTTTTATCCAAAGCGACTTACAGTGCACTTATTACAGGGACAATCCCCCCAGAGCAACCTGGAGTTAAGTGCCTTGCTCAAGGGCCCAACAGTGGCATCTTGGTGGTGCTGAGGCTTGAACCCCCAACCTCAGGGTCAGTAACCCTGAGCCTTAACCACTGAGCCACCACTGCCCCCTTGGTATAACACCAACTCCCAATTTAGAAATTTAAAAATAGTAAATTAACAAACACCATCAACACACATACACAATACATTTTAAAGCATTATAAAGCAAAAAATAAAATAAAGCTGCATATACAAGATGAGATCAATGTCAGAGCAGGTATCTCCAATACTCAGGATTCCCCCAATTCAAAATAAAATGTAAAAAGATGTGTTTTCAGTCGACACTTAAAAATCTCTATAGATGGGGCCGAACGAATATAAAGGGGAAGTTTCCATCTGGATTGAGGCGAGTCACTATGCCACCACGAGGACTTAGAGCGCATTGGGAATTGGGCATTCCAAATTGGGTAGAAAAGTGGAGAATTTTTTGTTTTAAATAAACAAACAACAAAATCTTAAACTCAATCCTGTACTGAAACGGCAGCCAGTGAATAGATTTAACACAGGGGTAGTAATAAGCTTCCTTTTTTTAATGCCAGTCATTAGCCTGGCTGTAGCATTCTGTACAAGCTGCAGGTGGTACAGAGTCCCGCATAAAGAGAGTTACAATAAAGATTTCTCTAAATCTTTGAAACTAAGATTGAGTTTTAGCCTAGAAATCATAGTCCCCACATAGTTGGCATTTTAATGAGAATGGGCATTAAATCTTTTAAACTCTCATCCTTTACAATATTAATCTGCTGGCAGACTAGGGCTGCTTTGTTACAGCAATCGTGAAGCCGCATTCATGATTCATGTCAGGGCATCATCCAGTAGCTGTTTTAACCACCACACAAACCATGCAATTGCATACACTAGAGGGGTGACATGGTGTTCTGGGTACACACGCAAATACACTGTTGTGAGTGCTCTTAGAGCGGTCCATGTTAAAAGCTGCCGGGGTCGGGACAGTTGAGTTTTTTTAAGTAGGGTTTGGGTTTGTTTCGTGTACACACTCTCACTTACAGACACTCGTGAACGGATGTGTTAGGGGCCGTTCACACCGAACGTGTTTTTGCCCTGCTCTGTGTCTGCTCTGTTTTTCCATTGTTTTCCTGTGTAAACACACGCTGGACGAACATCCATACCTGCTGTACCATGTCTCGCTGTTTCATTAATGTCTCATGGAGGACTGGCACATTTTTTGACACTGTGTCAAGTTAATAAAAGCTTCAGGTTTCAAATATGCATGCCGAGACGCTTGCGTTCTGTTTCAGTTGTTGCACTGTCTAGATAGATTTTTTTAGCGCATGTGTCACAAAGACTTAATGTTCTGAACAAGTTCAGGTTGCAAAGAGGTGACTGTTACATTGTTTAACATTATTCCAGATTGTTCTGCAACAAACAAAGTTTCAGCACTTGATAAACGGCAATGTTTTTTTTTTTTCTTCTACTCTAGTGTGCTGAGATGCTGCCATGCCTTGTATGATTATTGTTACAGTTACGAATGTTGCTTAAAATGCTTACAAAAAATACAGCCTCAGCAACAGAATATAAGCTCCAGGTGAAAGTAAAGTAAATAAGACAGGAACATATTACTATTGTATACAACAAATCCTCAAAGTAATAATAGTACAGTATAATATTATAATGACAAACTGGACAATAATAAATAATTGTTGGGTTGTAATAGTCATAAATAACAACTGAATTCCAAAATGATACTGGGTGAAGTAGTACTCTCAAGACTTGTTGTGTGCACACAGGGACCTCATGCTTGGGCACCTCAGACGGTTGGGGCTTCGGGTCAACTGGCAAGCTCTCCCCGGTTCAGAGCATCTCTTTTCTTAGGATGGAATTAGACTCAGTATATAGCGCCCTCACAAGCAAGCGTGCGCAGTCGGTGCTGAACTGCCTGAAGTAATTCAGGTGGAGAACAGGGTCCCACTGAAACAATTTCAGAGGCTCCTGGGGCATATGGCATCCTCGAAATGGGCATGGTGCCGCGGCACACATCGCATGGCCATCAAGCCGATCTACAGCCACTTGTTCAGCCCTTGGATGGACCTTGCATTTCTGCAAGCAAAACTTTCTTAGGAGGAGGATATCCTCACTCAGGGACAGGGCACCATCTGGCACATACGACCAGACCTCTAGAATCTCCATGTCTGGCTCTTGGACGGGACACGGAAGACCTAAGTGGCCTACCACCGGCTGTGGTAGACACGATCATGTAGGCCAGGGCTCTCTCTACGAGGCACCTGTATGCCTTGGAGTCAACTCAAAAGTGGTGGCACTACTTTAATAAATTTAATATAAAGAAAAGAGTATGACTTCATAAAAGAGGGAATTAAATCTTGTCTTTAAAGAGATGGTGAAGAGGTTGAAATGTTAAAACTATATACTGTATATTACAATATATTAATATTTTTTCAGGAAAATCAATAATAATGGGTTTATATATTAATTAACTATATTTTAATGTCTACTTTGGAGAATCCCATTAGTGAATTAAGTACTTATACAAGAAAACTACGTCCTTTAATCTTCCATAATGCTGAATTTCATATTATACACATTTCAGTCTGATATGTTGTTGACCAATATTATAACTATTATAAACTTTCCTCAAGAATCTCAAGATGTTTTCAAAGCAATGCAACAAAGAAAATATTACATATGTACACTGACGTGCGGTCTGGGTAGGCAAACTAGGCACTGCCTACCCTGCCAAAATTCAAAAATAAAATGTTTATTAAATAATAAACTTGTATTTGGATTTTTACTTTTTATTCTTGTGATTTATACATGGAATATGTGTGTTATTCCAATTGTTTAGACGTTATGAAAAACAAATGGTAGAATAAGCAGTGCTTTTACGGTCCATTCATTGCAGACGACAAGCGGAAAACCCATGTTGCGCATGCGCACTTCGATCCTGTATTCTTTAACATGTACGGCAAAAAGCACAAATCTGCTGTGCCTTTTGACGTAAATATGTTATGCCCGTAATCATCTCCGTTACGTATCAGACATGGACCAATTAAAATCGAGATATTCCTGGACATTTGCGTAGCTAACGTCATTACATCACAGCTAGCGTACATGCCTAATCCCCGCCAAATTCAAAATGACAGCACCGGCCGTAATCACGGAATTAAGAAATTTTTTCAAGCTCGATTTTAATTCCAAATAGGAGTTAATTGCAAGAGGGAGGTCTACGCCAGCCTTAGATGGACTAGTACAGCAAAAGGGCCCAAAAAGTATCCGATCATTTGAAACTGATTGGTATGTAAGAAAAGATTGGCTATGTGGCTGTGCTAACAATCAGCGGCTGTACTGCTATCCCTGCCTGCTTTTTTCAACCAGTCAGAATGTTTGGACTTCAGCGGGATATTGTGATTTGAACAACCTGCCCGCAGCTTTAACCAAGCATGAAAAGTCGTCAGCTCACATCCAGTGTCAAATTACACTGAAAACCTTTGGAAAATCTCGGATCGACCTTGCACGAGCAAAGGAAGCTGAATATAACCTACCACAATGAAAAGGTAAAGGAAAACCGAGAGGTTTTGAAGGATCTGATAAATGCATAACGTTCACTGTTTACGCACTTGTGTGTGTGTTTGTGTTAGTGATGTGTCGTTCATGAACGATTCGTTCATTTTGAACGAATCTTTAATATGACTCGGGACTACCAAGTTGTCTCAGAGAGTGATTCGTTCATTTTGTGTTGACCGCGCATGCGCGCAACATCGCATAAGGTACATGAAGTCATAAATGATTAGTTCATCTTTCGCGAGTCTTCGGGTTCGGCCGGGTCCGAGTCTTTCGTTCTTCCTGTCAGTCCCATAGAGACTATGCTGCTGTCAGTACCGGAAAGAGAAATGATTAGTTCGTCTCTTCGGTTTCGAGTCGTTCGTTCTTCAAGTCAGACTCACAAACCCATAGCACTATGCATTTTGCATATTGTGATTTAAGTTATATGGTTATGCTCTGTGGCTTTATAGTGTCCTTTTCATTCTTATTTATTTTTTATTTATTTTTATTCAATTCCTTTTGGATAGTTATCCAATTTTTTTTAAAGCATTGTTGGCAAAAAATAAACAAACAATAAACATCCAGTCAATATAGTGTGTACAGTGTTGTAATAAGCTATGTTACAAAGGTGTAGGTTTCATAGGTTTATTAAATAACTGCATATTTAAGTTATATACTGTGACTTTTCACAAAACAACTCGTAGACTTTTTAGGTGATTTTTTATGGACTAAAAAACATAGTGAATGGAAAAATGCATGAATACTACATTCTACATTACTACATTCAATGTTATAGAAAAGAATCTTCATGACAGAAATTCACAAATACATATGAAAAAAGATACAATTTGAGACCAGAAACGTAACATGTAACTGTAAAAGTAAAAATCAAATAAAAAAAACTAACTACAACATGTTTGTAAGAATGATGTGAATTATGAACTAGGTTAAGTATTTAATAGGGCTGTCACGTGACAAAAGAAAGAAGGACTCAGACTCGAAAGATGAACTAATCATTTCTGTCTCTGCAGTGCTGTGCTATGGGTTTGTGAGTCTGACTTGAAGAACGAACGACTCGAACCGAAGAGACGAACTAATCATTTCTCTTTCCGGTACTGACAGCAGCATAGTCTCTATGGGACTGACAGGAAGAACGAAAGACTCGGACCCGGCCGAACCCAAACCCGAAGACTCGAGAGTCGAGACTTGAACTAATCATTTATCATTCCGGATCCGGACCGGTATGCTGCATGTGCATGCAGTCAGTGAGTGCATTGGCTGCTGTGTCACACCACACGGCCCACACACAGACACTGACGAGTCGACATCGACAACTTTTTAACGTTTTGAAGTTCGAACCCGATGACACAAGAGGCGGAGAAAAAGGAGGTGAGGTGAACTAACTGCAATAGCTTAAACTTAAGACCCAATTAATAAATTAACATTTCGGTTTCTTATAAATTGGCTTTGGCTGCATTACCCTATAGTTTATTTTTATTTATTTATTTCAAATTGAATCTACATTTTCTAAGTAGACTACTTGATGTTTTGGGCTATTTAACATGACATTTAATTATATTCTGCTGAAATGAACGAAATGAACGAAATGACTCGAAAAAAGATTCGTTCATTTTGCTGAACGAGACTCAAAGATCCGAGTCAGTAAAATGATCCGAACTTCCCATCTCTAGTTTGTGTGTGCGTGAGAGAGAGAGAGAGATAGAGAGAGAGAGAGAGAGAGAGAGAGTGAGTACACGATATACATCCTGATTTGTACATTTCTTGATATGCCGCGCTTGTGTTTAACGTTCACTGTTATTACGTATTATTAGCTTAAACAATAAATCAGGTAATCTGGCTTTCATAACTCAGTGCCTAGCCTCTTTAAGACATCACCGCACGTCACTGCATATGTAATTACAAATATCCAACAAACATAAACACTTCTTGCAGAAAATATCCAAAACAATGTAAATGCTTCTTGCAATAAATATAAAATAAATCTACACTTCTTGCTAAAAAACAAAATTGACTAAATTAATGGAGAGCGCATCTTTTGGCTTTCATAATTCTTTAGTGTGCTTAAATTTGAGCTGGTAAAACAGATTGCTTGTATCACCACAAGTGATTATAGTCACGCAACACAGTTTCTAGATTACATTTTTCAATAACACTTTACAGTAAGGTTCCATTTGTTAACATTAGTGAACATGAACTAACAATGAACAATACTTTTACAGCATTTATTCATCTTGGTTCATTTTAATTTCAACATATACATGTTTAAAATCAAGAGTTGTATATATTTGTATGAATTGTATTTGTATTATATAGCATTAACAAATATTAATAGATACTATAAAAAGTATATTGTTCATTGTTAGTTCATGACAACTAATGCATTAACAATGCATCAAAGTTCAAAGGAGGTTTTAATATCATGGAAAAAGTTTACTCTTAAAGGTTAAGGCTTCTGTATACATAAGTCAGGCATGTGAGGTATAATTTGAAAGCATAGACTCTGAATTTTTAACTTCTGCATTTATGTTATTTAAAATAACAATATAAGGCTTCAAATTATTTGCATTAATAATAAGCACCCCCTACAGGTCCTGGGGTAGAAATGTTTATATGAAAATAAACGTTCTTCATGTAGCACCTAAATATCAAATGAAAGCTCTCATTCTTAGGAATGTGACTGTACAGTTTATTTCGTTGCCCATTGTGGCAGCGGGGGCGTGGTCAAGCACCGTCAGGGGGAGAAAGTGATAAGGTGTAACACCTGAGCTAAATTATGTCTAACACCTGTCTATAATTTCAGTGAGCATGGGGAGAGCGCCATAAAAACAGCCACAGAACCGCCAGTCTAGGAGAGAGACACACGTCAGTCCAGTGTTGGCGTATACAAGAAGCTACGAGAGAAGCACTAAGAGAATTGAAAAGTTTATGTTTACTGTTGTGTGTAAAGCTGTGAGCACTGCTGTGGCCATTAAAGATACATACTTGGGAAGAACAATTGCCGTCGCCTCCTCCTTGACCATCAAACTTCGTTACACTGGTGCCGAAACCCGGGATTGAACCAGCCAAGTATGTATCTTTAATGGCCACAGCAGTGCTCACAGCTTTACAGAATTTTAAAGTACCTTGGAGAAGTTCATCCATGTGAAACATCTTGACAACGCCGACATTCTGAACAGCACTAACGTGGGAAAGAGAACACCAGCTCCACACTTAAAAATGCATGAATTTAATTCAATGCTTTAGATAACAAAATGTCTAAGCAAGTGATCTCTACAAATTATTTTTGACCCTTAACATTTTTGTATTTACTTTTTACCAACTGGTCCCGATGATTTTTTTATATATTGCTCATTAAGTGTTCTATCTTTCTTTAAGATAAAATTTGACTTGGTTTGATATTTTGTTATGAATGACATTCATACATCTGTAAGTGTGGCTAAAGTGTCCAAATACATCTGAGGACACTATTCATATTCTGTGGTAAATATGAAATTTTTCAGCGAAAACTCTTCTGGAATCGGTACCAGTATTGTTTAGGTGTGGTTGAGGTTAGAGTGTTGACTGGGACATTGTAGAATATTCATTCATTCAGACTGCTTATTTGCAACTGGGTCAATAAAATGCTCTGTATATTGTGCCCTATTTGTGCCTATATATTCCAGGCTATATATATATAAATGTTATTTAAGTATTTGTATTTTATAGTTAGGGTTTCTATTTAACGTGCTAATTCAGTGCGATTAATTATATAAAAATCACATTAAAACAAATATTGCAATTAATCATGCCATATCACAATATCATAAATAAAAATGTTTAATAATAATACATCCTTAATTATAATGGTTAAAAAAAACTTTACATTACTTTACAGGTTCAAATAAATTAATTGCAAGTACGCCTGAACAAAACATGTTCCATTAAAACTTTACATCACCTATTTCCCTAGGTTATTAATATTCAGGATGAATCCTACTGTCATTGGCCTGAATAAGACATTGGCGGGAAATGAGGCTCAAGAGACCATTTTCTCTGAGCATGATGAGTCATTCCCAGATATTTTTTAATTAGTCAGCGCCGGAGGCTCAAACACACCTCTCTGACCTCCCACTGTGAAACATTCAAAAAAGGAAAAGAAAAAAGTAAATTAATTTATTGAGGTTATTGAAGGTTCATTTTCATAAGGTAAATTAAATCTCCCATCAAAAAGGTATTCATTAGATTTTCATTAATGGGGTCATAGCATGCATTTCTTGTTTTCTCTGTGCCAAAAACAGTTATATTTTAGTCTTTCATGTTGATTTTCAACCCTAGCTCTGGCCAATAGAATTATGTTTGTTTGCTGCTGCACCTTTAAGAAATGCCCCCTTCACATGAACCATAAAATGAACAACAGCACTGAGTGCTGTGCTCCGGCTGCAAGCTTGCTGCAGTGTAAAATATAGTTCCCCGTCTGTCGCTCACTCGACGTTGTGCCGAATGAAGCGACACTAGGGGACTTTCTTGAAGGCCTCGGTTACCTCTGAATTTGAGAAAAGGCCAATGAGAATTTGGCAGAAAGAATTTGCATGTCCCTCCCCTGACTTACAGGTACAAAAGGAGGGAATCATGCATCTATTCATTCAGATTTCTTCTTCGGAGCCGAGCAGTTGTACGATCAGTGAGTTGAGATCACTTCTGTTCCACTCACCTCTGTACAGTGTCTGCTGTTGGATCTACGGTGCATATCAGCAGCTTTCTCCTTCTCTGCACGGCAGTGCAGCTTTGCCCCTGGGTGCTTCGACAGCGCTTCTAAAAGAGCGTGTTTTTCCTAAAAGTGTTTATTTCTCTAAAAGAGCAAACAGATAGCTGGCGTTGAATATCCTTTTCAGGACACATCTTTGTAAAGACCCTTCTGCCCTTATGTAGTTCCTGGAAGCGGTCGATTTCTCTCCGCTCCTGATGGTCACAGACGTGTGTGTCTGGGCCGCAATCACACTGAGGCGGCGTTTGTGGATGGTTCATGTTCTCACTGCGAGAATTTAACCATAGCAACGTTGCGGTCGCAGCTTTTCTACTTAAGAGGAACACCACTTCAGCCGCCCCCCCCGCATCGGTCCTTCTTTCCACGGGAAGTCCTACGTGATTCAGTTCGCCAGGCCCCCACCCCCTATTGGCGGCGTCCGCTTTGTGCATGGCGAAAATGCCAACATCTTACATTTGGAGATCGTGACCCTATAACTCAAAGACACGATAGAGCCTAACCCTCCAGCCGAGATGAAGAAGGCTTTCTACAGCCCTTACTTCATCCTCCCCTTCAGCATGTTCCTGTCCCCTCACATCTTTACAAAGGTCGCAGAGGCAGCCCTTGCCCGCTAAGGGAAGTGGGCATTTGCATACTCAATTATCTCGACGACTGGCTCATCCTGGCCCACAGGGACCAAGTGCTCAGGCACCTCAGCCGTCTAGGGCTTTAGGTCAACTGGGAAAAGAGTAAGCTCACCCCGGTTCAGAGCATCTCTTTTCTCGGCATGGAGTTAGACTCAGTCTCAATGACAGCATGCCTCACCAACGAGCGTGCGCAGTCGGTGCTGAAATGCCTCACCTTATTCAAGCCAGGCACAGCGGTTCCTCTAAAACAATTCCAGAGGGTCCTGGGGCATATGGCATCCTCCACGGCGGTCGAGCCACTGGGGTTGATGCTTATGAGACCGCTTCAGCACTGGCTTCAGACTAAAGTCTGGAGATGGGCATGGCGCCATGACACATACTGTGTGTTCATCACCCCCACCTGCTGCCAGACTTTCAACCCCTGGACAGACCTCTGTTTTCTGCGGACAGTAGTCCACCTACAGCAGGTGCCTGACGCGTTCTGGTCACCATAGACACCTCCAAACAGGGTTGGGTCGCCATGTGTAATGGGCATGCAGCTGCCGGCCCCTGGATGGGAAGTGAAAGATCTAAGTGGCCAACTATCTGCGGTCGCAGACACAATCAACCAAGCCAGAGCTCCCTCTAACAGGCAACTTTACACCCTGAAGTGGCACTTGTTCGAGAATTGGTGTTCTTCTCGATCTGAAGACCCGCAGAGATGCGCAGTCGGGTCAGTGCTCTCATTTCTGCAGGACAGGTTGGAGGGGAGGCTGTCCCCCTCCACCTTGAAGGTGTATGTAGCCGCCATATCGGCTCACCACGACGCAGTGGACGGTATGTCCCTAGGGAAGCACAATCTGATTATCAGGTTCCTTAGAGGTGCCCGGAGGCTGAACCCTACCAGGCCATGCCAGTTCCCCTCATGGGATCTGTCCGTGGTCCTTTCAGACCTTCAGAGACCCCCCTTTGAGCCACTAGAATAAGTCGAGCTCAAAGCCCTCTCCTTGAAGACGGCCCTCCTGATCGCGCTCGCTTACATCAAGAGGGTTGGGGACCTGCAAGCCTTCTCTGTCAGCGACACTTGCCTGGAGTTTGACCGGCAGACACCCATAGCGTCCTAAGATCATGACCGGGCTACATGCCCATGGTTCCTACAACACCCTTCAGGGACCAGGTAGTGAACCTGCAAGCGCTGCCCCAGGAGGAGGCAGACCCAGCCTTCTCGTTGCTGAGTCTGGTGAGTGCTTTGTGTACCTATGTGGACCACACACAGAGCTTTAGATGTTCTGAGCAGCTCTTTGTCTGCTTTGGTGGACAGCGGAAAGGGAACGCTGTCTCCAAACAGAGGCTTTCCCACTGGGTCGTTGACGCCATCGCTTTGGCCTATCACACCCAGGCCGTGCCCGCCCCCTTGCGGGTTCGAGCACACTCGATGAGAAGTGTGGCATCCTCGTTGGCACTGGCCTACGGCACCTCCCTAGCAGACATTTGCAGAGCAGCAGGCTGGGCAACACCCAATACCTTTACAAGATTTTACAATCTCAGGATTGAATCGGTCTCATCCCGTGTTCTCTCAGGTCCAAACACGTAGAACTCGGGAATGCAGAATGTCTGACCAGGTGATCCGCTTGCACACAGCGCCTTTCCCCTCCCATTTTTCTTCCTTCTAATTATTAGCTTGTTAGTTATTAATACTGTACCGCTGTTCATGGCATAAATATAAAGCAGACAAAAAGTTATTTTTGTTTGTGAGTACTGCACTTATGATGAATGTTTTTGTGCCTGTGCCTGCTTGGCCAATTAACAGTTGTCATTCCGCCTTGTGTCAGTTCCAAAATTTATCAACAGCTTTGTCAATGGACCGACTGTGGTCACACAGTGAATCTGTGGACAGTTAAACATAGCCCTGAGTTGTACTGTCAATTTTTTAAGATGTGACTTCAGCTAGTGTTTTAGTGATCTCCAATCACGATAATGCAAGTTTGTTTTCCAACCACATCTCTTCTGCAAAGCTGATGGTTCACCACTATCATTCCATGTTTTAATAAAGCGTTGGACAGTTCTTAACCCATTTCCAATTATTTCAGCAGTCTTCTTGTTACAGCCCCAATTCCAAAAAAGTTGTGACCGTAAGAAAAATGATAATAAAAGCAAAAAGTAGTGATTTGTAAATTATATTCACCCTTTGCTATTTTGAAAGCACTACAACTAAACATTATATGATGTTTTACCTAGTGAATTTCATAGATTTTTTTTAATGTACAGTAAATTCAAATCAGATGATTGCAACATGCTCCAAAAAAGTTGAGATGGGGCAATTGAAGACTAAAAAATATTTGTTGAGTTTAAATAGCAAGGCAATGTGAAACAGGAGATGTTAAAAAGGTGAGGCAATTGTGTCATAGTATATAAGGAGCCTCCAAAATCTGCCTAGACATTCAAGAGCAAGGGCATGGCCGTTCAAGACATGTCAATTTGCCAACAGATGCTTCTGCAAATAATCAAGCACTTTGAGAACAATGTTCCCCAAAGACAAATTGGAAGGATTTTGGTCATTTTACCCTCTACAGTGCACAATATAGTTAAAAGATTAAAGGAATATGGTCACATCTCTGTGCGTAAAGGACAAGACGAAAACCATTTCTGAATGTGCATGATCTCTTATCCCTCAGACGTCACTGTCTTAAAAAACATCATTCATCTGTAATGGATGTCATGAACATAAGCTTGAGATTACTTTAGTAAACCTTTCTTAGTCAACGCCACTTGCTGCTGCATCCAGAGATAAAAGTTAAAACTTTACTATGCAAAGCAGAAGCCGTACATCAACACTGTCCAGAAGTGCTGCCGACTTCTCTGGCCTCGGTCTCATCTTAGATGGAAAGTAGAACAGTGGAACTATGTTTTTTGGTCAGATGAGACCACATTTCAAATAGTTTTCGAAAAACACAGGCGTCATATTCTCTGGGACAAAGAGGAAAAGGCCCATCCCAGCTGTTATTAGCATCAGGACCAAAAGCCAATGTCTGTATGTGTCAGGGGTGTGTCAGTGCCCGTAGCATGGGTTACTCGCACATCTGTGAGAACACCATTATTGCAGACAGATATGTAAAAATTTTGGAGCAGCATATACTGCCATCCAGCACTGTCTTTTCCAGGGACCATCTCCATATGAGAATGTGTGGTGCATTATGCAGTGCACAATGTGGCAATGATGACCTAGTACAATTGTTCAGCCGAAGACCTGCATCATTTCTGCACTGTCCCAACTTTTTCGGAATTGGGGTTGTATTTCTTTGCTTAATGCAAGCCAATAATTTCCCCTTCTGAAACACAGTAACATCTTTTCCATGACCATGGGATATGTCTTCTGACATGGTTGTTTTAGAAATGAGATAGAAATCCAACCGGTCCTTAAGTATCTGCTTATTTAAATCCAAATGGCGACATTTTTGTTTGGACAGGCAGTGTATTTGATACAATCAACAGGAATGCATATTGTATTAACTCAACCCCCTAACCCAAACCCCAACCCTATCCCTAACCGTCAGTAGTATAAAGATTAAACTATTAGGGAAAATAAGTTTTCATTTAAATGTATTGATATTTATCACCATTAGACAGGCCATCAGCCACCCTGATCTCTAGATATTGGTAGCAGCCTTTAAAAAAATACATATTGGTCGAAACACAAGAAGAAAGGTATATAAAGCAAAATGCATTACTAAAAAGGAACAGAGGTCATAAACTTCACGAGGTTGAGGCTGCTCCCCATTCCAATGTGAAAATTGCTATTAGACACAATCTTAGTTTGTGTGCTTTCTATGTGATAAAATCTCAGCATTTAGCTCCATCTTTACTTTAGTAAATTTAAGTGTTTAAGGGAAACAAAAAGCTCTTATGGCAAAGCACTACAGGGGGAAGTTTACTGAGTGATTCAGTCTTATCTGTGCTTAACTGGCCACGTGGTGTTAATGTGCGAGGTTGCGGTACAGATTGTCTCTTACTGCAGATCTGTGTTCAGGTTTCATCATATTCTTTTAAAATGGCTACAGCTAGATTTGTGGTTGGTACAGCTAGTCTGAGATCATTCTAGCCTGTGCCAAGGGCAATGTTGCAGGCTTTTTTTTCTAACTTTACTGTTTGCCTCAGCAAACTTCCAATATACAACCCATATAATCTATAGCCATAACCTATACCCTCACAAAATGTATTTAGTGTAGCTCCCATACTTGATACATTATTGAACCTGAATTACAAGTATTTTTATGTATAAATACTTTCTCTCATCCAAGCTTATGTAATATGCAGAGACAACTATACAGTAAGTAAGGCATTTACAGGTTGATTTCTACATAAGATGTAAACAAGCTCTGTTGTTTTAGCTTCCGGACCAGCCTGACACAGCAGCATTGGCTGAACCAATGTAGTGAGTTATAGGCGAAGATGGGAGGAGTTTTAGGGACACCTGTTTGAAAGCAATAATTATTTTTGCAATTCTTTGGTGACATTAGTGGTGCAAAAATTTAACTTGAAATGCAATGCAAACAAGTGAGCTGATGAGCTCTTTTGAAAATAGGTTCTCAGAGTGAGTTAGAGGAGCTTTAAAAGCCAGTGAAGTCAAAGAAGATGCCATGACTTCTGTCGAGACGTCAAAGCATTCAGGTGTATCCAATTTTCTGAGCTGGTCCACACAATTAGATTGGAAGAACATCTTTTATACCTCCCATAATCTTTTTTTAAACTGGCAGTAAAGCATCTGTGTATGCCTGACAACTTTGTTAATTTGGTCAAATTAAGGTGAGTATATTTCTCTGGCTGTGAGGTGTGTACATTTTCATTTGCATTTACAACTAGATTTTAAAAAGTGACAGATCTACCTTGAGCTCAGAGGTTGTTAAGCAATGCTGTATACTTCTGCTGAAGCCATAATTTCATGTTATTTCACCTTCATGTTTGGAAATAATGTTTAGATTTCTAATAAAGAACTACAACACCCATGACCTTGAGGGGTAAAATCTACCAGAGAATCCTATGCAAAAGAGTCCAGCAGTGACCACCCACTTCCATGACACACAGCGAATGACGCAATCGAGTCTACCTCCCTGTCAGACTGCTTATTAATTTGTGTACAGTACTGTGCAAAAGTCTTAGGCACATAAGATGCTTCACAAAAACATTTGTCTTAAGATGGTTATTTATATTTTCAGCTTTAGTGTGTCAATAGGAAATACACATTATAGACTCCCAAACATTTATTTTGCAAATAGAATAGAATAGAAGAACGGGGAGCCCTGCAACAGATGGCATGGTGCCCACAGTGCCACCCACTGAATATTGAGTCAGTCTGGGATTACAAGAAGAGCCAGAAGCAATTGAGACAGCCAAAATAAAAAAAAAGAACTGTGGCAAATTCTCCAAGAAGCTTGGAACATCCTATCAGCCAACAACCAAGAAAAACTGTATCCAGATGTACCTAAGAGAATTGGTGCTGTTTTGAAAGTAAAGGTGGTCACACTAAATATTGATTTAGCTTTTTTTATGCTTACTGGACTTTGTATGATGTTAATTGATCAAATAAATCTACTTATGGCATTATTTTTGAAGACATCCTCACTATGCAACATTTTCCCCAAGTGCCTAAAACTTTTGCACAGTACAGTATATCTGAATATTTTGCAATATAATTGAAATATTTATAATCAACAACTTTAAATCAATAGTTTTATATTTCTATATACATTTTTAATTCATTTACATAATTTACAAGGCTTAGTGGGATTGTAGTTCATTACCTAAGCACATTTTTCATTGTCAAATTCTTTTTTTTGCTTCAAATCTACATTTCTAATGTTGTGATTAACCTCTTAGCTATTTGGCTTAGATCTCTTTTCTAAAGTATGAGCATTAATTTTCCTAGCACGAACCGTGTGGGAGAAGTTATGCACCAAAATGTAATACTAATACTACTAAATTTCAAATTTTTTTCTCATCCTTATGTCACTTTAAACTTGTAAGACCTTCTCTCTTCCGCAGACCACAAACCAAGATATTTTAATGGAGGTATGATGTCTCTTTGTCCACAAGCTCTAAATAGGTAATCCATAAAACCCCAGTGGTTTAATCCATGACTTCTGAAGAGATCCAGTTGGTTTTGGGGTGAGAACAGACCAGAACAGAACTCCTTTTTTCACAATAAATCTTGACATCAGCAGTCTCTTTGGAGATCATGATTTCATGCTTGATTATACTTCCTAGCGCCATCCAGCGATCTGGACATTTGTCAAGCACTAGGAAGTGAGCCTAGACAATGCAATAGAAAGATGTACAGTAAAAATTTGTTACATTTCTTTCTGTGCTCACCCATAAATGATTAGATAGTTTCAGAAGACATGGGTTAAATGACGTGAGTCTTATGAATTACATTTATGCTGCCTTTGTGTCCTTTTTAGAGCTTGAAAATTTGGTCACAATTCACTTGCATTGTACGGACAAATAAATATATATCCATTCAAATGTCTTTGTTGGTGTTCCGTGGAAGAAAGAAAGTCACCAGTTTGATGTGGCAAATGATGAGTAATGATGAGAGAATCATAATTTTTGGGTGGACTATTCCTTAAAGAATGAGCGATAGTACTTTTTTCGACCTTAGCAAAACTAATAACATTTAGCATACTTTCTAACCAAAGCATGTTACCACAAAGTCAAGTTAATGACAATTACCAGGAAAGTAGCTAGAATAAACAAGGCTTGCTAACCTAGGCCCAAACCATGAGAAACGGCACATTTCCAAATACACTTAAGTTCTAATAATATGAGACTGAAAGGTAGACAAGCCATTGGCAACTTTTAAAGCCAGTAACAGGATCTTGAATTGAATTTGTGAGAAAATGTCCCGAGGTTAAAAACAAGGCTAGCAGCAGCATTATGGATGAGCTTGAGTAGATGTATAATGGTGGTATAGGCAAAGAAGTTCTATGCCTTAGGTAATTAAAAAACAAAAAGGGTAGAATAGATCTCCACTAATGACAGGATTAAGAATAAGAGGCATTCATTTTACGCAGATTTGCCCCACTGCATTTCTGCACAACGTGCTAAGTGCACTAGCTCTAATTGGCTAAAGCTGGAGCCGAAACAGCATCAATTAGACAGCTCAGTCGAAGATCTCCTGAGTTAAAGAACTGGTGCGGAACAAAAAACAGGCTTTAGACGTACGCAAGTAAGAACAAAGAGAGGAAACAGCAAAAGAACCTGAAAGCTGGCCCTGACACATACAAACACTTTCATCATTAAAAAAGAACTTTGAAAAAGGCTCTTCTTGACATCAGAGGTAAGCGCATCTGGATTTCCAGCCTCCACAAAACCTTGGGGGTCTGACTGACAGGTTTGCCTGATTAATGGATGGCGTCTTGACTCTTCATCTTCTTTGTATGTTATCCGCTATGACTTTCAAAAGACCCTCACAGAGAGCTATAGAGACACATCATTGTTGGTGTGGGAATTAGGACCTCAAGGTGAAGGGAGTGAATGGACTGCATCCAACATTGTGACAACCTTAATGAGATCATACTTCATCACTGACTTGGTGTGCTGTGTCACAGCTGACACAAACCACATGATACTAGCACACATCAATGACTAACTAGTCATAACAGATATTCCTGTGGATTGCTCTTTATCAAACATAATAAGCCACCAAAACTGTATAGAGGATGTGGCTCAACATGCATGCTCTGATACTACATAACTATACCATTTGTCCCATCTAATAGCAATAATGACAGAGGCACTCACAATGGAAGTGAAATGGGGACAATTTTTGGAGGGTTAAAAGGCAGAAGTGAGAAGCTTATAATTTTATAAAATGCACTTACATTAATTCTTTTGATAAAACTAATGAGTTACATGAGCTTTAAATTTGTTTAAATCATAATTTTTACAGCCATTTTAAAGTTTTAGGGTTTGTTGACATTTACATCGTCATGGCAACAAAGTTGTACAATTGGCTATAACTTTCCACAGAAAAGGTTATCAAGTGATTTCATCAAACTAAAATCATGTGAACATGCATACTGCTTGTGCCGATTTATACTTCTGCGTCGACCCTATGCCATAGCATTTATATTTTGCTTTGGTGTGTCTGTATCTTTCTTGCGAGTGCACAGTCAAAATGATAGTGTATGGAGTACTGAAATATTTCTGAAATAATTGCACGTTTCATAATCAAACAAATGCAATGCAATTTGTGGTTTCAAAATTTGTTTTTTTAATTAATGTAGCATTCAAAACGAGTTAATCAAAGTATGAGATTTAGGTACATATTTATCATACATGTTGCAGAGAGAAAATAATTCAGGCATATAATGTATGCTTGCTGTTAAGTTGCTCTAATATTAATAAATACATATTTTGGCATACTTTGGCTCTCCTTGCTGAAAAAACAAATCATATTATTACAACTCAACTGACCAACGCAAAACGGGTGTCATTTTAAAGCTTAAAAACTTGACCATACAAGAGGTGTTTTGTTTTCATAACTTTTAGAACTACCCCTTTAAAACCACATTATGAAACAGCATTTTTTCCATTGACAGCCATTTAAAAGTTGTGTATTCTGCAGATTTTTTTATTTGTTTGTTTATTTGTTTATTTCAAGAAATGCATAAATCACAAAAATGCATTATGTTACAGTAGATGTTTTACCAGTGACAGTTTTAGGGGCTTTTTTTAAAAATGTATTTGTGTGTAAGTTTTTACATAAAATGTTTTCAATTACTTGACAACAATTGCTGTTTGGTTGAAATTATCATTCCTTTTAGTGTCAAAAGGATGTACAAAAATAACAAGATATAATATTTTTTATATCACCTACACTGAAAAAAGTGATTAGTAGGATTTACTTAATTTTTATTTTGCAAGTTTTAGTACACTGTTTTTCTAAGTAAATTTCAATAGTATAAAATTAATTAAAATCTACTTAACTTCATGACATTAAAGTGAGTACATTTAACTTAAATATTTCAATTTGTAAAGTAACTTTCACTTACAAATCTGATGTAGGATACTTTTATAAAATTATAAATTAACATTTTATTGTAACATTTCACATTTTGAAATGTCCTTATAAACACATGTTGAATCATGTACCACATGACATACGGAAGCCTTCCACAGGTTAGCTTAATGAATGCTATGTAGTCTATTAGACAACATCACCTTGCATTACAGGATATAGAACAAGATAAAGGGCTGACCCTAAACACTTGGTGCGCAAAACAAGATGACGATAACAATCAAAAGGTAATTTTTTGTATCATGAACAGGTTGCTTTGTAAAGAAAATGAACTTCAGACGTCACAAAACAAGAAGTTACCAAATGTAAAAGCAAATTCAACAACAAAAACTATGTAAATAAACTTGCAAACAGTGATACCGCAAGCTCATTCATTATTTAAGCTTGGTGCATTCTGGGAACACCAGCTTGGAAGAGTTAAGTAACTACTTATTTTATTTACCTGTGAAATTAACTCAAATGAGCAAAAATAAATATGATTTGGGTTTTCTACTTTAGGATTGATATATGATGATGCACTGGAAAGAAAACAAACAATCATGAATAACATTTACTTAAAGTATATATATTATAAATAACATTAAATATAATAATATTTACTATAGAGAATTAAAGTACAAATGTAAAATGTATTTAATATTTTCAAGTTCATGCTTAAACTAACGTATTCAGTGTAGTAAGTACTTAATCTTTTCTGCTATATTTAATTCACCGCAAAATAATTTTTCATTGCAGACTTAGTTGCTGATACATCTCAACATATTGTATTTTATCAGCTGATGTCGGCTCTTTCACTATTTTTCTCTTCTTATTTTTGCCTCTTTGCACCTTTTCCATGCTCCTGTTTGACAAAGCCTTTTAATATATATAAATATATATATATAACTGATCTTATTTTCCATTTTAAAGCCACATCATTTCTCTTTGACAACAGTATGTACTGTACTTCACACACCATGTTCCTGTTAAATTGTAACACAGGTTCTATTTCACTTAAAGCCAATTTGCATGCATAAACATTTTTTAAATATTCATTACTAAGTAATTAGGTCAAAAGGTGGATACAGTATTAATCCACTTCTCCACAATTGCCTCCTCGGTCTGTACATGTGTGTGTGAGTGTGGCAGAACCCTGTTGTGTTGATTGTTGCACATTAATCCAAGGATATATCAAGAGATATTGACCCAGTTCTTACTGCGACATAGGAGTCATAATGTCAAGGATTGTACAATAAATAGACTATAGTGTTTCAAATCCTTGCAGTGCAATAGGTCAATGTTCAGTTGACTGGAGATTGACGAGGGAGGATTGATTTCTGTTATCAGTATATATAATAAGCGAGGGCCATGCTGACGCTGAGCAATAACTGCTTGATTACACAGTGTGTCTGTCATCGCAATCTGAAAGTGACTCTAACAAGCTCAGCAGCAAGCTGGGGAATACACTCTTTTATGAGCTTGGAGCCTGGCGAGACGCAAGGTGCCGTTTGATGTGCAGAGCCGGTAATGAGCGCACGTCCAGTGTCACACACCATAACGTCGATCAAAGTCAAGGCAACCATGGCAACGGTACATCTCGGATAGCACGCCGCCTTGTCTTTTTAGAGGCTCTCATCATATTTAGAGAGGATGAGCATTTAATGATGCTGCAGGTGGCACTGTTGAGACTCAATACTTGTTATGGCAGAGTGATAAAGTATGATAGTTAATGTCAACAGAGAAAACAGAGAACGGACAGGTTATGTACGTCTTTTGTAATTCATTTGTAGTTACATACTGTAACTGCAATGTCACAGGCCTGTATTTTTATTACCATTTCCAACCGTTCTTCCAATTTAAAGTAACAATTCACAACCTCACCTTTACATTCTCCAGGGGTAATAATAATAATAATAAAAAGCAACTAACCATATAATCGCACATAGTTAGCTAGCAAAATAAATAGGCTTAATATCTTTTAAAGCGAGAAGGAAACGTTTGGCATATATTTTCTTGTTTATGTCAAAGGTTGTGTGTCCAAACAAGCACTTTTTGTGCATTTTTGCACAAATTCATCTGTAAAGAAAATATCCTAGTCCTATTTTTCTCCAAAATCAAAAGAAACACATAAGAAGTTATATTTTTCCATATAGAAAATGAACAACCTAGTCTTTAGAATTTACATGCCACTTTCTACATTTTTCGGCAGTTTCCTGATCAAAATTAGCACTAGATGAGTTATAACAACTGTAGGTTTTATTCACTTTCACGCAAATCACCTGTTCTGTGGCTGTTTATAAAGACTTATTCTTCATTCTATTACTCACACACTGCTATGATATGATATAGAAACAATTTTACTATAATGCATCATTAGAAAAACGATACATTTGAACACTTGTATTACAGACCCAACAACATTTACACACGTAATCCAACAAGATTAGCTTCCGGTCTAGCTCATCTTACAGAGTGTTTGACTTTGGACTCTGAGACCGAGAATCAGGCCCAGTCAAGGATGCTTGGAGTGAAAGTGCAATGAAAATCCCATAGAAGTGACACAAAATTACATGGTTTCTTCAGTAAATGTGCTTTTCATGTCGAATTTGCTTTTAAAACACTATTGGTTAGGTTTAGGTTTTGGTTTAGGGTAAGGATTTCTGTTTTCAGACAAATATTTCCATCTAGTATTCACCTTAAAAACCTTGTCCGATTACAACATTATTTCACTCGCTTTTGGGTGCCCCCCGAAGGACATTTCACTGGGAAACTGCAGCAAAATGAGTGACGAAGCACGTCATTTTGGTTTGCAAAAATGTTTCCATTGTAAATTTCATCAGATCAAGCTGAAAATAAAGCTTATTTAACTGCCATTATGATTTTTTCCATTGTGACATTATTTTCATAAAAAAATCACCTTTAAAATCCATATTCTCATTACAGCAATGCAAAAAAAGATGTCATTATGATTTTCTCATTACTAAAATTTGTGACAAAATGTTAAAGTATTTATACGTTATAGTAGTATTCCCTTTCTTCCTACTGCCTTTCATTTTTGCTGATTTGAATTTTAAAAATCATAGTACAACATTAAAGTAAAAAAAAAAAATACTGTGTTACGGAAATGAGAATTATCATTTAAAACAATGGGAATTGTTAAATTAAAACGTTTGGATGCATTACAGTGATGAGAATTGGGGGAAAATGTGTTTAAGTGTCCTGAAAATTATGTCACAATTAAAAAAATATTAATAGTCCTTCAATATCTTTATGAAAAATATAATGTCTTATTTGTACTGATTTAAAACATGAGTTAAATTTGACTGAGTTTCCCGATAACGTTGCAACTTAAGCTTTTACGATCATCTTAACGAACGTCGCTCGTTATTTTTCGATAGAGTAATGCCTGTTTCCCAAACAAGCATGTAGATTGCTCGTAATAAAGTAGAACTTAAGTGCTGCATTACAGGAGCTGTCCAGTCCAAATGTGCAGATATCACTTTGGCAAATATGTCCAGAGTTTGTCTTCTCAACATGAAACTAATGTGGAAATACTGACAAACATGGAAGTTGTTTGTAGCCTTCTCAAGGCACTGACAATATGTGAATATATTACTGAATATGTTTCATATTACAGAATTTAATTATAGAAATAATGATAGCTTTAGTAAGACGAAGTTTCAGATGTATTGATGCTCAAACATAGAGATTAATGAAAGTGCCACAATAAATGCATGTAACGTGACTGCACGTGATGTGAATCATAAGCAACTCTCATGTAGCCTAATGTTTTTGGGCTGGAAACTGAACAAATATGCACAGAACAGGATTAAAATGATGGGCATCAGTATTGAACTACTCATAGACCTACAGTCTCTAAATATTAATAGATCATCTGGTTAGAGTTCAAGGCACTGTGTACTTGTAGCCTTACTGCCATAATGCATTAGGCAATTTGTTACAGCCTTGTAAAAAGACTATAGGCAAGCCGATTTGAAACATACATTGGAAGAAGGAGGAAAAGAGAGAGAGAGAGAGAGAGAGAGAGAGAGAGAGAGAGAGAGAGAGAAGAGAGAGAGAGAATCTTTCATTGCACACTCTCACTCTGATCTTCTCTAACCAAATTTGTATTATTTCTTGGGCATATTTATTTAAGTTTTAAACTGCCTAGTCACATTACATTTCTCATGTCTTCTTAAATCATCTGTTTAATAAGAACATATCATCTTTCTATTGCAATTCCAATTATGCTTATCAAAGAAGGCTAATATAACGTTATACTGTATTACATATCTTGTAGTTTAGACCTATCACATTGCTTGCGCAGACTGCGGAAACTGCCTATTGATTTCATAGCGAATTTTTCAACACGTTCTATCCTCTGACATAGATTACAATGGCTTTCCAATGATCAAAATATATTAATACAATGTATTAAATTACCAATTGTCTTTGATAAGCTATGAAAGATGCCAGATACATTTAAGTTGCACTTAATGGACTTAAGAGTGGTTCAAAGCTCTCGTTAATTTATAAATGTTTTTATGAACTACATTTCGTTACTACACGTTTTAAACTAAACGTGCCTTAGAGATGAAGTACTACTTAAGTGCTACTAACAATATACTTAGTGCTTCGGGAAACTAAGCCAGGGACATATACTTGAGAGGTTTATTGAGAATTAACCCGGTAGAAGCTAGCAACATTATGCGTATGCCAACTTGTTCTTCCATTCATGGTAATATTGATAACCTACATGTCATTGTTTTAATTTACTTTTGTACAAAAAACTAAATGTTTGGGTGCTGCAATGGTCCTGAAGAAAAAACATTTAAAAGCCACTGTCCTAATGTGTTTTGATGACTTGAAAATATCCCCAATAGCACTATTGGAAATGTCTCTCTTTGTCCCTTATATTCAGTAGAATGTGTTATTTTTTACCAAGATGAATTTAACACACTATAGGCTTGTTTAATATAGTATTAGTGATGGATGGCAACAGTACCTGATCGTATATTGACATAGACAGGTCTATGTGCTTTTTATCTTTTTCCAGAGCTCTGCTTTGGATTACAGCAGCCAAGACACAGATAAGGGATGACATATGAATATACCTAGTCACCATCAAGCTATGTTCAAACAAACCATCAGAGAGCAAACATATGAAGTGTTCATTCAACTAAACCTTGCATTTTCCAGGCTTTTGACCATCACTGGGAGGCAGAAGGATGTCTAGTATACACAGACAGATGGTTTAAGCCTTTGTTCCAAAAAGAATGATGTCTCTCTTTCCAATGTGGACTTTAGGAGGAACACCCCAACATTGACCCGCTCACCTTTCTAAACAGCGCTGTGGCAGCAGTGGAGTCATTAAGGTTTATGGGATCTATCATCTCACAGGACCTGAAGTGGGAGACACACATTGACTCCAATGTGAACAAGGCCCAGCAGAGGTTGTACTTCCCTCACCAGCTGAGGAAGTTCAACCTGCTACAGGCGTTGCTGATACAGTTCTACTCAGCAGTCATTGAGTCTGTCCTCTGCACTTCAGTAACTGTCTGGTTTGGTGCAGCTACGAAATTGGACATCAGAAGACTTCAAAGGAAAGTTTGGACTGCTGAGAGGCTTATTGGTTGCCCCCTGACCTCCCTTCAAGAACTATACACTTCCAGAGTGAGGAAAAAGGCTCGAAATATTACTCTGGACCCCACTCACCCAGCCCAATACCTTTTTGGACTGTTGCCCTCTGGATGGC
Source organism: Xyrauchen texanus (assembly GCF_025860055.1). Taxonomy (NCBI): domain Eukaryota; kingdom Metazoa; phylum Chordata; class Actinopteri; order Cypriniformes; family Catostomidae; genus Xyrauchen; species Xyrauchen texanus. The sequence goes on from NC_068280.1 coordinate 44,590,262, forward strand.
GCTACAGAGCACTGAGCACCGGAACGATCAGGCACAAGAACAATTTATTTCCCTCAGGCTATTATTCTCATGAACAGTTAAAGCTGCCCCACTGAGTAATAATTATGTGCGTGTTTGTGTGTGTGTGTGTGTGTGTGTATATATATATATATATATATGTATATATAATCTTATTGTGTATTTCTATATATACATATATTTTCTATTCACTTTTTACTTGTATTAGTCTTGTTGCTGTATTGTTTGTGCACTGGAAGCTTCTGTCACCAAGACAAATTCCTTGTATGTGTAAGCATAATTGGCAATAAAGCTCAGTCTGATTCTAATACAAGTAGGACAGCCTTCTGAATGTAGTGGGATTATGCAAGAAGAAGACCTGTGCATGAGGGAAAATGGAACTTTGATCTATCTATGGTACCCACATTTATACATTACACCTATGCATTCCATGCCATGCATTGCATCCGAACTATTCATAAACTATCGTTAGGCATTATAATGTAGAAGACACATATGCTCAAAGCACATAGCTCAGATATTTGTTTGCCATTTAAGAATGAATTGGTCCATTTTGAAAGCAGTATTGACTCTATATGTTAAAAATGTGTTTATTCATCAGTGATCCATGACTCCAATGTGAATATCTAATTTAAAACAATAGTAAGCACTTGAATATTTTTATGGTCCCTAGAGTCCACAAGATTCTCCACTGGAAGATGAATCGCACAACATGCAAAGCACATTTGAAAAGGTGTCCATACAGAATGTCTATAAACATACCTTAGAGAAAGAATGCCTATATATATATTTGCTTGCATGGCAGTTTTATGATTGTTATATAGATCACTTACCTTCATCCAAGGAAACAAAAAACTCCAGGTCAGATGTTGATGAGGTAATAAATCTGTGTCTGCATTGTCAAGATTTTGGTTTTAAAAATGTTTTGTCATTACAAGTTATGATGAGTTGGTGGAATCAAATACAATTGCTGGTGTTATAACAGTAATCTACAGAGAAACTCTGCTAATACGCCAAGCAAATCCGAGCAATGTCCAGCGTTCTGAAACGCTCTGATGCGGAAACTGATTTCACCCGTTCTATAGAGCTTCATTGCCGTTCTTAGGTAGCGTTCGACGTGTTCTTTCCTTCCATTTGCGCTATATTTTTTAATATTCTTTGAACTATACCTATAAACATGCGTCACATTTGGTCATTGCGTCTCGCGTCTCTTTTTTTTCAGCTTCTCCAAGCCACGCATGACGGCATGTCAATTGAAAAACAGTTAAACTTTTAAAAACGCTTCATCTCGAGACACCGTTCCAGTTTTCGAACGCCAGAACGCATCCTGTGTGAACGCTGCTTTACTGAACAATGCACTCAATTATTGCCTATGAAGAACAGCAAGTGAATAAAAGATTCGCAACGATTCTCAGCGATAAGTTTGGAATATGAATCGTTGGTCAGCGAATCTCTCTTATATTATTGGGCTTTATTCGGATAACATCTCACGTGTAAACTGAAAACATAAAAGGTCAAAAAATTGTGCAAGCGAATCAAATAGATCGAAATGAAACGACAAGCTCCATATATTTAAGTTTCATTCTGCGTGGGCTATCGCGCAGGAGCTGTATCGATAGATGAAGTGCTCTCAACTGGTTCGAAAACAGTCGCAAAGGAGCAGCCGAACTCGGAATACTAATTTCCTCGTGCCCTTCGGTAAGACGGCCTTGGTACAGGTAGGAACCCAAAAATGTTTCCCCACAGAACAGCGAGAAATCAGCCTCACGCGAGCTACGTAGCCTATCTGACCGGTGCGCAGAACCCAATGAAGCAGTGTAATCGATGAATTGCCTATCAACATAAATGACACTTGTGTTCCTAACTGCTCTATTGAAACATACAGCTGAGTTCGATGCAATGTTTATCGACTGTCATTTAATGCCTCTTTAAAGCTCTAAGGATAATGTGGGTTCAGCGTTACCATTTAAGATGACAAGTCTCCCGTCAGGTTCTCATGGATTTATGAAGAGAGAGAGAGAGTGTTGGTCTGTTGCTCTCATTCACTTCAGATGTGAAGAACTGCAAAATCCAGTACTGCAGACGCGACCGGGCATCAAACATCAAATGTCCGCTGTTGGAACAAGTCACTGCGGCAGCTACAAATCTCCCGGTCCGGAGGAGCACACTGTGATTCATTCGAGATTAACGCGTGATGGAGAGTTCGTATTTTTCCGTGTTTATCCCGTTCTGAGCAAGAGTGCCTATACTTCTCACCGCCAAGCGGTTGGACTGAGCAGCCAGTCAGAGGCTGTCAGATAACACACACACACACACATACACGCCCGCGCGCGCGCGCGTTGGTGCGGCTATTCTTATGAGGACTCTCCATAGACATAATGATTTTTATACTGAATGAACTATAGATTCTTTACCCTAACCCTAACCCTCACAAAAACGTTTCATTTTTACATTTTCAGTAAAAAAAAAAAAAAAAAAAGTATGTTTTTTTTAAGAGATTTGAATTATGGGGACACTAGAAATGTCCTCATAAACAACATTTATAGCATGATACCCTTGTAATTAACAGTTTGTAACCTAAAACAATTCCTCGTAAACCACACACGGGGGAAATTGGGGGGTGACTGAGGATGATTGGCTGGTTGTTTTCACTTGGAGATTTTCATTGTCAACATTAATGTGGGCTTTTCACACTTTTATGGTGAAAACCTTTGATGAACTTCCACCATGTTTTAGGCTACTTTGCACCTTGTCCATACTTTGTCTTGGTTTAGTAAGAGGCTAATTCTATTTAGTCATGTTTCGAGATTTCACACTGTTTGGAAATCCTTGGTTAATGTTCTTATTTGCATACTAGATTAAGAACATTCATTTGACAAGCAGAGCAGGCAACCTGTTTTAAAATAATATTCAGGATTCCATGCAAGTTAAGCTAAATCGACAGCATTTTTGGCACACTGATTATCACATAAATGAAATTCGACTCATCACTCCTTTCCTTAAAAAAAAAAAAAAAAAGGGTTACACTGAAGGACTTACGCTATGGAAGTGAATGGGGCCAATCCGTAAACATACTCAAAATACTGTTTCAAATGTATAGCCACAAGACATAAACAATAAGCTGACATTTACTAAACTTTCCTGTCTAAATTTCATTGCCATGATGAAGTAATGCTGTAAACCCCAAAACGACTGTAAAAATGAACAATACAGCACAAATAATACACATGTTTTAACAGAAGAATTAATATAAGTGCTTTTAAAAAAGGAAAATGTTCACATTTCTGCCTTTAAAGGGATATTTTGCCCAAAAATAAAAATCTTCTCATCATTAACTCACCCTCATGCCATCCCTGATGTGTACGACTTTCTTTCTTCTGCTGAACACAAACAAAGATTTTTAGAAGAATATCTCAGCTCTGTAAAACCATACAATGCAAGTGAATTGTGGCCAGAACTTTGAAGCTTCAAAAATCACATAAAGGCAGCATAAAAGTTATCCACATGACTTCATAGGTTAACTCAATGACTTCAGAAGTGATAAAATAGGTGTGGGTGAGAAACAGATCAATATTTATGTCCTTTTTACTTTAAATTTACTTTTATGCTACCTTTATGTGATTTTTGGAGCTCGGAAGTTCTGGCCACCATTTACTTGCATTTTATGGTTTTACAGAGCTGGGATATTCTTCTAAAAATATTTTTGTGCTATACATAAGAAAGTCATACACATCTGGGATGGCATGAGGGTGAGTAAATTATGAGAGGATTTTCATTCTTGGTTGAACTAACTATTTAACTACTCCACAAAATGTCCACATTCACATTTTTCCTTCTTTTTTTTTAAGAAAAAGGAGGAATAGGTCAAAATTATATTTAGTGGCCATCACCATTATGCCACAAATGCTGTCCATTGAGCTCAACTTGCGTTAAACCATTAATAAACGGAAGTGGCGGGAAGACCAGCAGGTGCACATCATCACATCATTAGCTGGGTAACTCCTAGCCAATCACATGTAAGCCAATGCTTTATAAGTCCGCTCACAATCTATCAAATATCTGTTTCGGTGTGCTAACACTGCAACCTCCACCTCCTCCCCACCACCACCAGTTGAGCCCTGTCCCGCAGGGGGGTAGGCTCCTCGCCCCTGCCTCCTATCTTCGGCAGGACATGACGGTTCCGGGTACAACTACCTCAGACTGCCGGACGGGGCCTACGCCAAAGAGAGAGACATCACCTCCCGTTTTACATCTATCAAGTAAATGGCATCTCAAACCTCACTCAAGCCTGCGTGTCTTCCGATAGAACTGCTTGTCCATCCATCACTCCAGACATTTTCAAGTGAACATGAAATCAAAATTCACCCTATTTATTTTCTTAATACATGTTCCTAATCTTATTTTAAACGATTTATCGGTTCACGTTATTCTAAAGGGGGTAAAACAGTTCATCTTTGTTATCTTTCATCAAAGAGTTTGCTCAACCTCCGAAATGACACTTTTTTGGCTGACGTCACCAAAACTTATTTTGACCCCTCCTCTCCAACCAACTTTCATAGAGACAACATGTCACAATCCAATCCTAGGGGAATAAAATCAAGTCTCACACTGCAAATATCCTGTTTCACTGACAAATCTGTCATATTATTATGGTAGTTAAATGTGTTGTGAATGTTTTAATGCTAAATGTTTCCTTCAGATTCTGAAACTAAACAATGTGTGAAAGTGCCTGTGCCTGTGCATATTTAATGAGGCAAGTATTGTTCAGTTATTTGCTCATCTGTTGCTAAACAACTCGCTGTAACATTCTAAAAAAAATGTTTTCCACATCAGGTTAGCACCACTTACCATATAACCTAGGGTTAAAAGCTGTGCAAACCTCCTTTCAAAATTTCAAGTGCGAAACGTTACTTAACCCAGGGTTAAAAGTGGCCTTTACCAGGGCTTGAAAAACACGTTAACCAAGGGTTATGTAGTGTGAAAAGCCAATTGGTGTCTTTGACAGTGACATTGTGCACATCTAACATCCTAAAATGGAGAGTGTCACCCCTCTTTTCAACACCTACAGCATAAAGCAACAGCAGGGATAGTGGTATCAGTGTGCTTGGTGATAAGTGCTGCAGTTCACGGTGGTTTCATTTAGAGCAGGGGAAAGTGATACAGAGAGCACCAGCTTAGAATAATTAATAATTTTTTGCATTACCTGCCATACCAATGTACTGCACCTTGAGGCTTGTGAAATTTTAATGAACCAATAAAAGTGAGCATCTAAGAGTTTTATAGAGCCTTCTTGTTATAATCTACTAAATGTTTTAGATACTATTTTTAAAATACTTTTTGTCCCCAAAGGCATCACTTTTCCAAATTTATTTGTGATCAAACTCAGTTCCTGGAGGGCCACAGTCCAGTAGAGTTTAGCTCTAACCCTAATTAAACACACCTGAAGCAGCTAATTAAGGTCTTCAGGAGTGCTTGAAAATTACAAGGAGACAAGTTAGTACAAGGCTGGAGCTAAACTCTACAGGGCTGTGACCCTCCAGGAACTGAGTTTGACACCCCTGTGTAGATCAAGCTGAGTGCTGACAAAGCAACCAGACATCATTATCAAATAATTGCTTTGAAAGGTCACAAAAGGTAAGGACTTTTCAAATGTGGCTGTTCGCCATATACCTCAAAGACAACGTAGAAGATGTAATTCTGGCTCATTTTCAAATATCTTTTAGCGTTATAAACTCACAAATGCCTTCCTATTTTCAAACGAACCAATTAATACATCAAAATGAGTTACAACTCGCTGTAGGATTTCATTCAGTTAGGAACACAAAGGCCTCAAATGCGTTCAGTTAAAGTTTGTGAAGCTGTTACTTTTAGCTGCCGATCCAAGTCATTAATTTTAACTTCTGAAGAGCAACTGAATGCAAACTGGAGCAATTTATGACATAGAACAGCCTCGTTTTCCCCAATTCCCTTACCCAAACACTCAACAGGTGAAGTTTGCAATGCTCTAAATATATCACTGCATTTCCCATCACAACCTCCTCTGCTTAAAAACAATAGGCATTCTCAAGAACCTGGAGACTTTTGTAACTTGATGTCCTCAGAAGAGACATGCTGTCACAAGTGTATTATAAAGGCATTTGTTCCAAAATATTCTTTTATTGTAATATAATTATCTTTTCTGGAGCAAATACCAAAAACTTCTGATCACACGGAAACTCGACATGTTGCTAACTAATGTTTCGGTGCCCTGACATCAACCTCATTCAACTGACGAGTTACTGACAAGCGGCATCGCCCATAAGACTTCTTTTGCATCGATTCAAATGTGTTTACCATTTTGTGGCACTACTGAAGGCATGTTGTGCGGAGACACTGGTTCTGGACCCATGGAAACCAGGAAGTAATAGTGTTCACATAAACCATGATAAGCATGATTCAGAGGTTGCATTAACCTCTTAAGATTAAATTTTTACTCCACTGTCAACTAGATTTAGGGTTGTGGTTTGAGTTAGGGCTTAAGGTTGATAAAATATACATTCCGGTTGACTATTTTATCATTTACAACTAAAAACAACTCACTTAACAACTTGCTTTTGGTGCCACTTGGTGGACATTTCATCTGGAATACGTGCCCATACATTCAACAACACTTCCAGCTTCTGCCACTGGGGGCAGTCATTTCAATTTCGGTAAATACAGACCGGTTTCCAACCTAGTCTCTTAGAATGAACGTTAATATAACTGAATTAGTGCAAACTAACTTTATGTATTGCGTTTCATGTTAACACTAGAGGCACTACAACAACTCTGCATTTTATTTACTTTATTTAAATCACGACTACAGGGGCTGATTATGAGTTTATTAACTATTTATTACCTATTTTTCACACTATTACTCACACACTAATATGTTATGATATCGAAACACTTTTACTCTAATGCATCGTTTGAAAAACGATACATTTTAAGGCTTGTATTACAGACTCACCTACATTTACACACGTAAGCCAGTGTGGTTAGCTTCCTCGGTAGCTCATCTGATAAGAGTGTTGAACATTAAAAATCAGAAGACCACAGTTTGAGACCAAACCGCCATCTTACGTATGCCACGTTCCAGATGAAGTCAGAGGTGGGAATATCCAAGTTGAAATTTTCCAATACCAACCCCTAGTGCGTTCCAGTCAATCACACGTCACTGTCACATGAACACATGCAAAATACATAAATACATGCACAGACTCCCAGATGCTAGCTAGCTGGCTATCTAGTAGCTATTTCACAAAGCAAAATAGGTGAAACCGTAGGCATTGCTTGATAGACAAACAATTATTATTTAAATAATCTTTTATTTTTATTATATATTGCATGTTCATACATTTCGTGCAGTGAAAATTCTTAAAGTTTGTTTTTAAAACCCAGCTCATCGTTAGCTGCCATCTTGGAAATGACGTCAAATGATGCTATACTTGCAAAAGTCAGGATTGACCGATCTACCCTGAATTCACATCTCGGATATCCTACATCAAGTGGTGTTGTAGTCATTATTTTCAAGTCGGAGGTGGAAAAATCCAGAGATCTGATTTGTATGGAACGCAGCATTATATTTGCCTTTAAAAACCTTGTCTAATTAGACACTATTTCACCTTTTTTTAACGCCCCCTGCTGGACATTTCACTGGGAAACTGCAACCTGTGTAATAAGGCATGTTATTTTGTTTTGCAAAAATGTTGCCATGGACATGTAATTTTCATGAAATTAGGCTTCTGATTTCAGTTTAAGAATTTTGACTACTGGCTCTAAATTTACATTTAGATGAGATTTTTTACATTTTCTGACGTCCAAAAATTGAAAATTAATAGAATACTTCTTCTCAACAAGCTGCACAACGTCTGTAGCACAAAGAGTGCACAGCCTGGGCAAGCGCCACTAATTATTAATCCTTCACCTTCACAATCATTTTGAAAACCATTGTTATAGTCAAACTATGCAGTACGTCTTTGGGTAGTCACCTCCACCTTTACCATACCTGTCCCTTAATGCAGGCAAGTATACAAACTTAACTAGACAAAAGCCTAGGATGACATCAGGTTTGGTCTCAGAGGGTCATGATGTGTTTATTATATATGATTACACAACTTACCCTGACAGATATTGAGACTATAAAAGTGGTTTAAGTGTAGGAAAAGTGAATGGAGAGGCAGGAAGTGAGAGGAGAAAGTCACACTCTCTGTTTCCTGTTTGAGTGCAGCTCATTGGTCTTTTTTGAGCTTGGCATTGAGCCCAGGCACCCTGGGACACACTCACGTCTTTACCTGAACGCTCGTTTAAAAGATCTGCTTACTCATTCACACACTTGGCACCATACTGAGAGAGCAAGAACAGACAGAAAGAGATAAGAAGAGAGTTTGATGTACTTCCCCTGTTCAGTTTCGCTTCCTTGATCAGCAAAATAACTTCCTGGACCTTGGCAGGTTCTGTGTGTGTGTACAGAGAGATTTAGAAAAAAAATGTGTTTTTTTACAAAGACATTTTACAAAGATATCAGAAGTTATGAGGGCTGAACATGAAAGAGGTGCCATGAGAATCTTGAAAGTGGCTTCCCCATGAGAACTGGGTGACTGTTTGATGGGTTAAACTGAGCAACCTACATCTTCACTGTCTAGAAGGGAAAAGTAAAGAAATAAAGAATGGAAAGGTATGTACTGGTTTGGCAGGCTGGTAGGCTTATAGGAGGATAGAAGGACAGATAGACAAAAACAGATATTGCCCAATTAACCAGCAGTCATACAGATTGAAAAAAAGGTTTACTATAGCAATCTTAGGCTGTTAACTCTATACAAATATATGCCTACCTGTAGTAGGAAGAGTCATTGGTCTACAGTGTGGCCAGTCCATCCCTGGTCAACATATGTCATTGGGATTGAGATGTTGCAGGGGTTGTCGACGGTTTTTACAATAGAATTCTGAAAATGCACAGAAAAAGTGTATAGCCTGGTTATATAGAATGCATTCAACAGACAAATAATTTGAGATGGCAATTTAAGTTGGTTGTTAGACTTCGTCTTTTGTCCAGATTTCTGTACTATATTAGATTTTTCTGTTTAATGTCAAAATGTCTCATATTTTATGCATCGATTTACAATCAGCTCTATTTTGCTCTAGGCTGCAATTCTAAACTTTTCAAGCTTCGGTACAGATACTAGCTGCCCTCCTGCTCTTTCTACATCTCTCAGATTGGTACACACATACATACAAACACCTAAAACTCTATTCTGACTGCTAAACAAAGGCAGAAAACAAAACATCTCCAAAAGAAGTAGAACAAAAATGTATTGCCAGTTGCTCTGTGTTATTCAAATTACAACTGAGTTTTTCACCTTTTTAAAAGAAGCAAGAAGAAGTCTACTGTGGCAATACAGTGATTGTATCAGGCTGTACCATGGTACTTTGATAAACACGTACTTAGCATAATCCAGTCATATCTCATGCATTCACATACTATATTTTCAGGGTACTACAAAGAATACCAATGTACAATCATGGTACATGTAATGTCAAGGTAATGTTTGTGTACTGTAGCTGTTATTCTTTGCTGGTAAACAATAAATTGCAGGGTTGGTTTCAACTGTGTGATGGTAAATATTCCACTTCATCAATAGCTATTTTTGTTCTCTATGGTCTAAAGTACCCTGCTACTGTTTTGAAGAGTGAGAAACCACTCTAAACGATTTAGTGCATGAGTCAGATATCTGAATGATTCCAACTGATTCGTGGAATGATTCAGACTGAATCAGACTGATTCAGCTAATTCTCCTGCTGGCAACTCTTTCAACTTTTTGTTGCCATATTTATGAATTATAGTTTTGCTCACTGACATGTATTTTTTTTGTATATTTTCTGTCTATATGGCTTAAAGTGATAGTTCACCTAAAAATCCCTCATGCTATCCCAGATGTGTGTGACTTTCTATATTCTGCAGAACACAAACAAAATATTTTAGAAGAATATCTCATCTTTGTATGTTTAGACAGTGCGAGTGAATGTGACCAAAACTTTCAAGCTCCAAAAATCACTTAAAGGCTGTATAAATATAATCCACATGACTTCAGTGGTTAAATCTATGACTTCAGAAGCAATATGATAGGTGTGGGTGAGAAACAGATCAATATTTAAGTCCTTTTTTTCTATAAATATCCACTTTCACTTATTCTGAAAGTGAAAGTTATTTAAATGTTGGTCTGTGTTTCAGCCAAAGTGATCACATTGTTTCAGAAGACACAGGCTACGTCTACATTAATCTGGATACATTTGAAAACTGCGTTTTCGTTTCAAAAAGCTCTCTGTCCACACTAGCGTTTTCAAGCCTTTTCCAAGAGTTGCTCGTCCACACTGAAATGTATGAAAACGCTTAAATCATGTTACTATGCATGCGGAAAATCCCCATTGCATGTACGGTCTGAAACGCAATTGTTCTCATGTTCCGTCGCCAGAAACCAATTCCGAGTAAATTTCCCTTCGCCTTAGAAGGAACGCAATTTGATGGTTGTACAAAGTAACATTTATTTTTTAACAACCAAAGTGAGTATCAAGTACAACAGCACCGCTGAAACATGGGCCACCATCTTGATTGTTTTGGTTGGATAGATCACATGACTGTGTCACATGACAACAAATACATCATCATTTTCAGATATATCTGTTTTCACAGTCCACACTACAATTTGAAAACTGCATTTTTAAATTAAAAAAATTTCAGTTTTCGTGGACAAAATTCACCTTCTCCATGTGGCCGGAAGGCCAAAACGGAGAGAAAAAGATGCGTTTTCAAACAAAAACATATTCGTGTGGACAAGGCAATATTCTGAACCACTGGAGTCAAATGGATCACTCTTATGCTGCCTTTATGAGATATTTTTGAGCTTGAAAGTTTTGGTCACTTTTCACTTGCGTTGTATGGACCTACAAAGCTGAGATGTTCTCCTAAAACGCTTTGTTTGTGTTCTGCAGAAGAAAGTCATACACACCTGGGATGGCATAAAGGTGCGTAAACAATGAGAACATTTACATTTTTGGGTGAACTATCCCATTTAATAAACATACCAAATAATGTCTTAATGAAAATATAAAAAATGCAAAATATTTTCAGTGAGGGTCAGGTTATGGTATAGAAAATATCATTAGCTCAGTATAAAAACAAGAGAAGTCAATGGAATGCCTGACCGGATCTATGGTTGCTGGGGTGGGCTTTGCCCTAACCCTAACCCAAAATTATCCCTATACCCCCCAAAGTGCGCAAGTGAAGCAAAGGGGTCAAATTGTATTTGCATGACGCTAATGCTAACCCAAACACTAAACAAAATGTGATGAAACTTAAGACAGGCTTAGTTCAGTCGACGCCCCTCCATTATACGTTATTGCCCCCTAATGTAACCATTGTAGATCCAGGCCTGATGGAAAGTCCTTCTCACCATGATTGTGTGTGTGTGTGTGTGTGTGTGTGTGTGTGTGTGTGTGTGTGTGTGTGTTTGTTGGTTCTGATTATTTGTGTCTGGTTTCTTCTCTGTTCTTGGGCCATATGGCACAGTACAAATCTTTCATTGCATTTCAAAGGGCATTTATGCAGGACACCGTCTTGTCAGTCAATAAACCATATGCCCTCATTCGCTTTCTTTCATGGTCACTGGTGGGTTGCCGTTCTCATTTCCAAAAGTGACTCTACATTTATATCTCTGCCTCTGTATGAGTTCTCACAGCATAGGCTAATAATCTACAATCTGCAATCTAAGACTAAGTACAGACTAAGTCTGAGTGTGGTTGTTTTTTCTTTTTCACTATTCTAAACATTTTTGCAATTTACTTGGAGTAAATAGTCTTTTGGCATGATGAGAGAATTTTTTAAATGATAAGTACTCAAACTGTCTCAATTTTCTCCTATTTGCGTTATTTTTCTTGTTATTTGCACATTATTTCTCGTATTTGGTGTTAGAAAATCAGGAATATTTACAATAGAAAAGCTATATAAATGTCTGCGAAACTTGTCTGAGCATAGGGCTATTAAAAACAGTGGCTTTGGGGTAATTTGAGGCTGAAATAAATTAAAGTTGCAGAAATGTATCTCAAACCATTATAAGAGAAAGAGTAAGACATTTAGAAATGAGATGAGCCAGTGAAAAGCACCATGAATGAAATGTGCCCCAACTGCTGTTAATTAATTTCCTCCTTCACTCTTCCAGTTTTCATTCAATACTGTGTGCGTGTGTGTGTGTGTGTGTGTGTGTGCGTGCATGTGCGTGCGTGTGTGTGTGTGTGTGTGTGTGTGTGTTTGATGTTCCAGAAAGTTATTTCCCTGGCAGACTGACAGTGACTTTAATGGATAAATGTTTAATTTCATTCCTGGGTAGAGAATGAATAAATGTGACTTGATGTTATTTCAACTTCTCTTCATACCAACACGCACGTACATACAGTCTGACCTCGTCAGAATCTATTGGCATGGTGGATCGTCAGTGAAATCTACCTAATTTAAAAAGAGAAACCATTACAACACATACCAAACTATCAACTTCATTACACTTTTCGATGAGTATGTGTGCTTTATCTTTTATCTTTAACATATACCATCTCTCCTCCTCATACACACATACAAACAGATCCAGTGTTTCTATCTATTGTAGAGTGGATCTTGCTGTATGGGCATATTTTTTTGGTCTTGGGGTGGATAGCAGTTTTCCAGCTCAGTGCCCAATGCTGTGAATGCCCATGTCTGAGCACTGTACTACTACTGCAGCCACCATCATTCCAAGGTCAAACTGATTATTCCCCCTGGACAGCAGAGAAGCTGTGTCAGAACACCCTAGCAACCACTTTGCAGCACCGTAGTAACCACACAGAACAACCTAACAACCACCTAGCAATGCCCTACCAACCACCCAACCCCATAGTTATCACCCAGAACACCCTATTACAACCACCTAACAACACATAGAACACCATAGGAACCACTTTAAAGCACCTGTAATCACCCGGAACTCCCCAGCAACCATCAAGCAGTGCCCTAATAATACTTCCTAACAACCAAACAGAACACCCTAACAAAAACCTAGCAATGCCCTAGCAACAAATTAGAACACCCTAACAACCACTTTCCAGCACCCTAGTAACCAACCAGAACACCCTATTACAACTGCCTAGCAATGCCCTAGCATCCACTTAGAACACCAAAGCAACCACTTTACAGAGCCCTGGTAACCAGCTAGAACACCCTAGCAAATGCTTAGCAATGCTCTAGCAACCCGCCAGAACACCCAAGAGCAACCATCTAGGAATGCCATAACAACCACCCAGAACACCCAAGCAATCACTTTGAAGTGCCCTTGTGACCACCTAGAACACCCTGGTAACTATCTAGCAATGCCCTAGCAACCACCCAAAACACCATAGCAACCACTTTGCAGTGCCTTAGTAACCACAGAGAACACCCTAGCAACCACCTAACAATGCTCTATCAACCAGCCAGAACACCTTAGCAACCACTTTGAAGTGCCTATGCAACCACCCAAAACACTATATAGCAACCACCTTGCAATGCACTAACAACCACACAGAAAAACCCAGCAACCACTTTGCAGTGCCCTTGTAACACCCAAAACACCCTGGCAACAATCTAGCAATGCACTTGCAACCATCTAGCAATGCCCTAGCAACCACCCAGAACACCCTATAGCAATCATCTAGCTATGCCCAAACAACCACCCAGAACACCCTACAGCAACCATCTAGCAATGCCCTAGCAACCACCCAGAACAGCCTATAGCAACCATCTAGCAATGCCATAGCAACCAACTACAACACCCTGTCAACAATCTAGCAATGCTCTAGCAACCACCCAGAAAGGCCTGTAGCAACCATCTAGCAATTCCCTAGCAACCACCCAAAACACCTTAGCAACCACTTTGAGGAGCCCTTTAACCATCCGAATAACCACCTAGAAATACCCTAGTAACCACACAGCACACCCTGGCAACCAATTTTCAGCACCAAATTAACCACCAGAACACCCTAACAACCCCCTAGCAATGCCCTAGCAAACACCTAGCCCCTAGTTACCACCAAGAACGCCCTATAAGCAACCACCCAGAACACCCTGGCAACCACGTAGCAGTACCCTTGTAACCGCCCAGAACACCCTGGCAACCACCTAGTAATGCCCTAGCAACCACCCAGAACACCCAAGCAACCACTTTGCAATTCCCTTGTAACCACCCAGAACACCCTGGCAACCACCTATCAATGCCCTAGCAACCACCCAGAACTCCCTAGCAACCACTTTGCAGTACTGACCTCATGAAAAGAGTCAAATCTGGAAAATGTGGGAATAGTAAACTCCCACTTAACTTCAAGTTTATCAGATGTATTTGGGAAAAAATGTATCCAAGTAACTTTTAACGTCCACAAAAAAACACATACCTCAGTTCAGCGGACATGTAAAGGGAACTGTGAATTTTGACGGAAATTTACAGAGGACATTTGGCTGGTTGTGATGACTTATGGCTTCCTGCTCTGAGGGCCTTTTATATGTTAATGACTGGCAATTGTGAGTGAAAGGTGTTAGGTGCTTCAAGCTTGATGTGTTTTCAGAATACAGGGAAAGGCAAATAACTGAAAGTTTGCATTACTGCATTACTGTACAGACAAATATGCTAAAATAAACACCCTGAAGGTAAAAATTGTTAACCAAACAGTGGTGATATTTAACTCAATAATAACCACATTTTATTTTACTTTACATTTTTGACAGACATTACAGAAAATGTCAACATGCTGTTACATCAATGTGTTCTGCAATGTGTATCTTTTTCCTGAGCTATAATGTGGAGGTGTTTTTTTAAAAAAAAAAAACAACCCAATTGGCATGCTGGTCTAGGCTGGTAATGCTGGTTTGGTGCTGGTCTAGCTTGTGAACCAGCATTGACATGCTTTTCACCATCAAAAACTAGCTGGTTAAGCTGCCTGACCAGAATGGTCATTCTGATGAAGCTGGTTAAGCTAGTGTAAAAGCCTTGTGCAAAGACCAGCACACTAACATCCCATGCTGGCTGACCAGCTCCCAAAACACAACAAAAGCTAGTGACCAACAATGCTGGTTATTTCAGCTGGGGAGGCTTTAAGGTGTGTGTCTACACAGAAAAGACTTTAAAAAATAAAACTTCTCTGAGAAATATTTACTGCAGAAATGTAAGAAGTAGCCCCAGTCTCTGGCATTGTTGCCTATTCATGATTGCCCCCCTCACACAAATCCACCTCACACCCTCCTGCACAGACTTTTATTGTTCTGATCTCTGGTCAGTATTAAGTCATTTCAAATACACCAAGAGATGCTACAGACAGACTGTCAGATTGCAACATTCTAAGAATTATCTTCATTAAAATAATCCACTAACCAGGTAAAATAGATGATTTATACTGTATTAACTACCAATAATGTATTTCAATTCATCTGATTTTAACTGCATTATTATCTCTCACATAATGATTCCTCTTTTCCACTTTTTTTACCCACATGACCAGACTCAACTCTTCTGAGATTATTTGAAAAGTTAACATTCAAACTGTTGTTGCAATCTTTTAATATCCATTTTTATGTTGGTTTACCAATTCAGTCTTCCGTTACTAACTATATTTTATGTCTTTTAAGTGTCCTACAAGAATTATAATGAGACTATGGGAAAGAAGTTTTCCAACTTTCATCCTGGAAAAGGCAGAGCTGAGAGACTCATTCAAGATTGAGTTACAGACACAGGAGCACAGCCGCTGATTTATGTTTCAGCCCATGGGTGCATTTTTAAAAAATGCCTAAGGAGAAAGATTATGGGGAATTTCTCATGCTTTTCCATGGGTGCTCGACCATTCCCGTTGGTGCTCGAGCGCCTGAGCATCACCTGTGCACAGGGGTATTGTATATTCAGTGGAAATGATGTCTGATGAAGATGGTGCCTACAGGAGGCCAGTGTTGGTTGTAAAACCAGGAGCTTTGAGAAGCACTGTTCCAGGAGCTACAGAAGAGGCTTGATTCAGACCCACAAGATGACAAGTAACAGTCAGATGCCAGTTCATAGACTTAACTCTAATTGAAGCTTCACAATGTGTTTCAGGTGTTTGTACATCTTTTTTATATTTTGTATATTTCACATTTTCCTTTTAAATAAAGATCTTTAAACACAATTATTGTCTCAGCATTTATGTTGAGTCAACATTGATTAAAGGCCTGCAATAAGAGGCATAAGATAAATGCTGTTTGTGATTGGGTGGGGTACATTTTAAGTTTAACCAATCAAATTAAAGCCAATTCATGCAGTAGCCCAAAAGCTGTCAAGATTTAGGGATGTTACATCAATTTAACCAATAAAATAAAACCCAGTGTGTGAAGTGACCCAAAGGTTGTCAAGATTAGGTTACGTTTAAGGGCAGCCAATCCAGTTTGAGATAAATGATCAATAGGAGTGACCATTTTATCTAGAAGGTGAAAAATGCAAATGTGACTCCGGTATGAAAAAGGCTCCTGACAGACAACTTAAGGGGATTACTTACCATATCATCAAATGGCCATATCACGGAAGGAATCGTCAGTCTTTATAAATCCAAAATGGCATACAGTCGAATATAAATGGAACTGTGGACTTTGAGACTTGGGGCCAGTGGATATCTGAATACGTCCGAAATTCAGCGGTTTATACAGGAGTCTACTGGTCCTAATACACCTCTTATCATGCAATGACCTTTGTAACTACCCAGAACACCCTGGCAACCATCTAGAAATGCCCTATAACCACCCAGCACATCCAAAGAAAGGAAGAAAGAAAGAATGAAAGAAAGTGCACTAGTAACCACCCTTACAACCACCTTGCAATTCCCTAGCAGCCACCCAGAACACCCTAGCAGCAACTTTGCAGTGCCTTTGTAACCATCTAGCATTGCCCTATAGCCACCCAAAACACCATATAGCAATCAGCTAGCAATGCTTTAGTAACCGCCAAGAACAACCTAGCAACCACCTAGCAATGCCCTAGAAACCACCCAAAACACCCTAGCAACCACTTTGTAGTGCCCTTGTAACCACTCAGAACACCATATAGTAACCACCTAGCAATGCCCTAGCAACCACCCAGAACACCCTAGCAGCCACTTTGCAGTGCCCTTGTAACCACATAGAACACCCTGGCAACCATCTAGCAATGTCTTATAACCACCCAGAACACCCTAGCAACCACTTTGCAGTGCCCTAGCAACCATCTTGCTATTCCCAAGCAACCACCTAGAACACCTTAGCCATCACTTTGCAGTGCCTTCGAAACCATCCAGAACACCCAAGCAACTGACTAGCAATGCCCTAGTAACCACCCAGAACAACCATCCAGCAATGCCCTAGCAATAATCTTGCAAGCCCAAGCAACTACCCAGAACTCTTTATCCATCACTTTGCAGTGCCCTAGTACAACCCAGAACACCCTAGCAACCACACAAAACATCCTAAGAAAGAAAGGTCATTGTAACTGGCCCTTGAGATCACCTTGTTCATGCCGGGTGAAAACACTTCCAGCTTAGCGGACACATGCTGGACTTATAGTAGGTTCTATTAGCACTAGGTGTATGTCATCATCCTCCACAAGTGGGCCACTCAAGAACATTAACAAAGTTGTCCCGTAACCACTCCTTTGTTATCTTTGCGGTGTGCTTAGGGTCATTGTCCTGTTGGAATATGAACCTTCACACCAGTCTGAGGTCCAGAGTGCTCTGAAGCAGGTTTTCATCAAGGACGTCTCTGAAACATTGCTGCATTCATCTTTCCCTCGATCCTGACTAGTCTCCCAGTTCCTGCCGCTGAAAAATATCCCCACAGCATGATGGTGCCACCACCATGCTTTACTGTAGGGATGGTATTGGCCAGGTGATGAGGTTTCCTCCAGACATGACGCTTGCCATTCAGGCCAAAGAGATCAATCTTTGCTTCATCAGACCAGAGAATTTTGTTTCTCATGGCCTGAGAGTCCTTCAGGTGCCTTTTGGCAAACTCCACATGTGCCTTTTACTGAGGAGTGGCTTCCATCTGGCCACTCTACCATACAGGCCTGATTGGTGGAGTGCTGCAGAGATGGTTGTTCTTCTGGAAGTTTCTCCTCTCGCCACAGAGAAATGCAGGAGCTCTGTCAGAGTGACCATCAGGTTCCCTTCTCCCCCGATCGCTCAGTTTGGCAGAGTGGCCAGCTCTAGGAAGAGTCGCGGTGGTTCCAAACTTCTTCCATTTACGGATAACGAAGGCCACTGTGCTCATTGGGACCTTCAATGCTGCAGAAAATGTTCTGTACCCTTCCCCCAGATCTGTGCCTCGATACAATCCTGTCACGGAGGTCTACAGACAATTCCTTGGACTACATGGCTTGGTTTGTGCTCTGACATGCACTGTTAACTGTGGGAACTTATATAGACAGATGTGTGCCTTTCCAAATCATGTCCAATCAACTGAATTTACCACAGGTGGACTCCAATCAAGTTGTAGAAACATCTCAAGGATGATCAATGGAAACAGGATGCACCCAAGCTCAATTTTGAGTGTCATGGCAAATGCTGTGAATACTTATGTACATGTATTTGTAATAAATTTGCAAGGATGTCAAACAAACTTCTTTCACGTTGTCATTATGGAGTATTTTTTGTAGAATTTTGAGGAAAATATTGAATTTGATCAATTTTGGAATAAGGCTGTAACATAACAAAATGTGGAAAAAGTGAAGCGCTATGAATACTTCCTGGATGCACTGCATAAAACCATTGGATTGCTGTTTTTATATCCTTCGTCTTGACCTCAAGCTCCTATCTTGCCTCTGGGTGTAATTTAAGGTATGGGGTCAATGTTATTTAAAATATAAAAATAATGAAACTTCATAGTTTGTATTTGGTTTATACCTGCTTTTTAACTTTTTAACTGCTTTAAACTTTCCTGTTTGTTTTTGAAAAGCTTATTAAAATATAAAAAGCTTGTATTAGGCTTGATTAGACCTAATTCAGTAATATAGATATATAGTATAGTTTCAGTATTATGTTTAGATTAAATAATTTCAGTTTTCAGGTGAGGAATTGTCTCTCTATGTTGTAGATGCAGATTTTTTTGGGGGTAAAAGTAATAACATAAATATTAAAAAAGCATGGAGTAAAACACTTTATAGTGAGATAAATGTAATTTTGACTGGAGGGTTTGTGGTTTGAGAAAAACCTGTGAATAATTTGTCTCACCTTTATTACACTATAATGGGGGCTCATAACACACAGTGTTACACACACACACACACTCATTAATAATGCGTGGGCAAACAAGCTGATATTCCTACTATTTAGGAAGCTTGCTCTGTAAATCCTACTTTTATTCTTTGATTTCTCTTGTGGGATCATAGCGTGGGTGAACATGAAAGAAGAAGATTATAGTGTCAAATTGTCTAATAACAGCACGCATCTCGGAGCAAATCTCTTAACATCGATAACTAAAACAACAAAAGAGATCTATCATTTTAATTGGATGTGTGGGGTGTGAATTCAGCTGAGTATTATATCTTTTTTGTTCAATAGTCTAATTGGCACATTCTGAAGTACAGTTCAGTTCATTCTAGTGTGATAATAATACATATAATGTGGTTTCCACAATGCTACATTTTTAAATTTTGAAGATATTGTTGCAGAGCTTATGATTTCGTAATTTAGCAAAAAGACTGACCAGCCCTCCATCTGTTTAACCAAAGCGAACTCAATCAATGAAGATGAAAGAGCAATTCAAGAGAAGCTTTCACGAATTTCTTATTTTTCAAGTAACCCAATAGTTTCTACAGTTTTAAAGGTATTCCCACCAACTAAAAGAAGACACATAATTAAATATATGAAAATTACATTATTATATTATAGAAATAAAAATTATATTATATTATATTATATTATATTATATTATATTATATTATATTATATTATATTATATTATATTATATTATATTATATTATATTATATTATATTATATTATATTGACACAGACACTTATTATACTGAGCTGCCATCTGCTGGACTGATGTTACATAGACACAACAATGATGCGGCTTTTAACTCCAGGGTCCAAAGACGTTAAAAGTTTGATTTAGTCAACTATGTATCGCAATCACGAAAAAACCTTTCTCTTAAAATTTGTTTAAATTTTCATAGGGCTTGTGAATGAATATTTAAATATAAATGTGTTGTCATAAACGCTCCAGTCTCCATAACGGCAGATGTCAGTAGTGTTCTCACAGACGATGTCCGAATCGTGATTAAATCGCTCTTTTCAAAGGTTTGTCTGAACCGATTCCCATAGTGATATGAATCATTCGCCTGAGGAGAATTTAGGGAGTGAAACTGATAAGCTTGACACACGTTGAAATTATTTCTAAAACGTATATGCTAATATGGTGATAAATAGTCAGTTAAAGCTAATATTTGTTTCACCTCGAGAAATGGGGATAATTTAAAATGTATGACTTAGTGAATCATTTTAACCGGCTCATTTAAACAAACATTCCAAACGAACCGATTCTCTTCAATGAATCAGTTTTCCGCAGCTAGGACGCACGCACACAACAACACCAACTTCATAAGACATGAAACATTCGTGTCTAATTCACGTCAGTGTACAGACACGAGGATCTTCTCTCGTTTAATTGAGTCTCTTAAATATTGCATTTCCTCAATATACTAACTACATAAGGTAAGAATGTAAGTGATATTTAATTTGAGTATACTGAATCTAAATATGCAGGCTTGCTTATGTTTGTGCTGTTTGATGTGATATTATTTACTTCTTTCTGTTGTGTGTATCAGTGCAACAGAAGTTGCCCGTGTGATGTTGACCATTATATCGAAACTACAAAAAAATATCGTTTGTTTACAATGTCGACCTGTCGATTTGCAAAATAATGTTTTACGCATCTCTTTCCTCTTGACAGAAAACAATACTAGATGCATTTGCATAAACAGTAACGTTAATTTGATCTAGCTTTCCTTGTTTTATTGATCATGTTGCTAACCAGGCCTATGTGTTCTTTTTCAGGACATATTTAATTTGTGGTTAATCCATGCCATGGTAAAGTGACGGTATCAAATGGTGTTACCATAGTACTTCGATGTATACCATGGCATTATATGATTATCACATTCATATACTATGGTAGCACGAAACATCTACATGAACTGTTGACCCTTGACTTTTCAGTCATGGAAAAAGATTTCGAATAGTCAAGAAACCCAGTTAAAAACACATCATTCTATAACCTAACCTTTTATTAAATAATATGAAATGGTTAGACATTTATTAGAAGTTGTATTTCAATTTGTCAGTTGCTTGGGAAAACAAAACAAACTAAAAAATACTTGTCCCCCTCTTCTGGTACACCACTTCTATAACATTTACAGTTATTTATGTTTAATTTTTTTTACTAATTTGGTTTTCTCAGGTCAAGCATTAGTGCAAGGCCTAACATCTGTGCAAAATAAGTAATTAATCCTTTAAATAATTTTTAAATAATCTTTGTCCCTTGATTTCTTGTCACTGGTGTTTATCAAAATAAACCTGAATAAAAAAATGGAATTGGCTGTTGCCAGTAGGTGGCGCTATGATTATAACTGGATATTTGCTCGTAGATTTATTCTGGCCAGGACTGTTATCAAACGGCAGTCACTAACATGTGAAGCTTGGGGCAGATTGGACATTGTATGTATGAGTTATAACAACTTCCAGTTTCATGGCGAAACATCTAATTTCTCAGACTGTCACGGCCACGCCGTGCAGTGAAAACTCAAAAGCTTCGCAATTTAGTATCGCATAGGCCTTTAGATTAGAATAACCAAATATGAAGTAGATCTGATGAAATCTCTAGGAGGAGTTAAAGTATGAAAATGGCAAAAACTGAGCAAAAATTGAAGAGAAAATCAAAATGGCTGACTTCCTGTTGAGTTTAGAAGATGGGTCCAAAAGACCCATGTGTACCGATTTTCGTATGTCTAGATAGCGCACATCGTTGAAAGTTTGTAGGTGGCGCTATCGAGCCATTTTCCCACCTCTAATTCTGAAACACATATAAGATGTACATTTTTTCCACTTCTGATGCATGTGCAAAGTTTCATGTGTTTTCGAGTATGTTTAGGCCCTCAAAAATGCAATTCATTTGTGGGGTGGGAAAAAATGCCTAGAAAAACAATAGGGTCCTCGCACCATCTGTGCTCAGGCCCTAATAATGTCAAGATGTTAATTTTATATCCTCAGCTTATTGGTGAAAACTGAATTGAAAATGTAAAAATGGTGTAAGTCGGAAGGTCATTCTCAGAAAAAACTCTGTTATGGCCATTGTTTGCTAACTAGCCCTTTTCCACTTTTTCCAATGATTATATTTATCCATTGCCAGAACAATATGAATACATTATAACCTTCTCAAAATGCTGTATTGACCCACCTCTTCTCAAAGAAAACAAATTTGGGGGGTGGTATGTATCATGGTACTGTATGTTATTCTTTTACTATGAAGTTTCACAAGCTTTCGATTCCGATACCAGTTAATATGGGTATATTTCAGTATGCTGAATTTTAATTTTGGAAAAAGAGTCATGAGCCTGAATTTTATTACAGCTCTTTTGTCAAAAGACTGTGACTTAGAATTATGTCTTCAGAATCACCGTTGTGTTTACACTTGTGAATGTGGCCTGTCTAGCATTTTTTCATATAATTCTAATTTATGATACCAAAGTACTTGCAAAACATTTAGTTTAATATTAAATAGAATAACTTCTACAGGAATGTGAAAAATCCCATTTAAATATGACAGTATTTGATACTAAAGCACAGCAGAATGAGAGATAATCTAGAGGGCTACATACCTTTTGAAGGCATTGTTAATCCTGAGTATTTTCAAACAATGGGAAGATTTCTGTTTTGAATCAATGAGATTCAATGATTCCAATCCAACTCTCTGTGTGTAATGCATTGGACTATATCACAGTCTTCTTATTGCCAGTCGCATTAGTGTTAGCTGCTTAATCATTGTCATCCTGCATTTGTCGGGATGGAAATGGAAATGCCAATTTTTGCCAAAGCCATAGTTTGCACTTCACACAAAGTTCCTGTTGAGACCAGTTACGTTCAGACAGCCTCCGTTTTATGTAGAATATTAGATTAGTGTTTCAACTTAAACGTTATGACCCAAATTGGCATTTAACAAACCAGTGCAACAGACATACTCCAGACAAATTGAGCTTTTGTGCCTATGTGGGAGTCGCTGATTTGAATCTGTATTACGTTGAGTCCAGATCCCATTCCTTGCCCTCTCTTTCTCATAATTAATGGTTTCTATCTACTTTGATCACTAAAATGTGATCAAACAATACACATTTTTTCGGAAGGGCTGTGACTCGATTAAAAATGAATGACATGGCTTTCTGTGATTAATCGTGGTACATTAAAACAAAAATTTAACTTATAAGTATATTTACTTTATACTTTGTCTCAAAGAACTTGCAAGAAATTTGTAAGTCATCATTTATTTTAATTATTTAAATGAATACACTAACATTCAAAAGGTTATTAAGTTAAGTCACAACAATGGAATAATAGAAATGGAAATATGGGAATTATGTTGTGACCGAAAATCTCAAATAAATCAAAACTGTGTTATATTTTAGCATCTTCAAATTGGCCATACTTTGCCTAGAATTTGCAGACATTACTCAACCAACTTCTTGAGGTATCATCCTGGGATGCTTTTTAAACAGTATTGAAGGAGTTCCCATCTACATGCTGGGCACTTAGTGGCTGCATTTCTTATTTATTCGGTCCAAGTCATCCATTTTTTTTTGTTTTGTGTAATTAAATAAATTAATATGTTTGCACAATTATATTTTTGTCTACAAAACTAATTTAAATCATTTAAGCATACACCTTCAGATCAAAAGATTTTTAAGATAATGAGAAACTTTTCAGGCAAGGGACACTTTTGAAAGGTAGTGTACATGTTAAAAACGTTTTCTGTTTTCTTGTGGATCGTTACATTTGACACTTTTACAGATATTAATTTGTGATACAAGTATATGTTTACATGTCATAAAATCAGTGGGCATGCTGTAATTAAAAGTTGGGTTAAATCTTCTGCCGTTTTCCAGTGGACTTTTTATAATAGTATCAAATGGGCAGATTCATTAAATTCAGATCATCAAGCTTTATTGGCGAGATAAACAAGTGTACACTGCCAATGCATTTTTAAACACTACAACAACAAATTGAATGCTAAAGTTTAATTTGCTGAAGTTTAAAATCTAAAATAATTTTCTCTGGCTGCATTTCAGTCTCTATTACGCACACGTTGGGTCTCTGGTGAAACTGCTTCTGAAACTGCTTCAGTAGTTATGCAGTGAGTGAGCAAAGTGGGGGAAAACATTAATGAAGTTTCAGGAAGTGTAAAAAAAACCAGATTCTGCATTAAATGCATTAATTAAAACCCCTAGTTTTTGTTTATTGTGCCTTTTTTATTTGACGTTTCAGATTTAAATTCTTATAAAATGAAGATTGTAATCAATTAATATTGTCTATGAACAATGAAATACGGTGGTGTATATGTCCACTCATGAGATTTATTTCCTCAGAAATCATGATAAATAGAAATTAACTTCTATTTTTATATCCTATTTACCCACAGACGTTTGAAATGGTGTCGTACAAGCGGCTTACCCCAGAAGAGGTTCATTTCTCAGGAGCAGCTTTATTAGATCACTCTCCTGATGATTCAGCAGACATAGAAGTGAAGGAATTAGACCCAGAACTGCCCCTGCTGCCCCAGAGCCCTCAATGCTCCATCACTGCTGCCCTGTTGACACTCGGAGGACTTATTCTAGTGCTCTCTGGTGTCTGGCTACTGGGAACTATATTCTGGTTACATAATCCTCCTTCCACAGAACCTCATAGACCTTTACCGCCCGCTGCAGCTCCAAGCACAGACATAGTTCAGGGAAATGGGTCATGGCTGCAGCCAGAGTCCTGCTCTAAAGTTCTGGAAGGTTGGAGGTTTGACTGCTATCCAGAGAGAAGTGTGGTGGTTACAGAAGAGATGTGTCATGCACGAAACTGCTGCTTCATAGCAGGATCAGAGGGTAAGAAACCAGGACGGAATGGAGTGCCATGGTGTTTCTACACACCTGACTATCCGTCCTATGAGTTGGTATCTATTAGTGACAGTGAGATGGGGAAGGTGGGAAAACTGCTTAGGAACAAAAAGACGTACTACCCTAAAGACATTGACGTTTTGCAACTTGAAGTGCTGTATGAGGAAGACAACAGACTGCGTGTGAAGGTGAGAGAACTTCCATATTTCATAGTGGGCCCTAATTTAAGAGTGCTAGCGCTAAGCGCAGTGCTATGCCATAAGTCATACATTTGCATTTACATTTATGCATTTGGCAGATGCTTTTATCCAAAGCGACTTACAGTGCAGTCTCATGCATGTTGTGCCACGATCTATCACAATACATAAATGTGACAGTGTGCATCATGGGTTTAAAGAAAATCAATATGTAAAATAATGCCAATTAAACATCTCAGTTTTGACCAACAAAAGGTTTAACAACATAGGGTGAAGTTAGCATAGGCATATACACCATGTATTGGTATCATTAACAATAATGATGTGTTATGGACATTCATGCGTCGATTTTTTCTAAAGCAACTTACAGTGCATTTATTACAGGGACAATCCCCCCGAAGCGACCTGGAGTTAAGTGCCTTGCTCAAGGACACAATGGTGGTGGCTATGGGGATCGAACCAGCCACCTTCTGATTAACAGTTATGTGCTTTAGCCCACTACGCCACCACCACTCCGCAAAGTCAGTTTGAATGGCCATGAAGGTTTGGTGTTTTTGTGCAAGCATGTGCTAAGTCTAGGCACAAGTGGGTTTGGTGAAATTGTGCACTCAACACCCTAATGGGCTGGATAAAATGCAACTTAAATTGGAGGTTCTTCTCTGGCAACATCTGCCTCCTATTATATAGTCCTTTCCCCGTGAAGCACCAGTGATGTATACAAAGACAGCAATTCATGAGAAGTGTTTAGTTTAAATGGACTCTATTAAATGAATCAAAAGAATAAAAATATGGACTTACGTTCTTTTGTGCATTAACTGCATCATTGAATGTCAGCATATTTCTATGACAGTGACATTCTACTTTAGTACGCATTGAAAATGTGGGTCTTTTCAGGATTCAGATTTACACTTTTACACTTTACGTTAAATAATAGATAATGTAAGTATTATTAATAATTTTTATCTGACACAAAAATCATGGCTAGGATTAACAGTGATTGTATTGCACTTCACTTCTACTGGTCTATTTTGATTTTGAAAAATGAAATGCATTTATTGTGACACAAAAATTTCAACCAAAAATATTTCTAAATTCAAATTACACTTCAAACAAAACAAAAATGTAATCAAAATAACAAAGTGGGGGAAAAAAATCATACCAAATCCAGAAATGTTAATTGCGCTTTGCACCACTGCATTAACATACAATACACCCCCGGTTTGCACATATACACCCACAGATAGCACAAACACTCCCATCTACGCCCACTTTCGCTTTGCGCTGGCACGGAAATTGCACTTAGAATTGGCACTCTTACGAATATTGAATAAGGTTGTGCATGGTAGTAGGTAACGCCTAGAGCTGCGCTTTTTCGCACTCATGAAAATAGAGCCCATTCACTGCCTGTCATTTATATTGTTTCATAATGCTCCTTTGTCTTGTACAGATAACAGATCCGGCTCAGAAGAGGTATGAGGTGCCCATAGATGTTCCTGTGGTTCAGAAAAGAGCAGCAAACCCGTCTTACACTGTAGACTTTATCAAAGAACCATTCGGGCTGATTGTCATGAGAACGCAGACAGGGACTGTACTGTAAGCACTTTTTACTTATAACCAACGTGAAAACATTGGCCCACTTTTAGAAAAGGTTAACACTATTTCACCATCCAAGGTGCAAATTTAATTCCTGTGAAAAATTGGAATATCAGAAATGCCATCCCATGTGTTTAAGAGAACAACATTGTCACTTCTGGGCCATTTGGTGCAAAATAGTAACGAAAATGGAAGCTGAAGCCACTTTTTTTTTATGTGTATCTGGACAAATATGGGAGAGAATAGTAGCAAATAATTTTGATGTTGTAGAATATATTTGGTACAATTTTTGCAAATAAAAGTAAAATATGTATCCACCTCATGGGAGCGTTTATGTTTCTTATGTGCATTTTGGAAACTTAATTTGCATCTTGGTGATTGTGTGATATCTCGAAATGTGCAAAAAATTATGTGGATGGAAACCCAGCTATTTATACTTGATTCTGTATATATGATTTATATGATATATGATTCTGATACTGTTTTTCATTGGAAGTGAGTGATGATCACAAACCTGTCCAGTAATGTGATTCCTGTGTTATTAACACGCATGTTCATGTGCTTTAAGGCTGAACACTTCCATAGCTCCTCTATTCTATGCGGATCAGTTCCTTCAGATGTCCACATTGTTACCATCAAGTTTCATTTATGGTTTGGGAGAACATCGCTCCAGCTTTCTGCATGACATCCAGTGGAACACTCTCACAATGTGGGCTCGAGATGTCCCACCAATGGTAACAACTCAAAAGTGTTTTGTCTTTTTACTTTAGATTCCATAAGTGCTGTTGATGACTCATAACAAGGCATAAAAAATTGAAAGCAAACATTTTAGCCTTGTCTTGACTTATCAGCTTGTCTATTTCTTGTAGGAGCTGACCAACCTCTATGGTGTCCATCCCTTTTATCTCTCTCTGGAATCGGATGGAACAGCACATGGGTTTTTCATGCTCAACAGCAATGCAATGGGTGGGTTCAACACACACATACACACACACACACACACACACACACACACACACACACACATATAAGTACATTGCTTCTAAAAGACTTCACAAACAATTAATCACAAAAGTGATTGAAAAACTAAACTGATCATATCAGCACCATCTCATATCCTCAAACATAAATGCCAGCTTCTCTAATGAAAACATTATTCCTTACCTTCACAGGCTGGTTAATGACCCAATTGTGTTGTAAACATTTATGACCAGCAATTTAGCTGAACAACAGGGCTGTTTATTCAAAAGTGTTTTCCTCTGAACAGTGTCTGAAAGATTCTCAATGTTTGCCTTATGAGTCCATGCTGTTACTGCTGTGCTAAGATGTTCTTTCTGTTGGAAAGCAGCTCTTTCCTCTGTAACAGCCCTCATTTTTGAAAAGTAACCTTTACCAACCAAGTGTATTTGCTGCTCTCAGAAGAGTATAAACAGCATATTAACAGTGTGTAAATAATCTTTCACGTAGATGTGGCTCTGCAGCCCACCCCTGCACTCACCTGGCGTATGATTGGTGGAATTCTAGACTTCTACGTTTTCCTGGGACCAGATCCCAGCTCTGTGATTGGTCAATACCTGGATGTCATAGGTCAGCACATATGTTTTTCAAAGTATTGATTGCTGAAAAGAGCTGAGCAAGGAAATCAAATATAGAAATTCACCAACTAATTACTTTCCTTTTCACATTAGGTAAACCTGCAATGCCCATCTACTGGGCTCTGGGATACCACCTCTGCCGATGGGGCTACAAGTCAAGCAACAAAACATGGGATGTTGTGAGAGAAATGAGGAATTATGGGATACCTCAGGTACTACAGTTTTAGCTAATTTTCACACATTGATTGGCTTGGTGTAGGTAGTTATTTTCCGATTGTGTTCATAGACATATTGTAACCCTTACTATAACAACTGATCAATTGAAATACAGTGCAGGTTTTAATGTCACTTTGAATGTTCCACAGCAAAAAAAAAATAATAAAAAAAAATATATATATATATATATATATCATTCACGCAGAAATTATGACGGTAAAAAAATATATTAATGCTCATCTTGCAAAAATGTTTTCACAATTGCAATAATGCCATACTTTGTCATGTCATTTAAATTTTTCAGGATGTACAGTGGAATGATATCGACTACATGGATCATGCTTTAGACTTCACTTATGAGCCTGCAAATTTTTCCACTCTACCTGACCTTGTAAAAGACCTTCATAGACATGATCAACACTATGTCATGATTCTGGTACATATTTAGATTTACATAATAAAATGTCTTTTTTAACCATTTGCTTCAGCAGCATGTTTTAGAAAATCCAAAAAGAGTTGCAGTCTTGTTTACTGTGAATTCAGTGACAGGAGGTCAAAAGTTCTGCTGCTGAAATCATGGGAGAAGGATAGAAGGATATAGCTGCAGGCTGAGCTCCAAATGGGGCGGAAGCTTCTAACCAGCAGCAAAGATATACAGAGCCCCTAAACCTAACCGTGGGTGGAAGTGCTACCCCCTTTTGGAGTTGCCCCAACATGCTTCTGGAGTAATCCCATCCCCTTATGGAGTTTTCCCACTCTCTTTTGGTGTTTACACCCGTTTGGAGATCCCCAGGATGCAGCAATACCTACTTGGTTTGTGGCAACCAGTTTGGCAACCAGTTTGGTAACCAGTGCTGTATTGACACATTTTCTAATGAAACCGGAAGTTTGAGCTGGACGGATTGACTTATATTTTTTTTTATTTGTATTTTTATATATCTGATAGCCTTTTGTTACATTACAGCCTAGCAAGGCTGTGATATACTAGCTGTAGCTATTTAAAGCTTGATATTTCTAATTTAGGGGATGTAACATTCTCATTCCTTTTTATTAGTCAAAATGTTTATAGTGAAAAACGGTACATTTACATTGTGTATATCTGCTAAAAGTTAGTTTTGTCCAGTTATAGGAGTAAATGTACATTAGATGATCTTAAAGCTAACAGACATGGACTCGAACGAACTGAGAGAAACATCCATGCTTTATTTGATTGATTCATTAAAAATGTCTCTCCAGCAAAACATGACAAAATCCATATGACACACTTCCTCATGTTGTCACCGTCTCTTTTGTAATGATTAAGAGTCACATTGACAGTCATGAGGCTGATTTGGCAACTGCAGTTGACATGTTTAACAAACTGTATTTGACATGAAACTTTACTAAACCATTTGGACATGTCAGTGTGGATTTAATTGAAGTGTGTTTCATTTGTACAGCAGTCATTTTAACAATACATTTGTGTGTATTTGTATTCTTAATCATCAGGATCCTGGTATTAGTAGCTCTCAGCCATCTGGCTCCTATTGGCCATTTGATGAAGGGGTGAAGAGGGGCACTTTCATCAATGACTCAAATGGAGACTTACTCATTGGGAAGGTATATATTGTAGCAGACCCCAAAGAACAGAGAGAAACATCACAACAGTCAAAGATGTCCATTTAACGCATATTTACATAGAAAATTCCAAAACAGTGCAAACAACATGTCCTGTGTGAGCGGCCCCTTAAAGTTTTAGTTCAGCCAAAAATGAAAATTCTCTCATCATTAACTTGCCCTCATGCTATCCCAAATATGTATGACTTTCTTTCTTATGCTGAACATGAAGGATGATTTTTAGAAGAATATCTCAGTCCATTCAATGCAAGTGATTGGTGGCCAGAACTTTGAAGGTCCAAAAAAGTGCAGTGGCTAAATCCATATAATAGATATTCTTCTAATAAATCTTTGCGTTCTGCTGAAGAAAGTACTACACAACTGGGATGGCATGAGGGTGAGTAAATAGTGAGAGAATGAAATGTTTTGGGTGAACTATCCCTTTAAAATTCCATGTTTAAATCTTTTAAACATGGCAAATCTCTTAACAATTTTAGAGCCACAAAAAACTTTGAACTTGAACCTTTAAGAGTGCTTGGCCAGTAACACATTAAAAGAAATATCTTCACATCAGTTCAATTCATCCAAATATAACAATAATAAACTAATATACAGTAATTGCCATATGTTACTTGAGCTTAAATGCAAATGTTTTGCTGTCTCTTAGGTCTGGCCAGGACTCACAGCCTTTCCAGATTTCTCCAATCCAGACACGCACGAGTGGTGGTACCAGAATCTGCAGAGGTTCCACAGCAAAGTGCCTTTCGATGGCGTGTGGATTGTAAGTGCATTTCTGTCTTTTCCACAGTGAATAGTTGATTATTTACATCACCCCTCCCTAATTCCCTTCCATCTTTCTCAAGGATATGAATGAGCCATCTAATTTCTTTGATGGATCATTGAATGGTTGTCCAGAGAATGAACTGGAAAATCCTCCTTACACCCCAGGTATCAGTGTGTTTGTTGGGCAGGTCTACATTATATAAACTCTACCATTAATACAGACAAATATGTACTTTTCACTTTAAAAGTAAGTGTTTTGACAAGAGATATACTGGCAAAACTGATTAATCAGTTGATATTATTGGCATGAGAAAATTATTGTTTTCAATTATTTTGAGAAAATTCTGAGTATCTTTGTGTCAAATGAATATGCATTTCAGCAATTTTGTGTAAGTTAAATATGCCTTAATGGGATAGTTCACCCAAAACTGAAACTTCTCTAACCATTTAATCGCCATCATCCCAGACATGTATGACTTTCTTTCT
Organism: Xyrauchen texanus; assembly: GCF_025860055.1. Taxonomy (NCBI): domain Eukaryota; kingdom Metazoa; phylum Chordata; class Actinopteri; order Cypriniformes; family Catostomidae; genus Xyrauchen; species Xyrauchen texanus. Next base: position 44,621,956 of record NC_068280.1, read on the forward strand.
TCTGCTGAACACAAACAAAGATTTTTAGAAGAATATTTCAGCTCTGTAGGTCCATACAATGCAAGTGAATGTTGGCAAGAACTTTGAAGGTCCAAAAATCACAAAGCCAGCATAAAAGTAATCCATACGACTCCAATTGTTAAATCCATGTCTTCAGAAGTGATATGATAGGTGTGGGTAAGAAACAGATCAATATTTAAGCCCTTATTTACTATGAAATCTCCTTTCTGCTCAGTAAGTGGTGATATGCACAAAGAATGTGAATTGCCAAAAACAAAAGAAGAAAGTGAAAGTGGAGATTTATAGTAAAATAAGGGCTTGCATATTGATTTGTTTCTATCATATAGCTTCTAAAGATGTATTTAACCACTATAGTCATATGAATGAATAATGTATATGTTTTTTGGACCTTCAAAGTTCTGGACCCTATTCACTTGCATTGTATGGACCTACAGAGCTGATATATTCTCCTACAATCTTTGTTTGTGTTCAGCAGAAGAAATTCATACACATCTGGGATAGCATGAGGGTGAGTAAATGATGAGAGAATTTTCATTTTTGGGTGGACTATTCATTTTAAAATGCTCTCTGTATAACTGCATCAATATTTTTTAAATGGCCAGTCGCTACTTTTGATTTTACCTTAATTTCTGCTGGTTTAGACTGATGGATTTATCAGTTTAAATGGCTGAAGATTTAGGTCAGTGAAGTTTATTTTTTTAAATACTTAATGATTGAAGTCAACATGTATTATGACCTTGGAAGGGGTATGAGTTGAGCTTCTTTTAAATACTGAGAGATGGTATTGTCTGCTGCAGGTATTCTGGGTGGAACATTAAAGGCCAAAACTATATGTGCATCTGCACAACAGAAAATGTCCTCTCACTACAACATACACAGTCTTTATGGACTAATGGAGGCCAAAGCCACAGAAAGGTGCATATGCACAATCACACGCATGTGCATGCATATAAGTGGCATTAATAATAAATAGTTTCATATGGAGTATTAATAATGATGCATTCAACTTGCTCTGTGTCTCAGTGCTTTGAGGAAGATAACTGGGAAGCGTCCCTTCGTCATTTCCCGCTCTACATTTCCCAGTCAGGGCAGGTACTCTGGACACTGGCTCGGAGATAACAGGAGCCAATGGAAAGATTTGGGCACATCTATATCAGGTATATAAACATGCTCTACTGTGCCCATAAAACACAGGTTAAACCTAGTGATCTGCCTTGCTGCCTACATATGCATCTTCTAAGGCAGCATAAAACTAAAGTGGAAACTCAGAAGTGACTGGTTTGGAATGCTTTACAAAGGCAGCAACTCCATTGATGTGTGCCTTACAAACGCACTCCTCTACAGTACTGCACAAGAAATGCAACAAGCATTAGGTGAAATTTGTAATTAGATCTATTTAATGATACTTTTCACTGTTAAGGTATATTTATAATCAATATTTATTACATTTCTCTTGACTCATTATGTTTTGGAACAGTGCCAACATTTAGCTTAAATACCAGAATATTTGTTAAAGGAACCACATTTACATAAATTGCTGTGAAATAATAATAATAATGGAATTGCCTTATTTTTTTCTTAGTGTCTCATAGTTTTTGTATATATTACAGTTTAACTTATTTTGACTTAATTTGAAACAAATTAAACAAATTAAATTTGTTTTCTCTTTCCCAGGTATGCTGACCTTTAACATCCTGGGGATTCCTCTGATTGGGGCAGACATCTGTGGTTTTGGGGGCAGCACCACAGAAGAACTGTGCATCCGCTGGACTCAGCTAGGAGCTTTCTACCCCTTTACTAGAAATCACAACTCCAAAGATGAAAAGGTGTGCTTTGTTACATCCACCAAAAACCTTTTATGACTGTTTTTCTTATGTTTTTATTTAAAGCTTTAGATCTACCACAAAATCTGCGCTTGCAGATGATAAAACATTTTCTTTAGCAGATGCGTCCTACCGTAGGAGGGCTCTGCTTTGTTTTCAGAATCTTTTATCTACAGTCCTTTATGTTGTCTCAAGGCATTTTTGTCTTCATCTGATTAGTAAACCATTTGTCTATTGCTTTGCCAGTACAATATTATGTTTTTATAATGTTTAATTTTACAACAGGATCAGGAACCAACTGCATTCAGTCCTGCCGGACGTACAGCGATGAAAGAAGTCATCCTCCTCCGTTATTCCCTTTTTCCTCATCTCTACACACTCTTCCATCATGCACACATCAGTGGACACACTGTTGCAACGCCACTGCTCTTTCAGTAAGACAAACACACATGACAGAATCTGAAATCTGTTAGTACACACATACACAAAAATAGATCCAGGAGTGTAATATGCATCATCTGGCTGTTTAAGTAAGATCACAATTGCATTCATAACCAAGTTTCCACAGTTTTATTGTTGTAAACATAACTAGTATGGTGTTTTGGTGGAAAGTATGGTTACCATGGTAGATTTTGCAGGAGCACCTCATTTGTGCACCACTATAAATACAGTCTGTGCTGTATTTCAGGTTCCCTACTGATAGGAAGACCTATGGCATAGATAAACAGTTCCTATGGGGAAAGAGTTTGCTGGTCTCACCAGTTTTGGAGTCAGGCGTGGAATATGTTGTGGGCTATTTCCCTAAAGGTCTCTGGTACGATTTCTACACGGTAAGTCATATCTGTAATCAAAGACCATTTGGGTGTTTTACTTTGTATACAATTTTCAAAAACTGGACTTGTATGATTGCAGTGTTGATATTTGTTTGCATTTGTGTGACATGCAGGGCGACTCATTGGTCAGCAGAGGGGAAGAGATCAAACTTCACGCTCCACTAGACAAAATCAACCTGCATCTCCGAGAGGGTTCCATCATACCTACACAGGTTAATGCTAGTTTATCACTAAACAATGGAAAAAGATTTAATGGAATGTATCACCCAAAAATGTTGGCCAGAACTTTGAAAGTCCAGAAAGGTCAAAGGCAGTATAAACGTAATCCATATAACTCCAGTGGATTAATTTATGTCTTCAGAAGTGATTTGATAAGTGTGGGTAAGAAATAGATTAATATTAATTGTATTTAACCAATGGAGTCATATGGATTACTTAAAAACAAGATGGAAATAAATGTATTTTAACAGGAAAAGTGTCAAATTTCAGCATTTAAAAAAAATCTGTGATTAATCACGATTAACTTTAAAAAAAATTGTGATTTAAAAAAATGTAATTGACTGACAGCACTAATTGTCTTTCAAAAGAAGGAAATAAATGTATTTTGACAGGAAAATAATATATATATATATATATATATATGTGTGTGTGTGTACATTTCAGCACTTTCAATTTTGATTTAATCACGATTAACTGTGGGAAATTATGTGATTAATCGAGATTACAAATTTTGAATTGACTGACAGCACTAATGTATACTGTATATAGGTTGAATGAGTAAATTGGGAAAATGTCTTTTTGTCTGAGAAATGAATTGCAAGAAGCGGTTCAAGTTACCGGAGTTCCCCAAAAAACCTTAAAAAGCAGTTACTTTAATCTATTAACCAGCCTAACTATAAGGCAAATTTGTATTTAGGTGACATGAAATTGTTTTTTTTAACATTTGCAAATGCTTTATACAGTGAGGAAAATAAGTATTTGAACACCCTGCTATTTTGCAAGTTCTCCCACTTGGAAATCATGGAGGGGTCTGAAATTGTCATCGTAGGTTCATGTCCACTGTGAGAGACATAATCTAAAAAAAAAAATCCAGAAATCACAATGTATGATTTTTTAACTATTTATTTGTATGATACAGCTGCAAATAAGTATTTGAACACCTGTCTATCAGCTAGAATTCTGACCCTCAAAGACCTGTTAGTCTGCCTTTAAAATGTCCACCTCCACTCCATTTATTATCCTAAATTAGATGCACCTGTTTGAGGTCATTAGCTGCATAAAGACACCTGTCCACCCCATACAATCAGTAAGAATCCAACTACTAACATGGCCAAGACCAAAGAGCTGTCCAAAGACACTAGAGACAAAATTGTACACCTCCACAAGGCTGGAAAGGGCTATGGGAAATTGCCAAGCAGCTTGGTGAAAAAAGGTCCACTGTTGGAGCAATCATTAGAAAATGGAAGAAGCTAAACATGACTGTCAATCTCCCTCGGACTGGGGCCCCATGCAAGATCTCACCTCGTGGGGTCTCAATGATCCTAAGAAAGGTGAGAAATCAGCCCAGAACTACACGGGAGGAGCTGGTCAATGACCTGAAAAGAGCTGTGACCACCGTTTCCAAGGTTACTGTTGGTAATACACTAAGACGTCATGGTTTGAAATCATGCATGGCACGGAAGGTTCCCCTGCTTAAACCAGCACATGTCAAGGCCCGTCTTAAGTTTGCCAATGACCATTTGGATGATCCAGAGGAGTCATGGGAGAAAGTCATGTGGTCAGATGAGACCAAAATAGAACTTTTTGGTCATAATTCCACTAACCGTGTTTGGAGGAAGAAGAATGATGAGTACCATCCCAAGAACACCATCCCTACTGTGAAGCATGGGGGTGGTAGCATCATGCTTTAGGGGTGTTTTTTCTGCACATGGGACAGGGCTGACTGCACTGTATTAAGGAGAGGATGACCGGGGCCATGTATTGAGATTTTGGGGAACAACCTCCTTCCCTCAGTTAGAGCATTGAAGATGGGTCGAGGCTGGGTCTTCCAACATGACAATGACCCGAAGCACACAGCCAGGATAACCAAGGAGTGGCTCTGTAAGAAGCATATCAAGGTTCTGGCGTGGCCTAGCCAGTCTCCAGACCTAAACCCAATAGAGAATCTTTGGAGGGAGCTCAAACTCCGTGTTTCTCAGCGACAGCCCAGAAACCTGACTGATCTAGAGAAGATCTGTGTGGAGGAGTGGGCCAAAATCCCTCCTGCAGTGTGTGCAAACGTTTGACCTCTGTAATTGCAAACAAAGGCTACTGTACCAAATATTAACATTAATTTTCTCAGGTGTTCAAATACTTATTTGCAGCTGTGTCATACAAATAAATAGTTAAAAAATCATACATTGTGATTTCTGGATTTTTTTTTTTTAGATTATGTCTCTCACAGTGGACATGCACCTACGATGACAATTTCAGACCCCTCCATGATTTCTAAGTGGGAGAACTTGCAAAATAGCAGGGTGTTCAAATACTTATTTTCCTCACTGTATATACAGTATATATAGGCCGTCCAATTACTACAACCTGTGTGTGTGTGTGTATGTATGTATGTATGTATGTTATTTATATATATATATATATATATATATATATTGCAATTGTGTTCTGTATATTTAAGCTCTGTGTGTGTTTCAGAGACCTAACACTACTCTATGGGTGAGCAGTGGTCAGCCCCTTCATCTAATTGTGTCTCTTAATGTGGAGGGTCTGGCTGAGGGGGATCTGTATTGGGATGATGGAGAGACCCTTGACTCCTACGAGACTGACCAATATGCATACATATGTTTCAAAGTAGAACAGGTACAGAGAGCACCACCGTTCACATATGCTGTAGCACATCATCATGCTTTAGATTCAGTAATCATTTGTTTATTTTCCATGCTGCTTTCTCACGTTTCATATCTCACCTCTATTAATTTTTCCCATCAAATATTCAATTTACGCCTGAGTGTAACTGCTCTCAGTAATGTTTTATTAAACACATCTGTTCACTCTTAGCTATTTCTGTAAACAAATCTGCTGTTGGATAATTTGCATAATATGCATCAGTAACTACCATGCCTGATATTAGGGATCATTTGTAAAACGAATAATAAGCTCCTTTACTAATGTTCCACAGAACACAATGAGGTCAGAGGTGCTGCATAATCATGAAGAGGCCACTTACATCACCATGGAAACTGTTTCCTTTTATGGAGTGAAGGTGGAACCAGAAAATGTAACCGTGAATTCCCATGAGGCAGCGTTCACTTACCAAAACAATCAGGTAATATATTCGAATAGCATGTTGCTAACGGACAGGGCTGCTGTCTCCAGGGCTATATGAACTACCTATTTTATACACTACAGTACCATTTTTGTTCCTTTAAATTCAAAGGCACACAAAATCAAACCCCTAAACCTAAGAATTAAACCTCCATGCTTAAATCGTCTTGCACCGTTTGTGCTTCAGACATGAATGATACTTCAATTTGTGTGGTTGTGTGGAGGAGAGGTGTGCCATTTACTTTTCTAAGCCATTGAACATGTAATTTTAACTGGTAGATGATAAAACAGGCCAAACAAGAAAAAGGAACTGAGCCATATATAGGGATGAGAAGGGTGGGTGAACCGACCAAGGAATCACACAGAACACCCTAGCAACAACAGAGAATCATGTTAAAACCACTCAACCTTAGCAAAAACATAGAAAAATGCTAAAACCATTCAGAACACCTTAGCAACCACATAGAAACAAGCTAAAAACCACTCAAAACCTTAGCAACCAAAAAGAAACTTGTTAAAATCATGCAAAACACCATAGCAACCACACAGAAACATGTTAAAACTACTCAAAACCTTAGCAACCACATATTAATGTGTTAAAACTAGTGGTTGACTGATATGTTTTTTTTTTTTTAATGGCCGATATCCAGGGTGCAGGGTGGCCAATACAATGCCGATATATCACTCAATTTAATATAGTAAATAACATATACATAAAATTGCAAAAAAAAAATATATATAAACCCCTGTTTTTCACTATATTTACTCAATTTCACAAAATCTTTGTAAAAAAACAATTATTGTATTTTAAATGGTAGATGGAAGTTTTTTGTAATTTATTTGCACATGTAGAAATGTTAATATTATAGGAAGAAGGAAATAACAGTACACACAGTAGTCCAGCAACCATGGATGGCATGTCCATGTTAGCAATCGCATTTACTCCAAAAATACTGAATCAAATTGCCAATTTACTGATAGCACACATGAAGCACTTTTACCTTGAAGTTGTACCAGAGATTATTTAGCAGAGACGGGCCACTTCTATTAAAATGAATGGGAAAAATTAGTACGCTCAACTGCATCCAATGGTCAACGGATGTGGATAGGAAGTCCCGCCTTACAGGTAAAAGAGCCAATCACCTTTTAGATACAGATACGGCCTGTCAATCAACTCGAGCATGCGCATTTATCTATAAAAGCTGGGAATTAATTATTTTTTTTTTTTGCAGTAATCTGAGGTAAAGAAGCACCATTTATGAGACCAGTGTTGTCATATTTTACTGATGATTTGAAATATGTTTTTTGATCGTAGTCTTGACCAACCATTTTGTAGATTTCGATCTTTCCCCATTCAAGTAGATAGGAGCTGCACTGGCATGACTGGAAATAGCCCCCAGAGAGCGTTCCAAACATGGGCGACAGTGGATTAACTTGCTAGAAAGACTTTGTTGTACTCGTGCTTATGCGGATCCAGCGAGCATTAGCAATCTCCTGACAGTTTAAACAGCCTGGATCGCCTACTTGAATTGAGACCACTGACCATCAGGACGGATTAGCATTTACCCCTCAAATACGATGTGGACACATGCGTTTTTGACCACAATCATAAGTTTTTTTTTTTCCCTTTTTCTCCCAATTTGGCATGCCCAATTCCCAATGTGCTTTTAAGTCCTCGTGGTGGCGTAGTGACTCGCCTCAATCTGGGTGGCAGAGGACGAATCCCAGCTGCCTCAGTGTCTGAGACCGTCAACCTGCGCATCTTATCACATAGCTTGTTGAGCACATTGCCACGGAAACATGGCGTGTGTGGAGGCTTCTACTCCCAACTCGTCACGCACCACCGAGAATGAACCACATTATTGTGACCATGAGGAGGTTACCCCATGTGACTCTACCCTCCCTAGCATTCGGACCAATTTGTTTGCTAAGGAGACCCGACTGGAGTCACTCAGCAATACTCGATGGTGAACTAGCGAACTCCAGGGGTGGTAGCCAGCATCTTTACCACTGAGCTACCCAGCCCCCCCATCATATGTGTTTTTTGTGATCCGATCACAAAACGTTTTAGACCCCATTTAGAAAGTCGTTTAGACGACTTCTGTACAAATAACCTTCTCTTTTTCTGTCCCTTTAGGTGCTGAGGGTAACAGATTTGGGTCTAAACCTCAGTCAAAACTTCACTATCAGCTGGATGTAAATTTGTAAATGATCAAAATGCTGTTTCAAAGCTGCAGAAACGTGTTGTACATCAACGCAACATCTCAACGGACTTTATTCAAGTACAAAGACAGTGTTGGTTCTTGTTCTAGACTGGAATCACGAATATTGCAGAACATCCCTTTGTTGTATATCTCATGTGCACTTTAAGTGTACTATGTATTATTGGACCAGCCGTAGTCAGTTGCACTCAGAGGAAGCAAGAATAAAGGAAAGAATTCAGTGTGTTTTGATTAAATATGGTTTGATCATTTGAATGGATAGATATTTTTAAATCTGCATTTATATTAATGCCTTTTGCTGCTCATATTGTTTTTAGAGCAGGACATTTCTTCTATCAATTTTAGTGGTGAATTGTAAAAATTTTTAATCAGATTTGGTTTGGTTTGTACCTATAACTATATAAATTCAGGCTTAATTTGAATATTTTACAAGAGACGTTTTTTTGTTTTTTTTGCGCTGCACTTGACCATCAGTAATCATTATCCTCCAGTGGATTTACAGATCAACTGTCTTTCAAGTTTAAACATGATCCTGCTGAAGTAAGGTTTCAAAGTATTCCAAATTATGTTTATTGAAATTACTTTTAAATCACATATGTCTATATTTTGTTTACAAGCATAATTGCACTGATCAGGACATACTGATGAGACGGTGTGCAACAGAAATGCATGTTTGAGCTTTGGTATGTATCCATTTAATTATTTACATGTGCTGACAGACTGACAATGAATGTGATCCAGTACCTTTAGCCAGGCAGAATAATATTTTGTTCTGATAAATTATTGGAAGTTTGTTTTAATGCTCAAAGGGACTCATTGTAAAAGTTTCACACTGCTGACATAATGCAAAACCATGAAAATATTATGGATATTCAAATGACACCGTATACTATTCATCAAGGCGTAAAGAGGCATGTATATGCAGTATTTTGTCATTTGTGTTTGTGCTATTGATATTACAGCTCATAGCATAACATTGTGCCTTATATTTCATCAAAGCTGTGATTCAACATTTAGTGGCTTTACTGTGAATGTAGAAAAGTCCTCTGTCTAAAAACACTGGGCTGCTTTAAAAGTTTTATCAAAATAAAATGAGTAACTGGAATGAATTTAAAGGCAATGACATGTCTAAGTTCAATTGTGTAGACATATGCTCCTAAAACGTAGGTTAAACGATATGTCTGAGTGTGTTAGTGTGTTTAAGGCTTCCTTTCTTTAAGCCTGAACAAACTAGTGTACAGAGTTTCAGAGGACACACAGGGTAGGTGCAATAAACATTTGAAGTGTTCAGTTTGTCTTGTTTCTTTGTTCCCTTACCTTTTTTACATTTAGCTGTTTAAACTTCATTCATAAACAATATTTAATTTCTTAATACATGCCCATGGACTTCTTGTGCACTATTCATCAGTATGGAATGCTGAAAGCCCACTTTTGGAGTTCAATCTCATGAAAATTAAGTGATCGTGGTAAAATTTTTGCTAAATTATATTACGTGGGTCCTTAAAAATATTGCAGTAGTTCCAAGGTTAAAATGTCCACTGAGTGGCGCTAAAAGCAAGTTGCATTTCCTCCCAAACAGTTGAGGTTTTTAAGGTTAATGCTCTATCAAGTTTTAAATCACCAAAGCCTACCTCCCTACCCGAAACCTTAAAAGTAATCCTAACCGATAGTGTCCTAAAAAGCCAATGTGACAGGAAAAAATGCAATTGCTGAAGCAATCACGTCAGTTTTTGGTGCATCTATGACACTTTCTGCTCACGTGTCAACTTGTTTGCACTTTAGGACTCGTATCCTGATCCTTTGCATTGCAAATGCAGTGGAATGTCAGTTTTTGAACAAGCTGGTTATGTTATGTGAACGTTAAAATGCATCCCCTAATAAGTCAAGCGTTTAAGTGTTTGTGTTGAGGAACAGGGCGAAAAGTGTTTATGACCTGATAATCTGCCAGTTTACTTGTGATTTGTGGGAAAGGGAATAAACGTCATTGCAGTTGTAGCACTTCTAGTGTTAATTTCACCAGCAACCTGCTGTGATACATACAATGAGCCATGTTAAAATGAGAATGTCAAAAATGTAGGTATAGTAACGTTTTCCTGGTGGATAAAACTCCTGTTTCACTCAATATATCACATTACAGAAGTAAAATAGTTTGGAAAAGCCACTTCTTGTTGACGTCAATATTGCTATCTCGAAGCTTAATTTAAACTTTTGATACCTAATTAAAAGAAATTATTTGAACCATTTGGAATTACCTGCATACAAAAAGTATGTGAACCCCCTAGGCTAATTATGTCAACAAAAGGTCGAGTTGGCAAACCTGTTAATGAAATGAGATTAGAATTGTGTGTTAGAGCTACTTTGACTACAAAAAACACTCAAACATTTTGAGTTTTCCTTTCACAAAAAGCATCTGCTGACGTGTACCATGCCTCACACACAAAAAAAAAGATTTCAGAAGACTTAAGATCAAGAATTGTTGCTTTGCATAAAGCTGGAAAGGGTTACAAATTTATCTCGAAAAGCTTAGATATTTATTCGTCCACGGTTAGACAAACTGTCTATAAATGGAGATGATTTAGTACTGTGGCTACTCTCCCTAGAAGTGGCTGTCCAGCCAAGATGGCTCAAAGTGCACATTGCAGAATGCTCAATGAGGTTAAAAAAGAACCCTAGAGTGACAGCTGAAGACTTGAAAGAATCAATGAATCTGGTTAACATCTCTGTTAATGAGTCTACTATACAGAGAACATTAACAAGCATGGTTTCCATGGTAGGACACCATGAAGGAAGATGCTGCTTTCCAACAAAAACATTGCTGGGTGCCTGAAGTTTGCCAAAGACCACCTTGACTGTGAAGGGAGCATCGTGATTTCAGGTTGCTTTGGGGCCTGGACCGATATCAAGAGAAAGATTAATTACCAAGTTTATCAAGATGTCCTACAGAATAATGTCAGGAAGGTTGTGCACCAGCTGAAGCTCAGTAGAAGTTAGGTAATGCAGCAGGACAATGACACAAAACATTGAAGTAAATCCACTACAGATTGGCTTCAAAAAAGAAAATCAACCATTTAGAGTGGCCCAGTCGGAGCCCAGACCTTGACCCAATAGAGATGCTGTGGATTACCTCAAGAGAGCCTTTCACACCAGACATCTTGAGAATATGGCTGAGCTGAAGCAGTTCTGAAAAGAAGAATGGTCCAAAATTCTTTCTGAACATTGTGCAGGTCTAATCCCCATCGGCTTCGTTGAGGTTATTGCAGCCAAGGGAGGATCGATCAGTTATTAAATCCACTTTTTCCACAGCACTGTGAATGTTTAATGGGATGTGTTCAATAAAGACATGAAAGGTCATAAGCACATTGTGTTTCTCTATACTTTTATGACTAATTAATGCAGAAACCCAGCTAATTTCAAAGAGTTCACCTACATTTTTCTTGCCACTGTTTTTTATTCAGGCCATGCACAATCAAGCCCAACTATTGAAGGCTAGACTATTGCATCACCATCAACCCTGTAGATGGGATCTAGTCTGAAAAATGGCTTCACTTCATTTTGTTTCTGCTCCTAACTTAGTGTGAGCATTATCAAGTCCTTTATCATAGACTTTGTTTAGATCTTTCAGTGTCAAGCTGGTATTAACTTTCAAACCGCACAGCATGTGCTCTGGGGAAATAAAAAAAGAGAACATTCTAGTACCCAGAACTTTAAAAATTTGATTATTTTTATGTCTCACGGCGAGAGCTCTAGTTCTAATATGGCCAGGTTATTGGTACATGATCCTAACTGCATTTTGAGACAGTCTTTTCACTGTTTTGAAGGAAAAAGGCATATATCAGTGCACTGAAATGGCCTGTAATCTGTTGCAAATGATCCATCACCATTACCTAAATGCATCTTTCTAGCATTATGTTATATTAAATCATTGATTCCGATTAGATTGGTTTGTATTTTTATATAGACTACCAAAACATTTATAAATAAATACTCAAGTCATTCTCTTGAATGCTACATATCAATATATGTTTGTTTGTAGTTTTCATCAACATGACATTTTTTTTCATTGTGTCAACAGAGCATTACAAATTACCTATGAGATTTTGTTTAAACCTTGAACATGTCTGACACTGTTGTTTGAAGCAATACATGGTTTCTATCTTCAAACACACACAAAAATATTTTTTAGTTAAAAAAAAACTTTTGTTGTAAACCCTGCACTACAACTCAACAAATGTGTCATCCTCTGCGAGTGGATCTGCTGCCTGATTCTAAAGCTTTCTTCTCAAACTGGCACCAGGGCTGTTTTGAAGATCAAAGCCAGACTTTTTGCTTCCACATGAAACTGAAAGCCTTGTTACAGACCAATGCAAGCAGAAAGAATCTTGTTTTTAAAAATGATTAAACATTAAGAACATCTTGAATGCAGAAACTCATTTTCAAAAAGCCCAAACATACACTATTTATTGATGAGCTCCCTCTGTCAAAAGATCTCCTTTATTAATCAAACTCTTATCATAATTACCTTCAATCAAATGAAGGCAATTGTCATAATTATTGAAGACAGTCTAATGTTTTTAAAGTGTGTTTCTGACAAGTCAATTAATATGAGACATCCAAACAATTCCCATTGTAATATTCTGCTCTGAGAAAACATTAATCAGTAGAGAACTATTATCAGACAGATAAGAAATTACATATTTATGTGTAAAACAAATTTGAATATCTGGTGTTTCACATGTAAATTGATGTAGTTTTATGTAGTTTAATAAATGTTATGATAAAGAAACTTATTAAAGGATTTTTCCATTTTCTTACACTGGAAGTGAATAAGGCCAGTCCATACACAAACATACTCTTTCAAAAGTATAACAGTTATCACACAAAAGTTAAACAGTAAGTTGAATGGAAATATTCACACTATTCGGCACTCAAAATAATGTTTATTTTGACAGTAAACACACAAGCTTTTCCTTTCTGCTTTGTTTAGCCTAAATGTACAGGACAATAACACAATATCACATACTCCCCCTCTATTTCTCTGAGTTTATTGAGGGCACGGCCAAGCAGCCAGGGGTTTAGAGATAACAGCTTCCAGATGTTCCACAAGCTTACTGTTACATTGCCTTTCATTACTTTCAGCTGCCAAAGAAGTGACATTATTACATGACTTGTTGTCTTAAAGTCAGTTTCCATCTATCAACATGTTTAGGTAACTTAAAGGGCCTTCAGGAGGCAGTAACGTTTCACATTCACACACACACAGTAGGAGAGTGCATGGGAAATGGAACAATCATACCACGTGTTCTTTTGTTTGCAAAGCAAACTCAGCATCCCATTATAAATTAATTTCTCTTCCTTTTTATTGTACAAATTATGATAAACGTATGTGTGGGCTGCTAAAAGAAATTATACATCTAAATAAAACCTCCAGTCGCAGGGAATTAAAACATTATGAAAATTCATAAAAACCCCAATTTCGTGGGCTTCATTTATCATAGGTACACAACATCATTACGATCATTATTTACAATATTTACTCTTATGTCACTCCAAACCCATATGACTTTCTTTCACAAAATGGAATGTTAGTTAGGATGACAGCCTCAGTCACCAATCAGTTTCTTTATATCTCCTTAAAAAAAAAAGTAATTCTGGTTTGAAATGACATGAGGGAGAGTAAATGAAGAGAGTATTTTCATTTTGTGAGTGAACTATCCATTTAATTCGACTGGAATTATTCCCCAAATAATCAAGATCAATTTAAAGGAATAGTTCAACCAAAAATGAAAGTTCTCTCATCATTTCCTCACACTGATGGCATTCCAGATATGTATGACTTTCTTATTCTGCAGAACACAAACAAAGATTTTATTAGAATATCTCAACTGTGTTGGTCCAGACAATGAAGGCGAATGGTGACCAACATTTTGAAGCTTAAAAAAACACATAAAGGCAGCATTAAAGTAATCCATATGATTCCAGTGGTTTAATCCATGTCTTCTGAAGGGATCCAATTGGTTTTGGGTGAGAACAGACCAAAATGTTACACATTTTTCACTTTACATCTTGCCATTGCAGTTTAGCCATGATCATGATTTCAAGCTCGATTACACTTCCTAATGCTTGACGCATGCACAGAGCAACTAGCAAGCGTAATCCAGTTTTAAATTATGTCCGCATACTTCTGATGTGACAGTTTGTAGTGAAAAAGGCGTATTATTATGGTCAGTTCTCAACCAAAATCGACTTGATCACTTCTGAAGACATGGATTAAACCACTGGAGTGTCTATTATTTTCCTTTTGAATTACTTTTTATGTATTACTTTTAAAAAGCATTTGTGCTTTTTGAAGTTTCAAAGTTTTGGTCACCATTCACTTGCATTGTATGGACCAACAGAGCTGAAATATTCTTCTAAAATTTAAATTTGTGTTCAGCAGATGAAAGAAAGTCATACACATCTGGAATGACATGAAGGTGAGTAAATCACAATAGAATTGTCATTTTTTGGTGAACTATTACTTTTAAAGTCTCTTGCTGACATCTAGTGGTCCATAAAGGATTGACAGCTCTCACAGCATTCTACAAATCCAAAACCCTCTCCAGTAAGATATTATGTTATTATCTCTGTAATTCATGCCAACTCAAAACAGGGACTAAATAAATATATAAATATATTGATAATTTAATGTAAATCATATGGAAAGCAAGTACACGTTGAAAGTTGGTTTGTAAATACCTTTTTTACGTCATACTGATATTACAATTGACAAAGGTCAATCGTATCCAAAGTGAGAGTGTTGCTTTGTTGTTTCCTGCAGAGTGAGCAGGTGACTCAGCAAGATTAGACAAGCCCAACAACACCTACAGAGCTCAGGCAATTCTGACACACCCATCAAGACATAACGAACAATACCTGCAGCAATGCACCTATTACAGAATGTAAAACATGGTAGAAATACCCTGATAGCTGCAAGTATACAGATTTTCTTGTTCAAGTATACACACTATTGCTTCAGACAGTTAAAACACATACAGACAGTGGCCCCAAACATTATTTGGACATGTAAGCCACACTTAAAATGAATACATTTCATTGCATTATATAATGGAAAAATATAACCAAGTGGCATATTTGAAAGAAATACATTTTTCAAGAAAAACTTTGATCAAAAAGAAGTTTGCAACTACATGGGTACTTGGCGATTAAATCAATGTGAATTTAAAGGGATAGTTCACCCAAAAATGAAAATTCTCACATCATAAACTAATTCTCAGGCTATCACAGATGTATTTGACGTTCTTTCTTCTCCTGAAAAAAATACAGATTTTTAAAAGAATATTTCAGCTCTGTAGGACCGTACAATGCAAGTGAATGGTGGCCAGAACTTTGAAGGTTCAAAAAGCATATAAAGGCAGCATAAAAGTTATCCATATGACTCCAGTGGTTAAATCCATGTCTTCTGAAGCAATAAGAAAGGTGTGGGTGAGAAACAGATCAATATTTAAGTTTGCCATTGTTTTTCACCAACTTGCTTCAAGGTCATTTTTAGTGTTTGTTTCAAGTCAGGTCCCCTTAATGGAATAGCTCACCCCAAAAAGAAAATACTTTCATCATGTGTTCACCCTCCTGCCATCCCATATGACTGACTTCTGCTGAACACAAACAAAGATTTTTAGAAGAATATTTCAGCTCTATTGGTCCATGCAATGCAACTGAATGGTGACCAAAACTTTGAAGGTCCAAAAAGCAAAGAATGGCAGGATAAAAGTAATCCATTGGTAAAATGGATTTGACTTGCATGAACAAATTATCCTAGGTATGACATTCACTAAATAAACTAAAGTACCAACAACTAAATAAAAAGTGCCAAAACATGTACCATGATAGTACCTTGGTATCTCTAGAAGTACTTTAGAGTAACATGCAAATGGCACGATTGTGCAGTAGCCTATATCATGGTGTAACATCAAGGTATGGGATTTATTGGGGAAGTCCTTATAAAGCATTTACCTTTAACTCCACCCATGTGGACGTCATTCTGCTTCTCAGGACTTTCAGGGGTTTCTCAACTTCAGATGACGGTCTGATCACTTGGTGTGGAAGAGTGAAAACCAGAAGCGTTGGTGAAAACATTCAGCGATCCGTCTACGTGTACACCGCATTTAAAGAGAGCCGAAAAGTGCCGTCCACAGATTGCTGGAGTTTGAAGCGATATTAGTGGCTGTGTAAATCGCATTCGCACCGATGGCAGCTATAAAGGCTCTTCAACAGTGGAGCAAAATCAAGTGTGAAGGATACCGGGATGTGTCGATCACAAACATGACCACGTCATTTCGCGACGGTTTGGCTTTCTGCGCTCTAATTCACAAACACAGACCAGACTTGATGTAAGTAGCAACCACCCATTCACCCAATGCCGGGTTATATTGTATTGCCCTGTATAAAGTACAACTTTAGAACGATTAGGACTCTCGGAAAGAAGGACAAGAATTGCGATGCTTAAATATACCCTAGAGTTTGTGTGACAACTTAAGACGAAAACCTTACTTAGAATTTAGGACGCGAAGAGACCTTTTGAAATTTGGAAGACATCATTTGCGCTTCTACATGATGATGAGAACTTAAAAACCTTTGGAATTTGGCACTTTCAGGGCTTAAAATACTCCAGCTTTCATATGTTCATAGTTTATACCTTGTAACAGACGTAGAAAAAGAAAACTAAGGAAAATTATTAATTTGGATAAGAACATTAGAGGGTGTTTCTTCAACTTTGGACACTTTTAGCACTGCGGACTTGTAGAAACTCGTTAAAACGTTCTTTTTTTTCTCACTCTAGTTTAAAGGGATAGTTCACCCAAAAAATAAATAAATGGAAATTTTCTCATCATCTACTCATTTCATCCCAGATGTGTATGACTTTCTTTCTTCTGCTGAACACAAAGATATTTAGAAGAATATGTCAGCTCTTTAGGTCCTTGCAATGCAACTGAATGGTGGCCCGAACTTTGAAGCTCCAAAAAGCACAAAGGCAGCATAAGTTATCCACACGATT
Organism: Xyrauchen texanus; assembly: GCF_025860055.1. Taxonomy (NCBI): domain Eukaryota; kingdom Metazoa; phylum Chordata; class Actinopteri; order Cypriniformes; family Catostomidae; genus Xyrauchen; species Xyrauchen texanus. Next base: position 44,639,228 of record NC_068280.1, read on the forward strand.
CCAGTGGTTAAATCCATATCTTCAGAAGCCATATAATAGGTGTGGATGTGAAACAGATCAATATTTAAGTCCTCTTTTACTATAAATTCTCCTCCTGGCCCAGTAGGTGGCGATATACTCAAATAATGCAAATCGCCAAAAACCAAAGAAAGTGAAAGTGGAGATATGTAGTAAAAAGGAATCTGATAATGTTCTTTATTTATGATATGAAAAAAATATTGATCTGTTTCTCACCCATACCTATCATATCACTTCTGAAGACATGTATTAAACCACTGTAGTCCTATGGATTACTTGTATGCTGCCTTTATGTGCTTTTTGACCTATAAAGTTTTTAGCCACCACTCACTTGCATTGTATGGACCTACAGAGGTGAGAGATTCTTCTAAAAATCTTTGTTTGTTTTCAGCAGAAAAAAAGAATGTCTTACACATCTGGAATGGCATGAGGGTGAGTAAATGATGAGAGATGTTTCATTTTTGGGGTGTACCATCCCTTTAATTTACTGCTAACAATGTCCAACGTTGAATGAACATGCATTACAGGTCAATTGTAATTTTTTTTTAATATAAAAATATCCTGACTACTTTGCTAAGGCTAATTTCATAGCTAACATGTTATAAATCCTAAATAAACATGATGAAATAATATTTTCCCATTTTTTGCATACTTTTTTCAAATTACATCTTGACTGAAAATGACACCCAATAAAAACATTTTGCTCAGAGGTTATATTTACCTTGATTTTAAACTAACTTTGTAGTTGGAAAAATTTATTGAAATCATTTTCACACAACAAGTATTGATGTGGTTTATTATGATGTCACTTCGATTATCATAGTTTTAAAAATGCAATAATTTGTCATGTAAATTAAAGTAGTATTAATTTAGTCTAACTCTGCAGCAAGGCTGAAACAACTAAATCTTCATGTAAAAGGTATTTGAAAAGTACCAAAAATAAATGATGAGGGCATAGTAAGTCAGGTTTAACTTGATCTCCAAAAAACAAAAAGTTTAAATCTGTTTAAAATCAAATCATGAAATTGAAGTTGAAGAAACATCCTTATTGCAGCAATATCTGCCATTTGTTCTCTATACCTATTCATACTGTCAGATTTTACAGCACACTTATTGTTAATATTTGCTCTGGGGAAATCCCCAGTGCACATTGATAAGTGTCAGTGTTCACTAATGCACATATGTCTCTAAATGTTTGCTCTCTTGCAGAGACTTTGACTCTTTGAGCAAGGAAAATATTTATGAAAACAATCAACTGGTAAGACTGCGTTTGTTTTCCATAATGATTTATTTATTTAATGTTTATAATATTTCTACAGTCAATAGTTGTCATACCCACATATGGCAATAGAGTGGTAACATCGCATCCTTTTAGGAACTTCTAGGGTCTTTAATCCTAATATCTTAAAAATAAGAACCATTTTTTGGGCTGTATAGGTTTCTTGAGTTGCATAGTAGTGTATTGGATTCTGGTTTCAATAAATTGTAAATTTATAATAAAAGTACCAATAAATTTCAAAAGAACTAGAAAATAAAAATCACTTTGTGGTACTTGTAGAACCTTTTTGGTTCTGATTGCAACCTTTATTTTTATTTTTAAGAGTGTAGAGCAGCTTAGCAACTGAATCTCCTCAAAGTTTCCTGGGAAATGCTTTAATTCCAAGCAGATCACTTCCCTGTCATTTTAACTGTGTCATTTTTAATTGATCCCTCATAGTGTTATGTGACCTCTGTGTGGTTGACCAAGGCTGCGATCTGACGGATTGGCTTAAGAATGCATTTTGAGGCCTATTCTTGTAGTTTGAGCTTTTCTTTGCTGTAGTTGAATCACATGTTGTGCTGTCTTAGACTATTATAAATCATCTACTGCACACTTTATTTGTTCCTGTTTACAGGGGAAAGGAATGCTGTCCAATTAGGGCATTTTTGTAAAAAATAGAGAATAAAACTAAAGGATAATTAAACTAGTTGCAGTAGAAGCAAAGAAATGCAAATGGGTGGGATTTTGATAGGGAGTGCCATCCTAATATGCAGAGAGAGTGAAGGCAAAGAGCCAGAGAATGTGAAAGCGTTATGAGAAGAAAAGAGAAGGGAATGCATGATTTAAGGGGTGGAGATTATCTTGTTTTCTAAACAAGATAATCATTACACTTTGGCATGTAATGACACTTGCTGATTACTGGATTTTACACATCAAGTTGTGTTCTCAGAATTGTATTAACTGTTTGAAATCAAAACGAATATTTACGGAGAAATACCTCTTTGTTTTATCTAGATTTTATCTCCTCAATTATGTCTGCTCTTGTTTATTTTTAAACAAATTAACCTCCAAAATCATCTCTATATAAAAAAGACAGGCTATGTTCACATTTTGAGTTTGCATAATGCCATGGTAAATGCCTTTTGCAAGAAAAATCACCAACTGACAAAGTTTTGCCCAACTGTTCTTCATCATTGTAATGTTTTAGAACTATACAGAAGTCATGCATAAAATGTTGATCTACATAAGTCACATTATATGACCAGTCACATAATGTGACACTATGAATTGAGTAATACTGATCAAAATAGATGTGAATGTCTTGGATCCATATTTGGCAGAATCCTGTAGGTATTCAAGTCTATTATCATCACATCAGACATCAGCCAGGCAGTTAAAGCTTGGTCGCAAATGGGTCTTCCAAATGGACCATGACCAAGCATACCTACAAAGTCGTGGCAAAATGGCTTAAGGACAACAAAGTCAAGGTATTGGAGTGGCCATCACAAAGCCCTGACCTCAAAACGATAGAAATTTGTGGGCAGAACTGAAAAAGCATGTGCGAGCAATTAGGTCTTCAAACCTGACTCGTTACACCAGTTCTGTCTGGAGGAATGGGCCAAAATTCCAGCAACTTATGCCTTCTAAACACTACATGACTTTCAAAGATGTCGGATCGTGGTACTGTTCATATTACACAACTGTCTGTCTTGTCATGGAAGTCGTAGCGTTTTCAAATTACACGACAAATCGGCGACAGGGGTGAACACTTACAAAACAATTTCACTATTGACAAATCCCAGACGACTCTGCCTGCACTCCAAATTATGTTTCACAACAGAGTACATGCGAGAAGTGATACGAGATACGAAAACAAATGCATGATCACATGTTATGCATTTCAGAATATGATGTGTATGTTTTTAATCGCCTAAAGGCATCATATGTTTTATTACAATATGAAAAAGTACCTCCTACTGAAAAACCTATTTGCTTACCTGACAGTCCAAGAGAATTGGCAATTTCTCTTCAACTCTTCTCTTTCTCCACCCGGTTCTGGTACAGTACAGATGAAACCTCAATAGGCACTGATGCTCCTGCCAATGTTCCACAAATTTTTCCTCCATTTCTTCAGTCCAGTGTGACTTTCTCGATACCGCAGCCATGCTAGATAATGTCCTGTTGCAGCTACATCAGGACTCACACTGAAACTTCCCGTGCCCCGTTTCTTGCTCTATCGTTGGCTGTATGTCAACGCTGCAGGTGTATTCAGTCAAAACACATTTCACATTGAGCGATTTGGACTCACAGACCGGACCAGATATTTAACATTCTAGATATCTCGCTGACATTGGTGACGCGTCTGCGCTTCTCTCAAATCGCATCTTTGATGGTTCATACATTGCGTTCGTCACTCATGGGAGCAAGCTCCGATTTGCCCACGATTTCATGCTCTTGTCTGCGATCTCCACAAAATGTCAGCAAGCGAAAATTGGGCTTATTGTGTGTACATACAGTATTTAGCAATGTAGTTGAATGGATAATTCACTCATTCTCATGTTGTTCCAAACCCATATAACTTTTTCCTTCAGTAGAACGCAAATGTAAGGGAGAATGTTAGCCGCAGTCACTGTTCAATTTCAGTGCCTAAATTAATTTCTTCCATGCAATGAAAGTGAATGGTGAATGAGGCTAATGTTCTGCCTGACATCCCCTTTTGTGTTCCACAAAAACCTTAAAGGTTTGGAACAACATGAGGGTGAATTAGCGAATGATACAATTTTCATTTTGGAGTGAACTTTCCCTTTAAAGGAACCACAAGTTGATTTACTCACCCTCATGCTAACCCAGATGTGTATGAATTTCTTTCCTCTGCTGAACACAACCGAAGATTTTTAGAACAATATCTCTGCTCTGTAGGTCCATACAATGTAAGTGAATGGTGACCAAAACTTTGAAGCTCCAAAAAACTCTTTAAGGCAGCATGCAAGATATCCATAAGTCTTCAGTGGTTTAATCCATGTTTTCTGAAGCAATTTAATCAATTTTGTGTGAGAACAGAGCACAATATAACTCCTTTTCACTGTCTTTCACTTTCTTGCCATTGCGGTCTCTAGACATTATCATTATTTCAAGCTTGATTACACTTCCTATTGCTTGATGCATGCATAGAGTGCTAGATGAGCTTGAAATCATGATCACCAAGGAGACTGCAGATGTCAAGATTTATTGTGAAAAAGGAGTTATTATATTTTGGTTTGTTCTCACAAAAAAATGATTGGATGGCTTCATAAGGCATGGATTAAACCACTGGTGGCAGATGGATTACCTTTTATGATGCATTTATGTGCTTTATGGAGCTTCAAAGTTTTGGTCACCATTCACTTAAAGTCTTTGTGTTCTGCAAAAGAAAGTGTCAAATGCATCTGGGATGGCATTAGAGTGAGTAAATGATGAGAGAATTTTCATTTTTGGGTGAACTATTCCGGTTTTATTTCAAAACGTTTAAGTGAAAAAAGACAATCTCACAAGTGCAGACTAGTGACAGTACCTCAATAACATGTCTCAAATGCTGAATTGTGGCCTTAAATGTCCTCCAAGTAAGTAAAGTTTTAATTGAATTGTCTAGTTCCTTGTCAATTCCAAGTTACTATTTATCTCCTGCATTGGTAGCTCGAGTGCTTTCCCTTTGCAGATTTCAGATATCAAAGCGTAATCTACTGAAGGCTTTTTTTTTGTTGTTTTTGCAAATCTGGCACTTGATAATAGGGTTGCATTTGTTTCAATAGAAAATCATCCAATAGTGCTGCCACACTGATCTTCAAGTGATATTGTTCCACACACTGAAATGCACTTTTTACAGAAAGCTCAATCCTCCTCATATAATTCTTACCCCACCCTCACATTTTTCATTTCAGGCTTTCCAGGTGGCAGAGGAGTTGGGTATACCTGCGCTGCTGGACGCAGAAGACATGGTGGCTTTAAAAGTGCCTGATCGTCTTAGTATTCTCACCTATGTCTCTCAATATTACAATTATTTCCAAGGACGCTCTGCTAGTGAGACACGCACATAAATATTAGCATTCAATGCATAGCTGTTACCTGAACAGATTTAGAAAATGATGATTGTTTTCAAACTTACAGAAGCCCACAGTGGCCAAGAAATAAGAGAAAAGAGACTAGTTATAATCAATCAGAATGGAATACTAGCATACTGCGTACTGTACAGTATACACTGAAAATGTGCAAACTGTATACACAATATATTGTAGATGGTATGAACTGTTTACTGTAGAAATAATAGGATGGTAGTATGCTAGTCCTAATGGCTAGTCAAATATTAATAATACATGGACATTGTGAGCTTCTGTTTGTTTGGAAACAATAATTATTTTGCTATTGCAAATTTGTTGCCTTTTATTGCATTACTTTTCAAATTTTTTAGCATTGATAAAAATGTTTCCCTGTGTGTGGATGTGCAGTTGGAGGTATGTCAGGGGTGAAAAGACCGGCAGAAGAATCTAATGAAGAACCATCTGGGAAGAAGAACCAACCTGTTACAGCTAAAGTTTATACATTGCCTGTACCAGCAACAGAGATTAAGACACCAAAACCAGCAAACGAAATTAAGGTACACAATTATAACTCTCATAATTGATCTCAATCTTTCAATTCTTTTAGGAACCATTGTTTATTTCAATGCTTAGTAATTGATTATGTTGGTGTACTGCGTATTGCAAATTTCTAAAATTAAAGGAATAGTTCACCCAAAAATGCAAATTCTCTCATCATTTACTCGCCCTCATGCAATGTCAGATGTGTATGACTTTCTTTCTACTGCAGAACACAAACATAAGAATATCTCCATTCTGTAGGTCCATACAATGCAAGTGAATGGTGACCAGACGTTTGAAACTCCAAAAATCACATTAAAACAGCATAAAAAGAATCCCTAAGTCTCCAGTGGTGTTATATATGTCTTCTGAAGTGATGCAATCGCTTTGGGTGAGAAACAGGTCAACATTAAAATATTCGCTTTCAGAATGTGAAAGTGAAAGTGGAGATTTATTGTTAAAAAATTACTTAAATATTGATCTGTTTCTCAGCCACACCTATCATATCGCTTCTAAAGACCGATTGAACCACTGGAGTCATATTGATTACTTCCATGCTGCCTTTGTGATATTTGGAGCTTCAAAGATCTGGTCAACATTTACTTGCATTGTATGGACCTACAGAGCTGATATCTTCTTCTACAAATCTTTTTTTGTGTTCAACTGAAGAAAGAATGTCATACACATATGGGATGGCATGAGGATTAGTAAATGATAAGATCGTTTTCATTTTTGGTTGAACTATCCCTTTAATTGCACGAAAACCTTTTTTGCTCTTGATAGTTATCTGAAGTCGAGCGTGTATTAGCATGATAGATCACACAGACTTTTGTCATGTTTTGTTATTTCCAGAGGGAAGTTCTGGTTGAGCGTGCTAATAAAACAGGAACTCTGAGCAGCAACTGTAGTGTGTGCAACCAACATGTTCACCTTGTGCAGCGCCACCTAGTCGATGGCAAGTTGTACCACAGGAACTGTTTTAGGTGAGACGCACCAATTCACACTGCTTTCAATGTGACTCTTTTATTCACTTGTTATTTTTAGCTTTCATTGTAAAAATATCTCATTCATGTGAATGCATCCATCTCACATGAGTACTGAGTCATAATCATGGGTGTGTTGTGGTGATGATGTAATATTTAAAAACATTCTGATTTTTTTTGTTTAATTTATTTTTCTAAATGGCAAAACATTACTCAAGTATCTAAGTTTTATTTGCAAATATATCATCTAGTACAATATTTTTTTACTAAGTGCCTCCATGAATGTACGAGTATGAGAACAAAGACTACAAGACATGTTGAGAACAATAAATGTGTGTTTCTTCAATTTTGGGCACTTTTAGCACTGTAGATTTGTAGGAAGTAAAGCCTTGTTGAAAGAAAATAAATATATATATATATGGTGAAATTAATAGAAAGTAAATTTGATAGAAATAATTTTCAAACAATAAATACTGAAATGGTTTATTTCAGTCTTTGTTTATATTATCATAGTTTTAAACATTTAATAATGTGTATTTTAATAATGTATTTTCAATATAACATTTGAAAATCTGAATACATTTTAATGAGACCTTCATATAACAAAGAAAAAAGTTGAAATCCATTTGCTTTCCTGGGACATGAAGGTGCCGAAGTTGAAGAGACAACCAGATAAACAATAGATACATTTATCTTGGTCAGATATAAAATACTATAAAAATGAACCTTGAATTTTCCATGTACATTTCTGGTATATGTAAAAATATAATTTTTATCCACTCATTTTCAGAATAATAATTTGCTCCTATTTTAGCATACTTTATAAACCATATTAAAGAATGTTACGTATTTAAAGCTGCTCTATGTAACGTTGTGCTCTCTAGCGACGTCTGTGGTTGAAACTTAAAATTGCAAGCAATTTTTGGAAGAACACTTTGTCAGTCGTATTTTGGCACTGCTCTTCTGGCAGATGAATTTCATGGTTTGAGCTTACCAGGACATCGCCTGTGTGTGTGAACATGACTTCGAGATATTCAGAGCCGGAGTCATAACGTGCTATTTTCATGTTGATATTATGCTGAACAATTAAACATTTCAAACTGAAATATTTCTTGCTTTGATGGAGATAAACTACACTCCTATTTATACATTTTGATTGAATAAATGTTATACATGTAGAGCTTTTCTGACACTACACTCATTGCACTTTTACATGGAGAACATTGGACTTAATTACTTTAATCACCAGCAGTTACCAGTATATTTTAATAGATTTTTTCAAATGTTTTATCTACTATAGATTTTTATATTGTACTACACTTATTGATGTAAGAGTTGAAACTTGTGATATGGCTGATACGAGTTCAAAGGAAGACTTATTATTTTTACATTATATTATATTGTACAGCCTCTGTTGATAATGCAAGTAAACCATAATACTACAATAGTATGTCTATGCAATGCACACAATAACACCGTAAACTAAAAACAAGGATTCAATAATGATGGGGATAAAATATACTTTATTAAACATGAAAATAATATGCTTAAATGTATTTAATATAACCATAACAAGAAGTCAATTTCAGAAGTCACAAATATTAGTAAACATGTCACAGTAACTTCCCACGACAACGTAGATACATCGCAATCGGTTGACGCACGCGCTACGTTCAATTCATACAAGCATGACAGCTTCAACAACCCTACCTGACAACATATCCAAGTGTTATAGCAGGTAAACTTCGCCAAACTGATAAACATCCAGATTTCTGCAATGCTGACCTGAACTGTGTAAGTGTGACTGAACTGAACGTAGTTTCTCCAGCTGGAACATGAGACAGCCACTTTCCAGTGTTTACGGACCTAACATAAGGATGTAACCCAGCGATTCTGTGCCAAATCTGACTCGACTGCTCAAAATACAAATAATTTGTATAGGCTTACCGTAGTGAATCGTGGAAAGGTAAGGACATTGGTTTGAACACTGATTGTTTATGTACTCAATCAGTAAAGGCAATTTGTTACATTTTAACCAAAAAATCTTACGTAGTGCAGTTTTAATATAATAGGACATATCCCTGTGTTAATAACAGTGATTTAGCCAAGTTTAAGTGTCACTGTCTTATGTGTATATATATATATATATATACACAGCCATTAATGTCTAAACTGCTGGCAACAAAAGTGAGTACACCCCTAAGTGAAAATGGGCCCAAATTGTCAATATTTTGTGTGGCCACCATTATTTTCCAGCACTGCTTTAACCCTCTTTGGCATGGAGTTCACCAGAGCTTCACAGGTTGCTACTGGAGTCCTCTTCCACTCCTCTATGACGACATCACAGAGCTGGTGGATGTTAGAGAACTTGTGCTCCTCCACCTTCTGTTTGAGGATGCCCCACAGATCCTCAATAGGGTTTAGGTCTGGAGACATGCTTGGCCAGTCCATCACCTTCACCCTCAGCTTCTTTAGCAAGGCAGTGGTCGTCTTGGAGGTGTGTTTGGGGTCGTTATCATGCTGGAATACTGCCCTGTGGCCCAGTCTCAGAAGGGAGGGGATCATGCTCTGCTTCAGTATGTTACAGTACATGTTGGCATTCATGGTTCCCTCAGTGAACTGTAGCACCCCAGTGCCGGCAGCACTCATGCAGCCCCAGACCATGAAACTCCCACCACCATGCTTGACTGTAGGCAAGACACACTTGTCTTTGTACTTCTCACCTGGTTTCTGCCACACACACTTGACACCATCTGAACCAAATAAGTTAATCGTGGTCTCATGAGACCACAGGACATGGTTCCAGTAATCCATGTCCTTAGTCTACTTGTCTTCAGCAAACTGTTTGCAGGCTTTCTTGTGCATCATCTTTAGAAGAGGCTTCCTTCTGGGATGACAGCCATGCAGACCAATTTAATGCAGTGTGCGGCATATGGTCTGAGCACTGACAGGCTGACCCCACCCCACCCCTTCAACCTCTGCAGCAATGCTGGCAGCACTCCTACGTCTATTTCCCAAAGACAACCTATGGATATGATGCTGAGCATGTGCACTCAACCTCTTTGGTTGACCATGGTGAGGCCTGTTCTAAGTGGAACCTGTCCTGTTAAACCGCTGTATGGTCTTGGCCACCGTGCTGCAGCTCAGTGTCAGGGTCTTGGCAATCTTCTTATAACCTAGGCCATCTTTATGTAGAGCAACAATTCTTTATTTCAGATCCTCAGAGAGTTCTTTGCCATGAGGTGCCATGTTGAACTTCCAGTGACCAGTTTGAGGGAGTGTGAGAGCGATGACACCAAATTTAACACACCTGAGACCTTGTAACACTTAACGAGTCACATGACACCAGGAGGGAAAATGGCTAATTGGGCCCAATTTTGACATTTTCACTTAGGGGTGTACTCACTTCTGTTGCCAGCGGTTTAGACATTAATGGCTGTGTGTTGAGTTATTTTGAGGGGACAGCAAATTTACACTGTTATACAAGCTGTAAACTCACTACTTTACATTGTAGCAAAGTGTCATTTCTTCAGTGTTGTCACGTGAAAAGATACAATAAAATATTTACAAAAATGTGAGGGATGTACTCCCTTTTGTGAGATACTGTATGTGCATATGTACATAACCAAAACAAAGAATTGTTCATTTGTTAAAATACTTCAAAATAAAACTAACTCTTAGTCTATTAGACCTATTTTCTGATTGTGTATTTTTGCTGTTAATGGTCCATTTCAACCTCCCTTTTCATCAGATGCAAGGAGTGTTCCAATATTCTCCTCTCTGGCATTTACAAGGCTGGAAAAGAACTAGGCACTTTTATCTGCAAGACACACACAAGCATTGAGGAGCCTCTGACCACCCAAACAAAGTACATCACAGGACCACCACAGAAAACATTGTCTACCGTTATCAGCAAGAGCACAAACTCCACCCTGACTGAACAGAATGCTTTGAGTGGAGGTTCTGGAAAGGTTGGTTCAGCGCCTAATGTATCTAAACTTGGCTGGCTGACCAGTGAAGGTGACCGTCCACCCACCTGTGATCCTGTTGCTACACCGTCCCCAGCAGTTCAGCTCACACCAGCACCAATTACAACTCCAACATCAACGCTAGCATCAAAAACAACTCCTACTCCAATACCAGCACCAAAAACGACTCCAACATCAACACCAGCACCAATTACAACTCCAACATCAACACCAGCATCAAAAACAACTCCTACTCCAATACCAGCACCAAAAATGTCTCCAACACTTGCACCAAAAACGACTCCAACATCAACACCAGCACCAAAAACGACTCCAACATCAACACCAGCACCAAAAATGACTCCAATTACAACACCAGCACCAATTAAAACTCCAACATCAATACTAGCATCAAAAACGACTCCAACATCAACACCAGCACCAAAAATGACTCCAATTACAACACCAGCACCAATTAAAACTCCAACATCAACACTTGCACCAAAAACGACTCCAACATCAACACCAGCACCAAAAATTACTCCAGTTACAACACCAGCACCAAAAACGACTCCAACTCCAGCACCAATTACAACACCAGCACCAATTACAACTCCAACATCAATACTAGCATCAAAAACAACTCCAACATCAACACTTGCACCAAAAACGACTCCAACATCAACACCAGCACCAAAAATGACTTCAACATCAACACCAGCACCAAAAATGACTCCAGTTACAACACCAGCACCAATTAAAACTCCAACATCAATACTAGCATCAAAAACAACTCCAACATCAACACCAGCACCAATTAAAACTCCAACATCAATACTAGCATCAAAAACAACTCCAATATCAACACTAGCATCAAAAACAACTCCTACTCCAATACCAGCACCAAAAATTACTCCAACATCAACACCAGCACCAAAAACGACTCCAACATCAACACCAGCACCAAAAACGACTCCAACTCCAGCACCAATTACAACACCAGCACCAATTACAACTCCAACATCAACACTAGCACCAAAAACGACTCCAACACCAGCACCAAAAACAACAACACCAGCACCAATTTCAACTCCAACATCAACACCAGCACCAATTTCAACTCCAACATCAACACCAGCACCAAAAACGACTCCAACACTAGCACCAAAAACGTCTCCAACACTAGCACCAAAAACGACTCCAACACCAGCACCAAAAACAACAACAACACCAGCACCAAAAACAACTCCAACTCCAGCACCAATTACAACACCAGAACCAAAAACGACTCCAACATCAACACCAACACCAGCCCCAATTACAACACCAGCCCCAATTACAACTCCAGCACCAATTACAACACCAATTACAACTCCAGCACCAAAAACGACTCCAACATCAACATCAGCACCAAAAACGACTCCAGAACCAAAAACAACTCCAACACCAGCACCAAAAACGGCTCCAGAACCAAAAACAACTCCAACACCAGCACCAAAAACGGCTCCAGAACCAAAAACAACTCCAACATCAACACCAGCACCAAAAACGGCTCCAGAACCAAAAACAACTCCAACACCAGCACCAAAAACAACTCCAACACCAGCACCAAAAATGGCTCCAGAACCAAAAACAACTCCAACATCAACACCAGCACCAAAAACGGCTCCAGAACCAAAAACAACTCCAACATCAACTCCAGCACCAAAAACAACTCCAACACCAGCACCAAAAACGACTCCAACACCAGCACCAAAAACAACATCAACTCCAGCACCAAAAACAACTCCAACTCCAGCACCAATTACAACACCAGAACCAAAAACGACTCCAACATCAACACCAGCCCCAATTACAACACCAGCCCCAATTACAACACCAGCCCCATTACAACTCCAGCACCAATTACAACACCAGAACCAAAAACGACTCCAACATCAACACCAGCCCCAATTACAACACCAGCCCCAATTACAACTCCAGCACCAATTACAACACCAATTACAACTCCAGCACCAAAAACGACTCCAACATCAACACCAGCACCAAAAACGACTCCAGAACCAAAAACAACTCCAACACCAGCACCAAAAACGACTCCAGAACCAAAAACAACTCCAACATCAACACCAGCACCAAAAACGACTCCAACACCAGCACCAAAAACAACATCAACACCAGCACCAATTACAACTCCAGCACCAGCATCTACAAACATAAAAACCCCCATTAACCTCAGAACGCCCACTGAGATGCCTAAACCCATAAGCAACAGTGTACAGAAGAACCAAGAAGTCAGAAAAAGGTAAATGTCTATAAATTCAGTATTCTGATTTTCTGTTGATTTTACTATATTGACGTTTGAAGGGGCAGTTCATACAGGAAGACCTTGAAATGAATGTCTTTTAACGATGGTTTTTGTGGGCTTTTTTTTTTTTTCTTTTTTTTTTTCTCTTCATTAAATAGATTATTTGATTCAAGCACCAATTCCAGCAGTGTTGTTCTTCCCAATAAGAGCACCTCAGCAGACACATCTACTACATCAGTGACTCCAGGAGGTCTTAAAACTTCTTCATCAGAGCACACAATATCTGGCACCTCTGCTGGAACAGGAGCAAGGAAAGGTCGAGTCCTGCTGCGGGTGGGAGACTGGGCGAAAGCGCAAGCGCAAGAGAAAGAAAAAGAGGAGGATGAAAAGGAGAAAGCCAAGACTCTGATCTGCAAGGTGACAGAGGATAAAAATAACATTAACTCATCTCAGAGTCCAGCTGTGCTGAATGCAAATGGCAGGTGAGCTATGTTTAAAGCACTACTGCATTGGGCTGAATGATATATGGAATATTCAGTTATTTTATTGGCAATATAAAATATGATGATTTTTAATGTACTTTTTATTTGGCCATATGTTTTTTTCAAGGGTGCGAATAGACTATTTTTTTTATATTTTTTTATCCTTGTGTGAGAGTGTTAAGCCAAAGGTTTTAATTAGTGCTGTCAGTCGATTAACATATTTAAGTTACAATAACGAACATGCACAATCTGTTTCAACTAATAACACACTAATTATTGTATTGTTCGTTTACGTTTTGAGTACATGATTCAAACATTCAGAGTGTAGGTTGTGGAAAATTATGTAAAACCATAGGCTAATGGCATCAAGAAAAGCTAATTAAAGTCAGGAGTTGGCAAACCTGACATCAAGTTAATGAAATGAGATTGGAGGTGTGGGTTAGAGCTACTTTGACTTATTAAAAACATTGAGTTTTTTTTATTCATAAGAATCATCTGCTGACGTGGACTATGCCTCGCGAAAAAGAGGTCTCAGAAAAAATTTGATCAAGGATTGTTGCACCACATAAAGCTGGAAAGAGTTACAAAGTTATCTCAAAAAAGCTTAGTTATTATAGTCCACAGTTAGACAAATTGTCTATAATGGGGACTATTTATTTCTGTGGCTACTCTCCCTAGAAGATGACTCAAAGGGCAGAATGCTCAATGAGGTAAAAATTAACCCTAGAGAGACCTCCTAAAAATTTAATGAATCAAGGAAAATCCACTATCGGTTGTCCTTCAGAAAGCATGCCTTCATTTTTGTATGTTTTTTTATTTATTTAATATATATATATATATATATATAATTAATTTATAAATTTGTACTGTTTCTGTTTTTTCACGAAACATTTTTAATATGCTTAGCAGTAGTGACTGGTCAAAAAGATGCTTCCCTGATTAGAAAAATTACCCTTTAAAGCCTTTTCCGAGCAAACGCTGAAATATCGATTTCATCTTTGGGGTTATTACATATGTTAGCCAGCAGGTGGTGGCAAAAGATAATTTTTGTGTTAATATGAGACAGTTAGGTGACCTGAAGTGAATTCGTGTCAGTCATTGTTTACATACAACAGCTCTTCGTGATCGCTCGTATTACTACTACACGACTAAAGCTAGAAAATGGCTTTAAACGAATAACTTAAGCATTAAGGCTCATCACAGCTGAGACGCACAACAGACTGATTAATTACACAAACTCGACACTTACCTCTTACTGGAGTTCCACATTGGATACATACTGTTTAAAATGGCGGAGAAGATTATTGTTTCTATAGTGAAATACTTGCTCACCAGCAACCTCGAAATAGGGAGAATTACCTCCGCTTGGACGCTATTTTTCCACTGACAAAGCTGATCTTCAGAAAGCTGACAGCATCTCTGCTTGGGTGTGGCAACAGGTGATCACACATGCTCCATATCTCTCTTTCTCACACACACACACACACACACACACACACACACACACACACACACACACACACACACACACATATCAATCCTTGTTTATCTGATAACTTGGTAGAAACAGCACAAGCCATGATACTATTTCTGAAGTGTCATTTTTGAATTACTAACAAAGGCTTGGACGCATCATTTGGTTTGAACCAGCAACGGCAGATCCGTCGCGTAAGAAAGTAGTTCCATGCACAAATGCGTTTTTTATGACCGTTCTCAGTTTTTCCAATTTTTTTATTTTATTTACTTGTTCGTTGAACTGTTGTATATAAGCAAGATCACACTCGCAATCGTGCTATATGGCCCTAAATCAGTACTGCTGTGATTACCAATGGCACTCTGATGTAGGGCCATATCACACTCTTGCTCATGTGATATTGCTTAAATATATCATAATATTGCCAGAAAAACTTAAATAAAAATATTGCTATATAAATTTTTTAGCTATATCATCCAGCCATACTATTACATAAATTATTTTAGCACTTGTTTTTATAGGGTGGGGTAATAATAAGATCATGATAAATGAAGCGAAATTATAGCCTTTATGTACACGGCCCTATTGAGTCTTGTTTGATTTCCAGATATATTGTATGTTGAAGTGTTTGTTGACATGTGTTTCTGTACAAAGACCTTTTGTTGCTTATCTCAAGTCATGTAAACGCTGCTCCAAAAGGACAACCATCATTAACGCTGTGCCCTCTTTCATTCATTTTCATAGTAATGTTTCCCCTGCGGAATCGGGTGTTAAAGGCCCCCTTGGAAGGGTGCGTCTGAAACCACTCGATATCAGCGTGGAACTTACTGCCCCTGCTGCTGGAACACCATCCTGGATAAATGACAAAAGCTCACCCAAGTCTGCAAACTCGCTGTCTACAAACAGCAAGGGTGAGGAAGTTCAAACTCCCTCTTTGTCTCCACTGTCTGTCATTTTCCATTTAAATGCAATTTGGAATGTTTGTTTTTATTATGTGTTTGCAGATGTCACACTTTTAAACACGTTTAGACACTATTTAATTTAGGGCTGTGCCGAATCGATGCAATCATGAACAGTATATTTATTGTATAATTATATTGCGATTTCTTCTTTTTTCACACTGTTAAGGGATGGATATGCTTTGTTGTTCTCACATGATTTCAATAGTGATTCAATTATGATATAATGGTGACATAATCAACTCTGGAAAATCACAAAGTCTAGTCAGCGATTGAATGATTCACTTATAACATTAAAGACTCTTATTTGTCGCCACCTGCTGGAGTGAATTTGCAATCTCCAGAAATGGTCACTGAACCAATCCATATTGGCACTCTTGAAAGGCTGCTCATCCAATCAGACTCGTGGACCAGAACTAACTGTTGTAAAACGGTTTTTAAGACCTATTTCAGATTTTTCATAAAATTGTCTGCGCAATGTCCATTTCTGAGGTTGTGACTAAATAACCTGGAAGCTTTATAAGCAGATTGATGTCATTAAAATGATAGGTTGACAATGTTTTTCAAACCCTCAACCTTAAAACTAATTGTAACTCAATCAAGGACGTTGCTGTTTAGATATCAATTTAGTAATGCTTTTTCTTATAACAAGTTGGAAAATCCAATAATTATAATACAAATTTTAGTGAGATTATGCTTAAAATAAGTAATAAATAAATACATAATCTTCACATCTGCATGCATATTCAAGATACCTCCTCTGAAATCTAGTCTTAATATCTTGTGCAAATGTGTCTTTTTTTTAAATTATTATTATTATTATTATTATTACAAGATATTGTTACTGTAAACAAGACAAAAAGAAGACGCAAATTAAGATTTATATATATTTTTTATAGAGAATTATCAAGGTACCATGTACAGAAAACACTGGGACCAAAGATGCCATATACCACCAAACCTGCATTCAAAATGTTTGAGAAGAAGCATTGCCGACAGTTCATTTTTGCTTTTGTTTTGTTTGATCATATCTTTCTTCCAGACTCCAGCAGTAGTAGCAGTATATCTTCTGTGAGCCCCTCAAGGACTGAAGCTCACAAATTGCACAAGGTGTGTGTGTCAAACAGTAATTACATGTGTTATATGGTCGTGTGCGTTTCTGTCCGCACTGATATATGTAAGCACAGAGGGATTACTTTGTCAACGTGCCTATTTAAACTATTTTGAAGGATCAGAATGACCTTTGGGAACCGTTATCTTTGAATGGACAGAGAAATCTAAATAGAGAGTCTTCATTATTTTTAAATGGTGTCTTCAACTCTTTTAGAATTATGTGTTTAACTTCTACATAAGTATTGTACAGACCCTCAATGTTTTCCATTCAGAGTCTTTTGTCTTTTGCACATTTGACATACTGTATATACTTGTATGTCTTTGCTTTAGCCGGATTATATTCCTAAAGATGAGCTTACAAAGGAACTGAAGGAAATCGAGATGAATATGAATGAGATGGAGAAGAGTGGAGTAGAGCTGGAAAAACAACTCCGACAGTGTGATGAGGGTTTGTATATCACATATGCATACACAATACACACATCTAAAAACAGCTCACCTTTCAGAATTAATCAACATTTTGACAACTGAATCACACTTGACCTGCACTGAACTTTTTCATCAGATTCACTACCAAGTAAAGTAATTCCTATTTCTATTAATGGTCTTTCATATTGTTGTGTATTGTTTTAGGTAGTGATTTCTTTGGAAGAGGTTGTTAATGGAAATTGATATAGTAATAAAATTACTTTGAAATGGAAGGGTCATTTCTGTTAAAAGGGGAGGATCACACGCAAACAAGCTAAAAAATATATATCTAGTCATCTTTTGTCACTTACTTACCCATGTGACATTCAAACCCTGTTATAGTATAATAATTTAACCATAATGATGCTAAAAAATGTTTTACACACAATTAGATATTTTAAAGTGTTCACGCTGCTCTTTTCCATACCATGAAAGTGGATAGTGACTGGCAACTATCAAGCTCCAAAAAGGACAGGGGCCTGGGTAGCTCAGCGAGTAAAGATGCTGAGTCGCAAGTTCGAATCCAGGGCGTGCTGAGTGACTCCAGCCAGGTCTCCTAAGCAACCAAATTGGCCTGGTTGCTAGGGAGGGTAGAGTCACATGGGGTAACTTCCTCGTGGTCGTTATAATGTGGTTCTCACTCTTGGTGGGGTGCGTGGTGAGATATGCGTGGATGCCGCGGAGAATAGCATGAAGCCTCCACACGTGCTACGTCTCCGTGGTAATGTGCTCAACAAGCCATGTGAATAAATGCGTGGATTGACGTCCTACACCAGCTGGATTGAGTCACTATGCCACCGCGAGGACTTGCGCATTGGGATTTGGGCATTCCAAATGGGGAGAAAAGGGAATGAGAACAAAAAGCTCCAAAAAGGAAAAAAAATTATAAATTTCTTTAACGTTTACTATAACAGATTATATAATTTAATATATTTTAAAAGCTATTTTAAAACTCATTATGGTACCTAAATAAAACTGGTGATTATTCATCATTAAGCATATCATTGACACAGAAAAGCCAGTGAGCATTAATAAAAAGAGTAGATGTCCTTCTCTAGTGCTCCAGTAGGTGGAGACAAATATTACAGCAGATATTACTATATATTGTTGCATCACTAGCATAACGAAATGAAATGAAGTGTAAAGGAATATTGTTCTTCTCTTTTCTTCAGAAGGAGAAGAGGACGCATTAATGAATGACTTGATGGTGGACTGGTTTAACCTCATCAGAAACAAACAGGTCTTCATGAGGCGTGAATCTGAACTTGTGTACATGTAAGGATGTGTTAACAACTCTTGAATCGCTGGAAATGCAGATAGAGAATATCCTGTATATCTGAATGCTTTGTGTGCTTCTGAATAACCATGTTTGTCTTGTGATAGTGCCAGAACACAGGATCTAGAGGAAAAGCAGCCCAGTGTTGAGGCAGAGCTCAGGAGACTGCTTGAGAAACCAGGTTGGTGGGACAATAAAATTGTAGAGCCTCACTCATAGTTGACATGCACAATTACAATCCACACCACCTTTAAATTCTTTATCACTAGATCTCAAGAGGCTCTGTACAGACTGAAGTGATTGCCCAATAAATCAGCCAGGGGGCCCATTTATCTGACAATGTTATGACATTTTGTTAGGCTATTTAATTAGTTTAATTTAATTAAGTTAAATTTCAGTGTATATGTGTTTTATAATATGCTATAATTAAATTAGCCCATAATCATAAACACTCACTGAGCACTTTATTAGTAACACCTGTACACCTACTTATTCGTGTGATTATCTAATCAGCCAATCATGTGGCAGCAGTGCAAAACTTAAAGGAATAATTCGCCCAAAAATGAAAATTTGCTGATAATTTACTCATCCTTAGGCCATCCAAGATGTATCTGAGTTTCTTTCTTCATCAAAACATAATTTATGATTTTTAGGATTTTATTTCAGGCCTCCTCCTTCAAACAATGCAAGTGAATGTACTCCATATTTTGACGGTGCAAAATGCATATATTGGGTGCATCAAAATTATCCACATGACTCATTCAGAAGAATAAAGTTCTTCTGAACCCAAACAATTGATTATTTTTAGAAACAAAACAATACTTCTATACTTTTTAACTACAAATGTTTGCTTCCGTACATCTCTGTCACGCACGCTCATGAGAGGGATGACTTAAGCTCGTTGGTAAGGTCACGCATTACGTGGAGGAGGAGGAAATACATTTCTATACATTACTGTCTTTTTACATTGTTGTTGCCAGATAACATGATTTCTAACATGTCCTCTCATCAGAATGGTATGCAAATTCAATTTTCCCAATTATGCAACAGTGCAACAATTAAACAAGTAATTTATTCTTTTTATTTTTAATTTTTTTTTATTCTGCAGAGCATCTGAAGACCTTTCGGGATCGTAAACGAGAGGAAGAGCTAATGGCAAAACTGATGGAGATAGTGAACGACCGAAATGCCATAGTAGAGGGGCTGGATGAAGACAGAATAAGGTAATGCTGTAGATAACTTATGAATAACCCTAAAGGTTAACTTTATCTTCAGTTTGTTAGATCTAGAGTTCTGCCAGTTGTAAATGAGTCACATATAATGAGTGGTGCGATAAGATTACATTTATTTGAATTAATTAAATAAAAAGCTGTACCATGTAGAAGGGTTAATATTTAATTTATATTCTTTGTCAATATTATTATTAATAAAAAACATGCATTGCGGATGTGATGGTTGTAAAAGGGGCACTTACAAGATGAGGGAATAACCATCGGAAACGCTTTGAAACCTGCAGACATCGGTATGATATCCATTAAGGCTGCACGATTGATTTTATTGAATTAAGAATAAAAGTACAGTATGGCCTTGCACAATTACAAAACCTCAAAAGGCTGCATTTTATAAAACTGTCTTCATTCAGCGTTTCGGTCACCAATGCGTGAACAAGTGGCGCCCTCTAGCGGGTGTGTGCTGACCAGCACAGCAATATTAGATTTTTCTTCTTATTACAATTCAAATCATCTTGCTGGACAGTGAAAGAAGTATTTGATTGGTCCCGGTTTTCTTCTCTCCCCCTCCATGCAAAACATAGCTGAATGTCAAACCATACTTTCTTTGCAAGCCCTATGGATTTGTAAAGCCCCGTACACACTTATGCCTCCTACACACTACACGACTTATGACTTACACATCTGTCTGTGACCCCACTCACCCAGCCCACTACCTTTTTGAACTGTTGCCTTCTGGCCGATGCTTCAGAGCTCTGAGCACCAGAACCGTCAGGCACAGGAACAGTTTTTTCCCTCAGGCTATCCATCTTTATCGAACAGTTAAATTGCCCCATTGAGCAATAATTATGTGCAATACACAGTTAAGTCTATTTTTTTTTTTATCCAACATATCCACTTCTGCCATTACATACATTGCACTGTACATAATATACTGTATTTTTGTTCTTTATATAATGGATTTGTAATAGATTTGCACTACGTGTGTGTATGTGGGTATGAATGAAGGTGAGTGTATGTACGTATATGTATAATTATTTATTTTTATTCTTTTTTTTGTTTTTAATTAACTATGTCTTGCTGCTGTTTTTGTATTGTTGTACACTCGAAGCTTCTGTCACCAAGACAAATTCCTTGTATGTGTAAGCATACTTGGCAATAAAGCTGATTCTGATTCTGAACATGCGTGGATATAATAAAAAACATTGCGTAGAAAAGAAATGATCAGCCGTTTGAATGAGTTTTTGATTTTATTGTTCGTCTTGTTAATGATATAATGCATTGAGCACTGCTGAAGTTTATATAAAACATTTTTGGTAACAAGAAAACAAATTCCTTGTCAAATTAGAATGATATCTTTTATTTTACCGACAGTATGCCTATTTTTGATCAGATTTTTAAGAGATGGCCAGACGTCAGTCCACCAATAATGCTAGAGTGACAGCAGTAGGAATGCACACTAGAGACTTCACAGTCAAGAGACTAGCAACATCAAGCAATAAAGTCACTACATGTGCATACAGGGCTTAAGAGGAAAGTGCAGGTGCATTTCTAATTATCTGCATGTCGGACTAACCAAATAAATAAATGGTCATGAAATATTGGTTTTGTGTTAAAATTATGTTATTATGCGAGTAGAAAGAAATCAGCTGAATTCCACCTCCGATTTTTTCGTTGGAGTTCTGTTGCTGTTTATTTAGTTAAAATGACCATCTGACTGCAGCATTATCCAGCTTAATATAAGACTACTTGCCAAATAAATGGACATGAAAAATATTCATTATTTTACTAGATTACTTGTAGAGATCAAATCTAATCCCTTTATTGTCACTCAACCATATACACAAGTGCAACAGTGGGTGAAATTCTAGGGTGCGGTTCCATGCAACATAACAGTATGACAATTACAATAAACATCTGATTTACACACAACACAGTTTACACATCTTGTTACACAATATACAACTAATAATATACATTATACACAAATAAGACATATACAAAATAAATAATATACAATATACAGTATACACAAAATAAGAAGACTTATCGCAGAGCGATACAAGTAGGAAAGGTGACACGCAAAACCCGAAAAGCTGGTCTGATATGTCCTAATTCCCAGATATGTGGTTGTTAAATATCAGACCGCAGGATGGTGCCGTTGACCAATCAGAATCATGTATTCCAGAGACCTGTGCAATAAGCTGTTTTAACGCACACATACCACCAGCCAATCCGATTCATGTATTCCAGAGACTTGTGTAATAAGCTGTTTTAATGCACACATACCACCAGCCAATCCGAATCATGTATTCCAGAGACCTGTGTAATAAGCTGTTTTAATGCACACATACCAGCCAATCCGAATCATGTATTCCAGAGACCTGTGTAATAAGCTGTTTTAACGCACACATACCAGCCAATCCGAATCAAGTATTCCAATACACCATGGTCATTTTTAACTAGAATGTGGCTCAAGTCACTGATCCAATTCTGTACACATATGAAGTACCTTTTTAATTAAATTCTGTGTCCACAGGGAGGAAGAGGAGGATGAGCAGCTGAATAAGATGATGGAGAGTCTTGGTAAGCATAATGATTATCAAATTTGTTTTCGCTTGGAATCAACCTGAAAATCTAAAATATTATCTATTGCATGTTTTTCCCATAAGCCTTTAAAAAAAAAAAAGGTACAAAAGTAAATAAATAATATTCAGGGAGGTATAATAACAATAATAAGAAGAAAAACTACCCCTAGTAAGGATCTTAACATAAACTACCACATAAATTTCCCTTGCATTTCTCAAGAAAGCTCAAACTGATTACGTTTTCCTTGCTAGAAGAAACTGATTCGTGTGCACCAGCTGGTCCCATTTTAAAGAGGCAGAAATTTGCAGCCAACTCTTATTACAGTCCATTCTGCTGATTGACTGAAAACTAACATTTCTTTATGTTTGCAAATAATACGAGGTTGGCACTAGTGAGACAATTGTTTATTGTCACCATTTGTTCAGTGATAGCCATACAGCTGCACAGATGATTATGTGCGAGGCTTATTGTATGTTTTCACTCAATACAATGATAAAAAGCTATATTTAGCATATAGTTAACACTGTTTGGAAAGCCAGACATACAAGTGATGTTGTTTGAGGGCAGCAATGCCATTTAAAACATGATCTATATGTAAAGGGGATGTTTTTTTAAAGACTAAAAAGTTTTCTAATATAAAGATGCATTAATTACACAATATAGTTTGAACTTTTAACCAAGCAGGTGAGAGGACAGTTTTTTTTTTCTTTTGAAGTTTAGATCACTGATGATAAAACTAAAGTTTCCTTGTTGGAATCACTGATACCTGTGCAACCCTCCACCCACCACTCAAGCTAATCTTAGGAGTAATTGGTCTATGTATGTTTATATAGTCCATGTTTTAAAAGGCCATTATGTGAGCAATAGGAAAAGTAATGTGACCCATTTTGATTTAATGACCGCTAATGGACACCATCGTTATCCAGCCATGGCTAATGATCTGCCCGCTTTTTCAATGCTAAAATGAGTAATAATAAAATGTATAATTCACCAACCCAATTAAGCCAACGCAAAAGACATATCCATTTGCAATCCATGTCATAAAAGCTGTCGGAATGTTTTGGAAGGTGTTATGGAAATTCCAAGCTACCAAATGAAACTTTGGTCACCGTAAGAACTACATTTAAAAGTCAATGACCTCTTAGTTTCTCTTGAAATTAGTGAACTTTCTGTTAAAAGGATAGTTCACCCAACGTTGTCATTATGTTGTTCCAAACTCGAATTACTTTCTTTTTTCAAAGGATCACAAAAGATGTTAAATGAACTATATCTTTAATTATGGGTTCTGCTCTACATTTTGCATACAGATATGAAGAAAGACAGAATCAAGAGAAGATCATCCATATCCCAGTGGTTTAGCAGGAAGAGCAAACGGATGCCTGTAGAGGACTGATCCTCATGGAGGATGTGTCGGTGTATTTGTGCGCTTGTGTGTATTTATCTCAGACACTGTTTTCTGCTAATTATCATTGACACTGCAGTTTGAGGTCGGATCACAAAATCTAAATTGCAATCACACAGTCCTTAACAGATGGGATTATGGAGACTCATGTTGTTATATATTTTCACACTCCTTTCTCATGCACTTTTCTCACATTTATCGTCTGCCTCTGCATCCTTCTTTGTGGATGTGATTTGTGCACTTGTTAGCAAAAGTGGTGCACTTGAATACTTGGAATTATGCCGATTCTATCTCTCATTATGTGGTTAATCAGGGAATTGGATTCAATGTTGAGAAAAGAAAATGGAAGTCATCTTGATTCATATTGGATCAAAACTGAAAATGGACATGTTAAGGTCCAACGTTTTACACTTGACACTTGATTTATGTGTATAAATACATTTTAATTGAGAATGTAAAATTATTTCCTTTGGTGCTTTTTTGCTGGAGTCTTTTGGACTCTATTGCCATTGTAATGATCCATTAGCCAGACACACTTCTGCTAACTCAACAGCAGGGGGCAGACAGTGAATGCCTTTTTCGTCTTCAGTATCTCACATTTAAACAGCCCGATTCAACATTTTAAGAAATTAGTCATTAGATTCTCTCATTATATGAATCCATCATGATATATCTGCCACTAGGATTTTATTTAACCACTGTCCAGATAACTTTTATAATACATTACATTTATTTTGTGTGGGTTTTTTGATTCTTGCTTTGAATTTGAGCTAAAGTTAAAATTGTCAGCATATGATCTCCTAAAATTAGAGCACTTTCTTTTCTTTTTCAGATGTTCTAGCTCTCTTTCGCCTGTATTTGATCAAATATGCGTTTTCAAATTCTGTAACACATTGTTTGTACTAAAACAGTTCCTTAACTTCTAAAGGTTTTAATTTAGGCCAAAAAGTCTTTTGTTTTCACAACATGTAAATGAAATGCATTACTTCATACATTGTACAAAATGTATTTCAATTTGCAATATAAATGCCTTTCTGTTGTCCATCTACAGAAATTCAATATAATAACATTCTCCATAACATTCTCTATAAGCTGATAGCTTTACAATTGCTTTAGTGGTCTTTGTCCTTCTATGGTACAACAGCGATTTTACATGACTGCTTACATTAGTTTCCCCAGGATTGCTGTGTACATATGATAGATATGATAGAGACCATATAGGAGTGAGTGAGTGAGTGAGTGAGTGAGTGAGTGAGTGAGAGAGAGAGAGGATATGTACATTTTATAATTAATGTGTCAGTTGTGCATTTACATTAGAAAGTATATAAAATCTCAGCCTTTGTTTTTACTAAAGTGAAATGCCTCATATTGGTATTTAACCAATATGAGGCATTTTCTTTTCTTATATACATTTACTGTTAATGAAGATATGTACCATGAGGATTATGTATAATAACAATGATAAATGTTTTATTATATTTAATATATATAAAAAAGAAATCTTATTTTGGTAAAATAACATTGGACATTTAAAGTATTTAAAATGTGTCCCCTGTACAGGTTTACTACACATTTTGACCATACATTTTTCCAGTCGTTCAAGGTTTCTGAATAATGATTTCAAATATAATTTTTCTCACAAAAAAATTACCATCATGTACAGTGGATCCACCGGTTTGAAATGACTTTTCTTGAAACTTATGTTGTCTCAACACAAACACTTTGTGTAGAAATAACAAGTTGAATTGTGAAAACCTAACAAAATTAGATGCGTCAATGTGTCCTCAAATACATGTATTTCATTTCTTTTAAGTACTTTCTAGTGAAATGTTAGCATGCTACATACTTGCTGGTTGGAATGGTAAATGGTATGCACTTATATAGTGCCATTTTAACCTAAACTGTATCCAAAGCGCTTTACACTGTGACTCACTCACACACACTCTCTCTCTCACACACACACACTCTCTCACACACACACACACACACACAAGCAAGGTGCTAGCCTGCCATTGGTAGCAACTTGGAGTTCAGTGTCTTGCCCAAGGACACTTTGACATGTGGAGTCGTGTGAGCCGGGATTCGAACAACCAACCCTGCGATTAGTGGCCAACCCACTCTACCAGCTGCTAAGCCCCTCAATGCACTAGTACTTATAAAATTAAAACAAGTATGAGAGTGACAAATAAACTTTTTTTGAGCAACCTCTGAACGTGATGCCACACAAACATCCCTAATAATGTAATCTCAGCACAAAACACCACTAAGACGTGCACATCCATGTCAAAAAGATCAAGTGACCGTGAAAGTAAACCACATATAGGCAAATCGTCAAAGGGTGTGCATATTATCGCACTAACTCGAATGAACAGCATAACAAAACTAATCAAAACTATAGACTCCAAATATTGAGTAGTCCTTTATATCTAATAAAACTGATGCACCAACAACACAACACCTCAATGTAATGGCATACAATTCAATTACATGATGAACCGTGCTTAACTAGTCCAACCAACAGCACATTAGAAAAGTTCAGATGCTCTTGTCAGCAGCTGACATAAATATGATCAAAGCTTTAGATTGGTTCAGGGGCAAAGGCAAACTAGCCCCTCAGGCCTACGTTCTCCAGATCTCTGTTGATTAACATTGAGGATGAAGGGCTAGTCCCATAGCAGATGAGAACAATTAAATGGCTTTTACACAGCATGCTTTAATAATAACAGAATTATTTCTCAAAAGAATACATACTTTTTTCTTGTGTAATGGACATAAAACATGTTTAAGTTGTGTAAAATATATTATTTCTTAAAATAAATTTATGCCATGCAATTTGCACAACAGTACCACCTCTGGTGGGGCTTAGCCCCACATGCCCCTAATTTAGAGACGTGGCTGATTGTGACATTATGTTCTAAAATTGTTTTGCTTTAGTTAATTGTAATTATGTAAATTAGCAAGCAGAAAAAAATCACTTTTTGGAGTGTATAGAAAATATTTTAGAGCTGAACATAACTGGAAATAATTAGAAATTATATGTAGAAAAATAAAAAAGAATCTTTCATGACTTCCCAGCGCTGGAAAACAAATTTTAAAAATTCCCTGATAGTTTTTCCATGACTGTAGGAACCCATTTTTGTGACACATCACTCACTTAAACAAGTGAAAGATTTTCCTAAAAAACATCTAGCAGCAGTACTATGATTATACAATGTTTGACCTCATTTTAAGGATTTCCTTGTTTAATACGTGTGTAGACAATGTGCATATGTGTACTGACCATGATTGTTGAAGTAGGTTTTGTTGAAACAGGCCTGCATTTCTATATCTTGCTTCATGTGTTTGTGGGCTTCTAATATATACAAATTTATTCCGGTGCTATCCGTGTTTGGCTTTGTCGTCGTATGAAGAAATCGGCTGCCACACAGATTATACAGTATGTGAAGCCACAAGAATAGGAATGCTAACATATGCTAATGTATGTGTTGACGCTCTGTCAGTGCTGATAGAGTGGATTACCTGTGTTTCTCTACATCTGATCCACTGCAAGTGCCAACAACAGAGGACACCCAATTGAGCTTTACATGTTACACTGCGTTTGATATGCATTTATGCTAAGAGTCTTTTTGTGTTGCTATTTGCATTGATTGATGAATGTAGGTTTGCACAAGTCCAGCAGTTCTCCATATTTAGCCCCATTTAATTCACATCTGAACAACTTTAACAATGCATTTGATGTGCATGTGTTTTATTTTGTGAGTGTATGTGCAGATATTAAGATTTAATGCAGTGGCTTTTAACAGATTTTGCTTCAGGACCCTAATTTGATTAAGTTGCAACCCATTGCATAAAAAGTACTTTAAAATCAAAGATTTAATTTTATTAACAATTCCAAAACACTGCGTAGGGCCAACAAGATGTTAAGGATAATGAGGAGAACTCAAGCAACCTGTCAGTGTTGGCATGTGCCTAATTTATTTTGCTATCCTAAAATTACGCCTGATCATATGGTTAGTTACTTTAATTTACATTAAGCATTTCCCCACATGTCTGCATCACACCAGTTAAGAACAACTGATTTAATGAAGGTTAAGTAGTTTTAAGCAATTTTAACTAAATCCTACTCTGGTTTATAATTTTACCAATTTGTCAACATTTACATTTATGCATTTGCCAGACGCTTTTATCCAAAGTGACTTATTACAGGGACAATCCCCCCTGGACCAACCTGGAGTTAAGTGCCTTGCTCAAGGACACAATGGTGGTGGCTGTGGGGATCGAACCAGAGACCTTCTGATTAATAGTTATGTGCTTTAGCCCACTGCGCCACCACCACTAACATTTCTAGCATATGGTTGGAGGTAATGGTTGTAAAAGAGACATAACAGAGAGGTTCTACTTTACAGGCATGTACAGTATATGTAAAATACTGTACGGATATGTGTGTAATTTTTTCTTTTCAGTAGGTTCACTGTGCTGAGTAGGATAATTTATTGTCATAAAAGACCTGGGTTAAATGGATTTCAGTGTGCACACGCACACGCACGCACACACACACACACACACACACACACACACACACACACACACACACACACACACACACACACACACACACACACATCTAAGGTGGAATATAAGCCCTTCATTGTGAGTGAGGAGATTTCTGGGAAAGACATTAGAGATGGAAAAACCTGGAGTGATAGCCCTTGTCAAAGTCAGCTGCCATGTGCAAAGTCCTCCACACACACACACACACACACACACACACGAACACGCACGCGCGCCTATGCGCACGTATTTAAGCCAGGTTTAAACTCTGCCTTGAGTGTGATGGCTCAATAAAACAGTAAACACCAATGAAGTGCGGTGAACATACTGTAAAGATTGTTTCCTTTTCACGTGATGATTTAGATTTTCAAAAAGGAGTGCAGAGGTAGAAAAAGAAATATGGAAGATGGCCAATTTTGGTTATTAGGGCATACATGGGGCTGGATTTATAATATTGAGAAACATCAGCATTTATACACTGGCTGGCCAAAATAAAAGTCATATGGTCTAATTTTTCTTTGGACCGACTTTACCTCTGATTACTACGGAGCCCCCGAAGTGACCTGTGCAAAAAAAAAAAAATCTAAGAGACTTTCGCGTGCGCACGCGATAGTTTCTCGTGCGCACGCGATAGTATCTCGTGCGCACGCGAAAGTATCTCGTGCGCACGCGAAAGTTTCTCGTGCGCACGCGATAGTTTCTCGTGCGCACGCGAAAGTATCTCGTGCGCACGCGAAAGTTTCTCGTGCGCACGCGAAAGTCTCTTAGATTTTTTTTTTTGCACAGGTCACTTCGGGGGCTCTGTAGATTACCGCGTGCATTCATTGTGGCATTGTTTCGCCATGCTTGTGCAATGTCACAACAATATATTTCCATCTAGAGCTGCATTTATTTTTGGCTGAGATCTTGTATTGATGACGAGAGAGTTGAACCACTCCGTCAAGTCTTCTCCAGCATATACCAAAGACTTTCAATGGGGTTAAGGTCAGGACAATGTGTTGTCCAAGTCATGTGTGAAAATGATTCTTCATGGTTCCTGAACCACTCTTTCACATTTTGAGTACGATGAGTCTTGGCATTTCATCCTGGAATATGCCTGTGCCATTAATTGATGGGATTACCTGGTCATTCAGTACATTCAGGTTGTCAACTGACTTCGTTTTATTGCCGCATAACATTACTGAGCCAAGACCTGACCAATTGAAGCAACCCCAGATCATAACACTGGCTTCAGAAGTTTGTACAGTGGGCACTATGAATGATGGGTGCATCGCTTCACGCGCTTCACTTCTTACCCTGACATGCCCATCACTTTGGAATAGGGTAAATCTGGACTCATCAGACCAAATTACCTTTTGCCGTTGCACCACTGTCCAATCTTTATGCTCCTTAGCAAATTGAAGTTGTTTTTTCTGATTAGCCTCACTAACAAGTGGCTTTCAATCCTGTAAGTTATTGTTGCATTGTGCATATTAGTGATCTCCGATCAAGATCATTCAAGATTTTTTTCCAACCACATTTCTTCCGGTAATCTGATGGGTCAACACTATCCTACCAGGTTTTAATTTAGCGTTGGACAATTAATCCAATTCCAGTGATTTCAGCAATCTCTTTAGTTTAGTTTTTTCTTTGCTTGAAGCAGGCCAATAATTTGCCCCATCTGTGCACAGCCATCTTGAAAATTTTACATTTACATTTATGCATTTGGCAGACGCTTTTATCCAAAGCGACTTACAGTGCACTTATTACAGGGACAATCCCCCTGGAGCAACTTGGATTAAGTGTCTTGCTCAAGGACACAATGGTGGTGGCTGTGGGGATCGAACCAGCGACCTTCTGATTACCAGTTATGTGGTTTAGTCCACTACACCACCACCACCACTCCACCAGGGATTTTGTCAATGAACTTCCAGTCTAATGTTTTCTAGATATCTGTGGTGTTGATGCCAAGTGTAATTAGCCAGCAAAGTGGATTTACAGGTTATAGAGTTGCCAAAAGATATCATGAGGATTATCATGACCCCTTTAATGAAACTGTGTTTGTATGGTATGTAAAAACCATTGTGTTTAGTCTTTATATCAGACAAGCTGTTATTTTTACTATCACTAAAACTATAGAGACAGCGGCGTTTCAAAAAGTGGCAGAGAAAACGCATAGGACACCTCCCACTTTTTTCTTTACCTTGATAAATAATAATCAGTATAATTGATATTGCTAAATTGTAGTGTTGGTACACATCTTTGGTTTTGTGTCGAAAAGGGTACTTGAGTCTTACTGATGGTGTTTGTGATGTTGTGGGGGTTCTTGAGACACAAAGGTTGGGAAACACTGTCTTATGACATCAAAACACTTGTTCTATAGTGCATGTAAGGTGTTACATTTTAATGTTTGAAATACTGAACCAACTACGTTTACATGCTTATTCAAATGCAATCAAGTTGTGCGGTAGCTCAACTGATGGAGCATTTCACTTGCAACGTGAAGGACTGGGGTATGACTCAAGCAGAGGATGCGAGTCAACACATTTTCCAAATATAAGCTACATCTACATTAATCTTTGTTGTTTTCTTGAGAGATGAATCATTTTAAGTTTGTGTGGGCAAGCGCACAGCTAGCATTTCACTCTGTTCCACTTGTTTAGTGATCTCTATGAGCTCTCCAAAGCAGTTGACATCATTGTAGGATATGAGAGTGAGTTGAGCTAAATTATTTCACCTTTTTTTTTTTTTTACTTCTTGCAGGTTTTTTTGCCCTCTGATATTATCCACTCTTATTAGCCTTGTGTGTGTATTCTGTTGTGTAGTTCAGATCGGTTCTGCTTTTTCACTCAAAAAAGGTTGTGAATCACCTCCACTGATGCGAATGTCAGAGTGCATGAACAATTTGTAATATGTCTCTCTCACACATATAGACTGTCCGAAGCAATAATTTAAAATCATGGTGAAGGAGGACAAGTCGCCAAACCTAACATTGCTCTAGCATAATTATCGCTTAAAAGACATGAGTGTTTCTGCGCAAACTGATGTCATGTAGCAAGTGTGTTTTCTGTCTTGGTTTTTTGTTTTGTGTGTGATTTAAATGTTGTGGCTCGTGTGCGGTTTTGTCCAGCACTCTGCCGTCTTTCTGTCTAAAGGCAGACGACTGTGACTCAAATCAGAATCTGGGTCTGATTTTGGCCTTGTCATTCATCGCAGCCATCATTTTGTGCTGACGTTTATTACTTTCTGACTAATCATCTCCCAAGAAAACACGTTGGCGTCACCACACCAACAAGGCCAGGCCCAAAATGTGACAACTTATTCAAGACTTATTCCATCCTGTATTATTCCAGTTTATGATGTATTGTCCCATTAGTCATTTAAATATCAAGAAGAAATGAGAATGTGACAGTGTTTTTTCCAGTAGGCATATTAATTTAGCAAAACGAGGACAATTGTCCAGCTGCTGAGAGTTTGAACAAATCCACTGTAAAATGTGCTTCAAAGCTAATTCAAAGGTTGAAATATTATTCAAGTTTATTTAAAAGCTGCAGCATAACTATCGTGATGTGCCTTCGATTTTGCTGTGTGACAAGACTACAGATGTAGTACTTTTAATGATGGCCATAAATTATAAAAATGCTATCCAACATTTTCCTAAATCATTCCTGTCCCAAAGAAACCCCAAATCTCAGAACTTTATGACTACAGACCTGTCGCTCTGATGTCTGTCATGATGAAGTAATTTAAGAGACTAGTGTTGGCCCATCTGAAGGACATCAATGGACCCTTTCTAGATCCCCTTCAATTTGCTTATCGAGAAAACAGGTCTGAGGATGATGCCGTCAACATAGGATTGCATCATATCCTGCAACATCTGGACAGACCAGGGACTTATGCAAGGATCCTTTTGTGGACTTCAGTTCAGCTTTCAACACCATCATCCAAGCTATTCTCCGGACTAAATTAAACCAACTCTCTTTTCCTACCTCTATCAGTCAGTGGATCAACAGCTTTCTGACAGCCAGGCAGCAGCTAGTGAGGCAGGGAAAATTCACTTCCAGCACATGTACAATCTGCACTGGTGCCCCCCAGGGATGTGTGCTCTCCCTACTACTCTCCTTCCTGTATACAAATGGCTGCACTGCCAAGGACCCCTCTGTCAAGCTCCTGAAGTTAGCAGATGACACTACTGTCATCGGCCTTATCCAAGATGATGATGAGTCTGTATATAGAAGGGAGGTTGAATGGCTGGCTCACTGGTGTAGTCAAAACAACCTGGAGCTGAACACGCACAAACCGGTGGAGATGATTGTGGACTTTAGGAGGAACACCCCAACATTGACCCCCCTCACCATGGTAATGCCTGATCTTCTGTAAAGCTGATTTGAAAAGATGTGTGTTGTGAAAGGCGCTATACAAATAAAATTTAGTTGACGTGACATATTTACAAAAAACAAGTGTCTTAATTCAGAGAGTTCAGAAACAGGAATGAACAACCTTCTAAAAATCTCCTGTGATTAAGTGCATGAAAATAATAAAAATAAATGGTCAAATTAAACTCTTTAAATGTAAAATTATAGGGGAGCAAACAACACAGATTCGTGATTGGTCATTGACAACACTGTTTGAACATGCGCAGCTCATTCACATATATGTCAGCTGCCATGCAGTCAACTGATTGTGCTGCTCCGCCTTCTCACCTCTCTCTCTGTCAATCTCACTGAACAGAGTAGACACAGAGAGAGGTGTGCTTCTGAGTTCGGGCAGGAAAGCAAGACCACATGCTCGCGGGGCAGTATTGGTGACTTCTACGGAAGTAGATAAGGTTTGTCCAAAAAGTCGCTAGATTTATCGCTAGTTATTTGTTTTAATAAAAGTCGCTAAAGAGGTCTGAAAAGTCACTAAATCTAGTGACAAAGTCGCTAAGTTGACAACACTGGTTATGGTCTTTCTGTTTTATAGTTCAAACGTTAGCGCGCAGTGTCTGTTTAAAAAATACATTAAACGACGTAGACTGTTGTGTCTACATGCATTCAGATCTTTTGTTATGGAACGTGCACGACACTGCGTTTTTTTTTACATTTCCATTTAAGCAAAGGTTTGTGGGTTGCCCAAAAGGATACACCTCATGCATCCTCCGAATTCCTATAAAGAAGGCTGCATTCAAAGTGTCCTACTCGCTTTTCTGAAACGAGACAGCCTCAATGACGTATGCAGCAGACAAGCAGAAATGAAGACGTGATTAAGTCTATTGTTGCCAAACTTACCAAGTTGTGTATCCAGTGCACAGCGGTACAGATTCGAGAAAATTA
This sequence comes from Xyrauchen texanus, assembly GCF_025860055.1. Classification (NCBI taxonomy): domain Eukaryota; kingdom Metazoa; phylum Chordata; class Actinopteri; order Cypriniformes; family Catostomidae; genus Xyrauchen; species Xyrauchen texanus. The sequence continues at coordinate 44,673,216 of NC_068280.1, forward strand.
TTTTAAAATTGCGGGCACAGTACAAATCTGTGTTCATTTCGAGGGCTAGCTAGTCTCCAGAGTCTGATGCCTCAGCTTGAGTTTCCCTCTTGCTTGTGAAATGGTCAGGGTGTGTTGGCAACAAGGGGGCATATTAAGGCCAGGTTGTAGGGCAACGCTGGGTGACTATTAGCCTGATAGTGGAAATGAAGATTGATTTTGGTCTCACAGCTTGAGGTCCGAGGCTATTGGCCCCGGCTGAGCCCTGGCTTGCACTGACCCAATAGTGTAAAAGCAGCTATTCAAAGTTTATTTGCCTCAAGGATGTGAATGCCAATCTCTCAATCTTGACATGATGCCTCTGTTTCATATCAATAAAAGTGGATTCTATAGACAAACAATACTCGCTTCTGTCCTTTCATTTCTCTCCTGTCTGCTATCTATCCTCTTCATTACACCCCTTTCTCCATTACTACCGCTCTCATTTCTTAGCTCTTTATTTTCTACTCTTATTACACCTCATCTCCTCTTTCTCCTCTTGCGTTCCATCTTCTTGGTTCTAAGCTAACCTGATTTCAGACCATGTAGTCTGCACAGATAAAGACAGATCCTGCTCCGTTTAGTGGATTAGATAGTTAATCACAGTGTATTACAACCTCTCTGTTGGCTTCCCATTGAAAATGAGACACCTCTCTCAACCAAAGCACATTAGACGGCCTAATCATATCTTCCCTCCCTCTATTACAAATTGAATGATATAATATTCCTCAGTTTTCAATATTAAAAAAGCCCCCGACCTTTTAGTTTTGCCTTTCCAATGGGCGTGTAGAACTTCATCACGCTCCTATGATAGAATTACCTGATATCTGAGCTTCACGTTTCAGCATGTCTTCATGCCATATAAGCTTCCTCTAAGGCTGGCTGATTGAATTTGAGGCAGGCTACACCAACCACTTAAGGATTTCTACACGCTCCTGATTGATTATGCCCTTATCGTATCATCTTGCCTGGAGTCGTTTGATAGGCCGCTCTCCATACGTCTCACACTTTCTCTGTTTCTCTTTGCGAGTAATTTCGCATCTTCTTTTTTTTTTATGCCTTCAAGCAGCGTTTCAGACCTATTTCTCATGGTTTGTGTGAGCGAGCCAGATAGCAATGAATGGCTTGCATCCTCCCATATAGGGGAATGAGGCATACTCCCCCTCCAATATAAGATACAACACTGTCGAAGAGTTAAGCCTAATTTATACAATGGAAGAAGCCAAACTCCTGAACAACCTAAAGCACCCTAGGCGAACGAAGCTTTGGTTTATACTATTGCATCATTTTTAAATTAGTTTGTTGAGGAAAATAAATAAAGGCCGTCATGTCCAAACCACAATGATGATTAATTTTAACCAATCATCAACACTTTTGTGAGGTCTCTTAGGTCAAGAATTTCAGGGATGAGTAATATTAACACGAGACATATTATCATAAGAATGCCTTAGCAGAACAAAAATGTCAGTGCATTTTGTTAGCGCAGTAAGTATAAATCTTTAGGCTAACTCATAACAAAAAGTTATGAATGGTCTATAAAAGTATGATTACAGATGGAATCATAAGATACTGCATATCTTTGGGATGTACTATACTATCTCTTGTACTTTAGATCCAGCAATAAAATGGCCCAGTTTCTAACAACATCCAGATTGTTATGTTGATTAGATATTAAGAAGGATTTAGTCTGTTTTATCCAATAGCAAAGCTGATTTTCATAGTTAATCGTCTGCTCTTATGTTGAGTTCAATGTGCAGACATTTTTCATTATTTGGCAATGGGTCAGTTTGCTCTAAAAGATTATTAGTGTGCACTCTAAGACAAGATTAACAATTATTATTGTTCATTCTTCAAAGATCTGGCCACCACTAACTTGCATTGAATGGACCTAAAGAGCTGAGATATTCTTAGAAAAATCTTAGTTTTTGTTCAGCAGAAGAAAGTAAGTCATGCACATCTAGGATGGCATGAGGGTGAGTAAATGATGAGAGAAATTTCATCTTTGGGTAAACTATCCCTTTTGGATTTCCATCTTTTGGGTGATAAAGTTCTATCAGCTTACACCGAAGGAGGGACCCGAGCCATATCTTGGGACCAGCATATCAAAAAGACTTAGTAACAGTAAGTTACCACCCTGCATCTAGAACACCAACCAAATAGTAATGCCCTCCCAACCCTTTACAGTCTTTTAAAGAAATTGTACAAATCTTTAATATTCATTGAAGACATTCAAAGGCATTTACTTTAATGTAAGCCTTGTGAGCATGTGTGCGTGTGCGCATGTTGTTTATGTTTGTTGCACACTCATCAGTGAACTGTGTGTGTGTAAATTGGTGTGCATTTTGCATGTATCTGCATGTGCGTGTTTCATTGGGGTTGAGACAGACCTTCTCTCCTCTCCTCTGCCCGGGCGTTAATTCGTACACAGATAATCCAAAACCCACTCAGCACGAGAACAGATTTGGAACCTGCCATCACAAGCACACTATTACACACAGGTACACTTCCTAAATACACATAGACTGGTAAACACACGACAGGTGCTGCCCTATCCCCATCTGATCATTTCACATTTTTGGAACTCCCATTTTAATGCTACGTTATATTGTATATTGGTAAACATTTATTTTCTCTCTTGTCAGTAAATAGCACAAACTATACTCCCCTCATGAAACATGGTATGTTTGGTTTTGAGGAGGTTTTTTTGATCAGAACATGGAGGCTGAATTTCTCCCTCCAGAGCATTTTGACATATCCGAATGGTAGTACTCTTTTTTTTTTTCAAATGCATTATTTTTTGCCATTAAAGTAGTTACCTTTATATGTACGTTAACTGACATTTAGATTATATAACTAACTATTGGAAATCATTTTAGAGGCAGAGAAAGTTCAGATGAAAGATTACAGAGAGAAACTTTGCACAATAAGACCAGGCAGATGTGTTAAGAAATTAAATAAGGTACATTTTAAATCATAAGAAGTGGCAGATTGGTGGGGAGTGAGAGGAGAGAGGTCGGAATAGAATAAGAAAACAGAGTGGTGAATTATGGGACCTTTCAAACTCACTGGCCAAGTTACACACAGTGATTTGCATGCATTATGTATGAATGAGGCATATTTCATCCCACCGTTTGGACAGTGATTATTATAACAGATAGACTTAATTGCTTCAGTTTGTCAAGAAGGGAAAAAATGGTAGCCTATTTTAAATGGGTATTTTTAGTGCACACTAACTGCTAGAAATGTAATAAACAATTATTATTACTGTTCCAAAACCTAGTGAGCTGTTTACGTAGACTGTACTTTAAAGGTTCACTCAGAAATGTTTTTCAGAAAATCATGACCACTCATGTAAGATGAAGAGTTCAGTCATATCAGTAACCTCATAAAAGCTCTTTTATTCTACATGGAGCAGGGGCGCCTCATGTGTGCAGCCATATTAGCATTACATGACCAGCTGAATACCACTCGCTTAATCTCAGTAAATGCCCTTTTATTGGATACTTTTATTCATGGATTAAATTAATCCTGGTTTACTGTGCAAAGTAAATTTCTACAATGGCATTAATAACTAAAAACTACTGTGTTTGAATGATGGAACATCCAGATCACTAGGTGTCAGTGTAAGCCAATGTTAGCCACTTCAACATCCTTCAGAAAATGACTGAGTGCATCTTTAAGGCATCATAATGTAGGCATGCTCCAAATTATGCTACTTTATAAGATGTCATGCATTGCATTGCATGTCTCCTTCATGGATAAGGCAATCTTAGTATGCATTGCAATCAGCTGAGTTTTTTTTTTTTCAAGATGGTGGAGTTAAGAGTTATGTTGGTTATAAATATATTTAATTAATTATTGAAAAGTGTAGTTCACTCTCAAGCAAAATGGACTGTTATACGCATTTTGTGTCTGCTATGTATTTTTGTTAATGCTTCACATGACAAGCGGATATGCCATGCAGAGTTCCATGCATACTTAACATTTGCATATTATGCACATTGTAGATAATGCATACTACTTTCTTTACACATTTAGAATGTAGTATGCCATTCTGTACAAGAGGTTTTTCTTCAATTTTTAGCACTGTGGATTTCTAGAACGTAAAGTCTTGTCAAAACATTTTTCACAAATTTGTCTTCTAAAAATATCCAACAGTGTATGTACGTGCATCACATGAGATTTATATAATTAAGTCATGTCATGAAAATTCCCACCACGGTGTCATTTCCACTACCTCTTCTGTATTGTGTACATACTTTCGATTTCGGACGCAGGGATGGATTAAACCACTGGAGTCTTATGGACAACATTCATGCTGCTTTTATGTCCTTTTTGGAACTTGAAAATTTGGTCACCATTCACTTTGTATGGACAAACAGACAACATATTGTATCTTTATTTTTGTTTGATTTCCGCAGAAGAAAGAATGCCATACAAGTTTGAGATGACATAAGGGTGAGTAAATGCTGAGAGATTTATAATTTTTGTGTGAACTAGAATAGAATTCTGTGTTGTTCTATTCTAGTTCTGTGATGGTGATTTAAAGTTGCATTTTTAATGCTTTTGAAATAATATGGCAGAATTTGCTAAGGCTAATTTCACTACTAAGGCTAAGCTAAGGCTAATTTGCACTTAAAAATTGACATAAATAATTTTCTCACAAAAATATTGAAATTGTTTGTTTGTTTCACTGTTTGTTTATATCTTTATAGCTTTATGCAAGCAATAATTTGTATTTTCATAATAGATTTTCATAGTGTAATATTGATAGTCTGGGTCTAGGAAAAGGCTAAAACAGTCACATCTATCTATAAAAAATCATTTTAAAAGTACCAAAAATAAATTCTAATGGCATGGTAAAAGGTTTCAATGAGACCCTCATATAACAAAAAGAAAAGTGTTGACATCTGTTTGTTTTGATGAAAATCATCCCAAAGGACATGAAATGGTCTGAAGTTGAAGAAACACCCACATACTCAAAAGGCTCTTCATAAATTATATCATATGGAACTACTAAGCTAAAGATCAAATTAGTCGAGTTACGAACCGCATTTAAATTGTGATTATAGCAAAATGTCCTCTCATTGTTATAGTCAGACTGTGGGGTCAATGGGGTAATTTATTTTTGTCCTTTGAAAAACCATCAGGACCACCAACCCTCTACACAAAAATAACAGCACTCAGTATACTTGCACACATGGTAAGCCTCATCTTTATCATCACCACAGATCTAATGACAAAAACAATTACCCACCCAGCAGCTATTCACAAGCAAATTATGTCACACACTCACACACCCAGTCTGTGACACACATTTGCTGACACTCATGATGTATGCACACACACAAATCACAGTGCAATCCTGGCCTTAATGAAGTCCTTTGAGTTTAATTAAGTAGCTAAATTATCAGCAGTAATGTTAGCATTAATTATGCCAAATTACAGCACCGTAGAGGCGGAGGGTGAAAGAAAACGAGGGAGGAAAATGTCAATTCAGCTCAGCTCACTTGCAGGGTGACCGAAAGAGGGATGGCGGGAGGGGAGGGCCGAGTGTGCGGAAGAGAAAAAATTTTTGGCGTACTAATGCAAATTTAAATACAGCAACAGATGACATCTCTATCATTGGAGTATGTTAAACTTATGAGCTGTCAAACACTGTATCCTCTTTTTATGGTTTCCCTTGTCACATATAGCTTCAGTTTTACCACGTTTTTATTTATTTATTATTTTTAAATGGCACAATTGGTAACATCGTGGTTTCCTTACCATAAATACCATGACACCATGAACCTTGAAGTACCATGTAAATAGCATGGTATAAATATGGTATTATTGTACCAGTTATATATGACATTTTAAATGGCCACATGTGTTTAGACATGATGCCATGGAAATTCCTTGGTTTTTGAACATGTGCCGTGTTAGTACCATAGTATTCTGTGAAGTACGTTGGGATGTCATGTAAATACCATGGTAAATGCTAATATAATTCCATGGTAAATAGCAAAGTACCATGGTAATACCAACTGATACCATTAATGTACCATGGTACCAACAGAGAACTTTGTGTGTAATATATTGCCACATATTTTTAGACATGATACCATGGAAATACCATGTTTTTTGGACATGTGCATGTTAGTACCATAGTATTTTGTTATATGTTAATATAATTCCATGGTATATTACAAAGTACCCTGGTAATACCATCTGATTCTATCAATGTACCATGGTACCAACTCAGTACTTGTGTAGAATATATTGCCACATTTTATTTTCAAACACGATACCATGGAAATACCCTGATGTTTGAACATGAGCCATGTTAGTACCATTGTATTCTGTGAAGTACCTTGGGATATCATAGGGATGGGATAGCATGGTATATGCTTTAACAGTACCATGGTAGATATCAAAGTGCCATGGGATTACCACCTGATGTCATCACTGTACCATGGTAGGTAGGTATTACCATATATTTTTAGGAACTTGGTACCATGGTAGTATTACCATGAAAATAATAATAATTTAATGAACTACCATGGTATATGATTATTATGGTAAATCACAAAAAGTACCCTCATAGTACCAAAAAATATCCATGATAATAAAATAGCTTTTTTTAATTTAGACCTGTGAACACATATTTATGAACCTATTTTGGGATTAAAACACTAAACAAGAAGTTTATGTAAATATGACAAATGATAAAAAAAAAAATGTTTTTAACAACACAGGCCGTGAACAGGCTGTATTAGGTATGTAGGTGTGTGTGTGTGTGTCTGAGTGCCTGTCTACCCGCCCTGTCGGTGAATGTCACAGTTCTTTATCTCATAGATGCTCCCTCTGCGGACAGCCTCAAATGCTGCGTTATTAAATTATGAATATTAATAAAAATCAGACATGAAAAAGGTAATAATTCTGCTGGCGCACAGAAATAATGAACCTAATTTTGATAAATGGGGTGATAGCACAGCAGCCAAATATGGAGGCAAATTTATCTTAATTAATATCTCAAACCTGAACACTGTACTAGGTAAATGGGACCGCTGGGGCTGGGAGCAGTCGATGGAGCACGCACACACACCCTCCTCTGTCAACATACATTTTTCATTCTTTCCTGCACAGTACATAGAAACGATAAAGACACTAAGCTTAGAAAAACATCACACTGTGTAGTGTGTTTTGAATGCTTGTGTTGGTTCTTTTGTCTAACAATGTAAATGCAATGCAAGTGTTTGAATATGGTGTCAGTGTGTTTGTACGCTAACCATGTTAAATGGTATCAAAGCACTGGGTGCGCACTTCTCTCACTCTTTAAAGGATTTGCCTAAAGCAGCCTCAATTTTATGCAACATAAAAGAGGAAATGGTGCTTCAACAAAAAATGGAAATGACATGGATTTGCCCTGTGGTCAACTTTACAAAGAACAACAAAGGGAAATCAAAAAAAGATAAATGAGGCTAAAGTGAAATGGCTACAAAGTATCCATTTATTAGAAAGTGGGACAAATGTAGTCAGAATAAATTAATTAATCAGACGCTTTTAATTGATTAGTTTGGAGTCCAGGCACTCTGTGTGATTATGCTCAAGTGTTTAATTACGAATATAGATGAGATGATGCTGTTTAATTAGTCTGGCCGGCGAATGAGCTTTCACACTCTTCTGTGTAATTAGCATTTTGAGTATGCATTTGTATGTGTATGCATGTATTTTTCAATATTGTTGCAACTGATGTAAATTTCTTTAATATATTTCCAAATAAGTAGAGTTGGGGTAGTACACACAAAGAGGACACATTACATAATCTTTTTTATTTTTATTTTTTTATAGAAAAAAGTACCATTGTTGCTTTCTAAATAAATTGCATGCATTACTTTTAAGTTTATTTACTGATGAATACAGTATATATATCCTTTTGCCATTATGTAGCCACATAGGCCAGCTAACTGATGTGAAAAGTATATCTTAAGCCTGAAACAAACTCAACGCATGTACGTAAACATTTGCTGGATTTCCACCAAACCAAAAGATTTTGTTTTTATTACAAACATTTGACATGCGCATAAACTCTCAAAATAAGCTTAACATTTTTTGCACTAGGCCAAGGTGGATTTTATAGAGTTTCGCACAAGTCAAAATGCGTATTAAGGTGATGGAAACATTTATTTTTTTTACCATTTTGCAAAACAAAGCAATTCTTTCAACACAGCCCTTGACATTTGAAATTGTTTAACACACAGCTGGTCATTAAATTGTGTGCTCACAATCCACCAGAACAGTTTTGAGCACGGGCACTTCCAGGTATACAGTATGGAGGCTGGTCCGCACTTTACAATATATTACACTCATTCTGTGGCGTGGCAAAGAAAGGAGGCCATTCAGCTGCTCTATCAAGATAATGCACATGATGTAGTGGATGGAAACGCACAATGATTTGCATCTTCTTAAGTAGAATTTTTTTTAAATGCTCTTAAAAAAATGCTAAACATTTGGAAGGAAACTTAGCTAATGATGCTTTTAGCTATGCAAGATTGATTTTGTGTATCACTGCATTCCAAAATTTGTCAGAATGCAATTCATATCTCAGCGCAATTTTGTGTTTTATTCTTAATAGATATTAGTGTGAATGAACAGTTTGAAGAGAATATCGCTAACAAAGTATGTTAATGTCAATATTTTTATAGAAACTTATTTGAATATAACACAAAAAATAACTCTATCGCCCCTTGAGAACTGAGATTTTTTACCACCACAGAAAGTTCAGCAGGTCCGTGCATTGACAATGTGTTGGCCAAGCATCCAGGCCTGTTTTCACATACAGTTTAAGTCAGAAGTTTATATACACTTCACACAGATTTACTATTAGCAAACTATAGTTTTGGCAAGTTGTTTAGGACATCTACTTTGTGCATGACACAATTAATTTTCCAACAGTTGTTTTCAGACAGGTTTCACTTTTAATTGACTATATCACAATTCCAGTGGGTCAGAATTTTAAAGTTAACTGTGCCTTTAAGCCATTCCAGAAAATAATGTCAGGCCTCTAGACAATAAGCCATTTAGCTTCTGATAGGAGGTGCACTGAATTGGAGGTGTACCTGTGGATGTATTTTAAAGCCTACTGTAGAAGGGATGAGACAGGGGCAGTGATGCAGTCCAGTAAGTCTCTTTTTTTATTTGCCTTTTGATGTCTGTGCAGTCCTCCCCAATTAATTCAACATGTAACACAAACTTCTTCAACAGCAGCTACACACACTCTTCAGCTTCACAGCAATAGTATACAAGACATGCTGGTCACTCGTGTCATTCTCTCTCCCCGTCTGGCGGTTGTGTTTGCTGTTTATATGCCATTCTCCCCATGCTCACTGGAATTAGAGACAGGCAGTGGTGGACAGTAACGAAGTAAATGTAATTCGTTGCTGTACTTAAGTAGCTTTTTTGCGTATCTGTACTTTACTGAAGTATTTAAATTTGGGGAGACTTTTACTTTAACACCACTACATTTCAAAGTCAAATATCTTACTTTTTACTCTACTACATTTTCAAAATCAGTCGTTCCTTTTTATTTATGGGTGGATAAAAACGGAACTGGTCAAACAAGCCACCAATCACAGTACAGTGCGCGCGCGCTTTGTTTTGAACTTGCCTTGGCGGCATCTACTAAGCGCGAACCAGGGGTGCGTTTCCCAAAAGCATCGTTAGCCAACTATGGTCGCAAGTTCCGTCGTTATCATCATAGTTCAACGAGTCGGTGTTTCCCGAAACCATCGTTCCAACGAACATTCGCAAACAGCATCGCAGAGTTGTGTGGTTGGAACGACAGCTCTCGACCTGTGGTTAGAAGCAGAGTTTCTTGTTGTTATAACATGTGGGCTTAATAAATTATTATTTTTAGCCAAATAAGCAAGATGACATTCAGTACAATCAGTATCTTTTATTTAGAAGACATACAAATGTACTTTATGTCTTTTAGTTTGTCAATAGATTTAAAGCACCGTTTTTGAAGAGTGCGCATGTGTGAACGTGCTCTAGTGCGTAAGAACGAGCCTATGATTGAATCTGGAAATAAAGCAAATAACTGAGAAAAATATGAGATAGTCCTCAGATGACATGTCCGTAATTTATAGCAAAACATCTAGCATTAATTCGATCGCAAACAGATTCATTAAAAGTAGTTTTTACTCCACCACATGTGTGACATCATTAACCAACGTGGTTGAACAACCAATTTGCGACAATACGGTTTCGGGAAACAGTCGTGACTAGCAAGTTGATTTCTTCAACAGTGCATCATACTACGGTAGTGGAGCAGCAAGTTACGTCGTTGTACGGGAAACGCACCCCAGAGCCGTTAAATATGAGAGTTGCAAACCGCGCGGTCACGTGATTCGTGTAGCTCTCAATAGTTCCAAACAAATTGCGTTGCCAATGATTTTAAGCGGGGCAGAGAGCAGCAGCTATTATTGCAGCAATTATCTGTAAATATTGACGCATAATGTACATTGCTTATTATGTTGACACTAAAATTACTTGCATATAATAGCATTTTTTTTCTGGGGAGTAGCAGAAACACTGCATTAATATGTTTTTGTGTTTAATTTTGGAGGGCAATTGGCTGCTCCCATAACATAGAATATATATATATATATATATATATATATATATATATATATATATATATATATATATATATATACATACAGGTGAAACTCGAAAAATTAGAATATAATAATTTCAGTAATTCAACTTAAAAGGTGAAACTAATATATTATATAGACTCATTACAAGCAAAGTAAGATATTTCAAGCCTTTATTTGATATAATTTTTATGATTATGGCTTACAGCTTATGAAAACCCCAAATTCAGAATCTCAGAAAATTAGAATATTGTGAAAAGGTTCAGTATTGTAGGCTCAAAGTGTCACACTCTAATCAGCTAAACACCTGCAAAGGGTTCCTGAGCCTTTAAATGGTCTCTCAGTCTGGTTCAGTTGAATTCACAATCATGGGGAAGACTGCTGACCTGACAGTTGTGCAGAAAACCATCATTGACACCCTCCACAAGGAGGGAAAGCCTCAAAAGGTAATTGCAAAGAAGTTGGATGTTCTCAAAGTGCTGTATCAAAACACATTAATAGAAAGTTAAGTGGAAGGGAAAAGTGTGGAAGAAAAAGGTGCACAAGCAGCAGGGATGACCGTAGCCTGGAGAGGATTGTCAGGAAAAGGCCATTCAAATGTGTGGGGGAGCTTCACAAGGAGTGGACTGAGGCTGGAGTTACTGCATCAAGAGCCACCACACACAGACGGGTCCTGGACATGGGCTTCAAATGTCGTATTCCTCTTCTCAAGCCGCTCCTGAACATTAAACAAAGTCCTCTTTTCTGATGAGAGCAAATTTTGCATCTCATTTGGAAACCAAGGTCCCACAGTCTGGAGGAAGAATGGAGAGGCACACAATCCAAGATGCTTGAAGTCCAGTGTGAAGTTTCCACAGTCTGTGTTGGTTTGGGGAGCCATGTCATCGGCTGGTGTTGGTCCACTGTGCTTTATTAAGTCCAGAGTCAACGCAGCCGTCTACCAGGACATTTTAGAGCACTTCATGCTTCCTTCAGCAGACAAGCTTTATGGAGATGCTGACTTCATTTTCCAGCAGGACTTGGCACCTGCCCACACTGCCAAAAGTACCAAAACCTGGTTCAATGACCATGGTATTACTGTGCTTGATTGGCCAGCAAACTCGCCTGACCTGAACCCCATAGAGAATCTATGGGGCATTGCCAAGAGAAAGATGAGAGACATGAGACCAAACAATGCAGAAGAGCTGAAGGCCGCTATTGAAGCATCTTGGTCTTCCATAACACCTCAGCAGTGCCACAGGCTGATAGCATCCATGTCACGCCGCATTGAGGCAATAATTAATGCAAAAGGGGCCCAAACCAAGTACTGAGTACATATGCATGATTATACTTTTCAGAGGGCCGACATTTCTGTATTTAAAATCCTTTTTTTTTATTGATTTCATGTAATATTCACATTTTCTGAGATTCTGAATTTGGGGTTTTCATAAGCTGTAAGCCATAATCATCAAAATTATATCAAATAAAGGCTTGAAATATCTTACTTTGCTTGTAATGAGTCTATATAATATATTAGTTTCACCTTTTAAGTTGAATTACTGAAATTAATGAACTTTTGCACGATATTCAAATTTTTCGAGTTTCACCTGTATATATATATTCTATGTATGTGTGTGCGCGCGTGTGTATATATATATATATATATATATATATATATATGTGTGTGCGTGTGTGTGTGTATGTGTGTATATATATGTGTGTGTGTGTGTGTGTGTGTGTGTGTGTGTGTGTGTGTGTGTGTGTGTGTATATATATATATATATATTTAATGGCGTTGTGCAGGTTTATGTGAATGTATCATAACATTAGGATGTTAATAATTATGACCATAGACACTCGAGAAAAATATATACAGTAAATACTGTAAATGTATTATACCTTATGTGAACAGTCCCCTTCCCTCCAAAATTAAACACACAAAAAATGTATTCAATTCAAATATATATATATACATCTGACTAATTAATGTCATTTTATTAATAGATTGGTGTGCCAAGAGTGACATTAGTCTTCATGTAGACTGAGTTAAGCAAGAGTCTTGTGACAAATTATAATAGGACATTATGGCCATAAAAAAATCATAGTACTTGGATACTTAAGTACATTTGAAGGCAAATACTTTTGTACTTTTACTCAAGTGAATGTTTAAAGGCAGCACTTCTACTTTTACTTGAGTAATATTTTACCTTGAGTATCTTTACTTTAACTCAAGTACATGGTATGTGTACTTCGTCCACCACTGGAGACAGGAAGTCAGCGACAGCCATCTGCGCCCCAGTCTGTGGACCACCTTGAACATAAAAGGCTGGAGAGCCAGATACCACCGGGTGATGCGGGCGTTAGTATCCTTCATGCGGTGGAGCCATTGGAGTGGGGCGTGATCCGAGCAGAGGGTGAAGGCGAGTGTCGGTATCGGAGAGTGAGGGCCGCCTACTTGATGGCCAGACACTCTTTTTCCACGGTGCTGTACTTGGAATCCCTCTAGGAGAGCTTACGGCTGATTTACAGCACCGGGCGCTCCTCCCCCTCCACCACCTGCGAGAGCACTTAAGCTTTCATCTGTAATAGGAAAGGGAGAGAGAAATTAGGTGCATGTAAATCCCTCCACAAAGTGCGGCTTTAACCTGCGTGAACGCCTGTTGACACTGCTCCACTGTGGAGCAGTGAGGTCTTTTTAGTGAGGTCAGTCAGCGGGCTGGTGACGTCTGAATAATTAGGCACAAACCTCCTATAATAGCCAGCCAGGAACTGCCTCACCCCCTTTTTGGTCTTGGGTCTCGGGCAGGTTGCAATCGCCACAGTCTTGTCAATTTGGGGATGCAACTGGCCGTGGCCCAAGTAGAACCCCAGATACCCCAGGGGTTTGCTGTGAGCCCCACCTGATGCAGCAATCTCAGAACCGCCCTAAGATGTTGCATGTGCCACTGACAATCATTGCTATTTATGATAATATCATCTAAATAGGCAGCGGCATAAGCCTAATGTGGCCGCAGGATACGGTCCATGAGATGTTGAAACGTAGCCGGGGCCCCAAACAAACCGAACGAAAGCATCACAAATTGGTGCAATACAAATGGAGAAGGCTGTTTTTTCATGGGAAATTGGTGACAAGGGGATCTGCCAATAACCCTTTGTCAAATCCAATGTCGAATAAAATCGAGCAGAGCCTAACCGATCAAGCAACTCATCAACGCGGGGCATTGGGTATTTGTCAAATTTAGACACTGTGTTGACTTTTCTATAATCCACAAAAAACGTACAGACCCGTCACTCTTTCGGACAAGAAGAACCGGGCTGAACCAATCACTGTGGGATTCCTCTATTACTTCCATATCAAGCATCGCATCTAATTCTTCCCAAACTATTTTCTTTTTGTGTTCGGGCAAGTGATAGGGACAGCTACATACCACCACTCCAGGTTCGGTCTCAATGTGGTGCTGAATGAGGTTTGTATGACCCGGTAGAGGGGAAAACACATCTGCAAACTCCTGTTGCAGCTTAGCAACCTCTGTGAGTTGATTTAGAGAGAGGTGGTCTCCGCAAGTGACCGGATAGATATGTTTGTTTTTTGTACTCCCCTCCGGCCCGAGCTCTGCCCTCTCCAGAACTACCGTAGCCAACATCACAGCCTCCCTCCACAATTTCAGGAGGTTGAGGTGATATATTTGATGTGCTCCCCCTCTATCGGTTCGCTTTACCTCATAATAGAGTTTCCCCACTCGTCTTGTGACCTCAAAGGGTCCTTGCCACTTGGCGAGTAATTTAGATCTCGATGTTGGGAGTAAAACGAGTACCTTATCTCCCAGTGCAAACCCGGTCAAGTCATTTATCCCAATTTTCAACTTTCAACTTACGAATAATGTTCTTAATGCTTTTATTAAATTGCTGGTGCGAATCGATTTAATTCCCAATAGTTCATCCTAGCTTGTGTAGTGTACGTGAAAGGTTGTGTCCTGAGCAGTGAGGATTTCTTTCAGAATAACCACACGGGAGATTATATTGAAGATTGCCTACACTACATGCAGAGATGCTGCTCAGAGGCACTGCTTCTGGATATCGCATTGCATAATCCACTAGGACTAATACATAGAGGCACCTACCTTCATACTCGGTGCCTCTTTGCTTGACATCATGGGAAAATCAAAAGAAATCAGCCAGGACCTCAGAAAATAATGTCAGGACCATAACTCTTGTAAGGTATGGCGGAGGATCAGTGGCTTTAACAGATTCACGAACAAACAAGAACTTACTGTTAAAAACTCCCCTAATTACTGAAATAGCGCCAACCAGTCTCCACAAGCACAATAAATGTATTGACAAAGAGACAATGAACTATTGACAGAGAACCGCATGTGACATCCGCATGCTCACCACGTGCTTATCGTGTGGACAGGAAGGGGGAAACTTTGAACGTAAAAATGTGTGTGTGTGTGTTTTTCAGTTAAACACAGAACTGCATATTGCTAATGAAATACGTGTAATCCCTGTATGTTGTGTATTTCTGAGGTATATCAAACTCGTTAGAACTGTTTCGTTGTGTGTTTTAAACTCTGAGGCCTCATATTTAATAGCCTCAGTGTATATTCCCTTTTAAATGCACTAAACACATGTTTCTTGGTATCAAATTAAACCTTACGATTTGTCCGAGCTGAATTCGAATATAAGATCTCTGTAGAATGATATTACGCGATGTTTTACTATCTTTTGAGTCATTCAGCCCAAAATCTCTTACTGTCATAAACATGCAAATGAGCTTTGACAAAGGAACTCTCTCATGCCCAGAGTAAGGGAGACTTTTACGACCTCCAAAGGAATGTTCAGAGAAGTGCTGACCCTCACTTCATTCTCTTACTGAGAAAGAGAAATGAACCCTGTTAATCCTATATATATATTCTATATATCCATGTGATAAATATTGACATGTATCTAATGTGCCATCTCACATTTTCCCTTAAATGTGCTTGATCTATGTTTTCTTGCAAACTAATGGGTTAATGTTTCAGACTTTGCATACTATGGTTAACCAAAATCATATGTGTGGCATATTTGGTCTCTATAACTTGGTATTCTGAAGATTGAAATGACTGTGTACATGATATGTCGATAACAACAACATATTAGTATTACAAGTATGTTTCCTATTTTCTTTCTTGCACATGCAATGGGCAATTTTACAACAAAGAGCAATAAACCAAATTCCCGCCTAGAACTCAAACCCTTCTTATTGGTCGAGCCAATGAGAGGTGGGACCTGTTTCCTGAGGGTATAAAATTGCTGCGCCCACTTCCTCTCTCTCTCTCTCTCTCTCTCTCCTCTCTCTTGTCGCTTATCTCTTGCTTTCTGGTTCTCTGAGCCTTGTGCTCTCTCACTCTCTCGCTGAATGATGCCAAACTAGAAGGCCCCAAGGACTCCCAAGCGTGTGCCAGGCTACGGCCTTGACTGCCCATTCACCAAGATCCTCTGTCTCTCACTGGTTCTCTCTCATCAAGACAACATCATCAAAGATCAACTGGAGCCTCAACAAATTGCATCAGGACAGTTTAATTCAAATGGGACATGCAAGTATCAAACTTAGTCTCATTATTTGATACATTAAGTATCCTTAACCCCTTTCTAAAAAGGGCGTGTCAGAACTAATATGATGGTTTGCTCAGGCTGTTGATCTGCTGAACTTCAAACAATGCTATAACTTCTTGCCTTCCTGTATTCTGCTTCAGCCCTCTTTCCCTTGGTAAACTGTATGAATGTATGTATATGTATGTTAGAGTAGTTTAAATGTTTAGTCTAGTTAATAAAGTCTTGTTCATGTCACATGTAAAGTTGTCTGTGTCTCAAGCTCATATCTAAAGTCACTAATCATAGATTTTGACTACTTGCTCTTAATACTTAGTAAGAAAGACATTTCCCTTGCCCCGGAAATGTACCTTTCTATTAATTAATTAATTAATAACCAAAATTGAGTGTTCACGGGATGAACCGAGTATTTGGTTGTAATGTTAATGTAGCTACATCAAGTTAACCCGATTAACTGATCCAAATATTCATAATTGATTATAACAAGTTATGATTGATTATTAATATTTCATAGAGCTGATTCGCTACCTAATGGTGGAAGAATATAGAGCTGATTCGCTACACTCTGGTTCATACTTGGGAGCAATTTCCAAATGCCTGAGGGTACCACGTTCATCTGTACAAACAATAGTACGCAAGTATAAACACCATGGGACCTGGAAGCCATCATACCGCTCAGGAAGGAGACACATTCTGTCTCCTAGAGATGAATGTAGTTTGGTGCAAAAAGTGCAAATCAATCCCAGAACAACAGTAAAGGACCTTGTGAAGATGCTGGAGGAAACAGGAAGCCAAGTATCTATATCCACAGTAAAACGAGTCCTATATCGACATAACCTAAAAGGCTGCTCAGCAAGGAAGAAGCCACTGCTCCAAAACTGCCATAAAAAATCCAGACTACAGTTTTCAAGTGCACATAGGGACAAAGATCTTACTTTTTGGAGAAATGTCCTCTGGCCTAATGAAACAAAAATTTGACTGTTTGGTTGTTATGTTTGGTAAACATAACGTTATGTTTGGAGGAAAAAGGGTGAGGCTTGCAAGATGAAGAACACCATCCTAAAAAGCATGGGGGTGGCAGTATCATGTTGTGTGGTACTATTATTCTGACACTTCACATTCTTATAATAAAGTAATGGTCCTAACTGACCTAAGACAGGGAATGTTTTCTATGATTAAATGTCAGGAATTGTGAAAAACTGAGTTTAAATGAACTTGGCTAAAGTATATGTGAACTTCAACTGTACTTGCATGAAGTATGTTTTACTTGTGGTTTGTGTGGAAGTGAATAAAAGTAATTGTTGGTGTAGCACCTCTACTGTTTATTTCACAAGGAAACTGCCACGATACGCATGATGAACCACGCATAAAACATTTAGTAAAAATGTAAGTATAGTTACATGATTCTGCAAGACCAGGTTGGCATCATCATGACAGTGTCCAAAAATCACACTTTTTTTGTTAGTGTCATGATGTAAACCACTTATATCAGTAAGTTATCCTGTCGGAGCCTCCAAATTCTCAACAACTTTTTTCAAAAGCCAAACTGGGTCCTTTGAGATATTTGCAACCATGTCTATCTGAAAGAGTTTAGCCCTTTATTTTGCTTTCTGTCACAGGCTGTGGTTGAATCTGGGCCCCGCAGTGAGGGGGCTGTAAACCAATCATCGCGAGTGCTTTTTATTCCATGCCTTTCAGTGCAGTAAAAATGTGTGAAACATACCATTGAAACAACCTTTGTGAGTGAGGTCTGCTCAAAATATATTGTGAGTGAATGTGTATGAGAGAAGTGTGTGTGTTTGTGTGTGTAAGGTGTAATCTGTTGTGTCTGGCTGTCCTGTGATCCTGAAAAATGCGAGTGTGTCATTGAATGCAAAATGCTTGTCTTGCTGATCGATTTAACTTACAATTATGCTGTGTGAGTAAATGTGTATGTATACACATGATGTATTTTCTTAAAGCTCAAAGCAAAGAAAAACTGACTTTTACTCTTCTTGGTTTCAAACAAAGTATTTCATGCTTTACACAGAATGCATTTTCAGTGTGTTTACAAGCGTATCACACTCGGACATCCTCAATTTGATAAGGGCACAACACTTCTGAGCTGGTTGGTTCATGCGCAAATGCATGGGTATTTTATTTATTTTTTTCAGATGTTGTACTGCAGAATTCAATGGCAATTATATCCATATAGGAGATTTCCAGGTGCTGGAAGGCGTTTTATGTGTCTCAAAGTTTTTCTGGAGTTTTCGGAATACTGTGTTTGTGGTTTTCTGTAAAGGATTACAGTTTGGGCCAGGGGGATTACAGGACAACAAAAGAGTGCTTGAGGAGGAGAAGAATAGGATGAAAAGCTGCCATCAAACTGATTTAATTTAAGTCCTCTTTTAAAGAGATTGACAAACAATGCTCCCAGTATAGCAATTGTATGCTAATGATGAGCTGCTTTGCTGTGGCGCTTGTGTTGCTTCTCTCTCCATGTGTGTGTGTGTGTGTGTGAGATACTCTTGTTGAACATGAAACATCTTGTTGAATAACCTCAGTGTTGTGATAACCTCATTATAGCAGTTTAATACATCCACTGAAAGCATTCTGGTTTCAAAAGCGTCCGAATTAGGATGACTAATATCGCTCTTGTTGCACAGAAACAAAACGTAATTGTTTGGAAATCCTCGATTCGGCTCGGAAATTGAGGGCTGCGTCACTTGCTATTCTTTCTTTCCTACCTTAAAAGGTTCTTTTGTAGGATCCGCAAGGGAATGTTTGTTCAAAAGATTATTATGATTTGTTTCCTTCCCAGCCAAAATACAGGATGAAGTAATTAACAAGCAATAAGAGACAAACTCTTGGCCAGGGAAAACTGTAAACCTGCTTTTGTACGTATTGGATTTAGAGGGATTTTCTGTATGAATATTGCAAGATGAGTGTGTGTTTAATTTGTCCATTACCTTCAAATAGTTCTTCCAAACATTCCTAATTTGGAAGCATCTGTTGAAAAAGCTTTTGGCATTTAAACCAGCTTTCATGCACTTCATTTTAACCATTAGCCTTTCTCACTGCTGCAGTGTTTGTGTTGAATGAACGTTACTATTTATCATTGTCTTGCACTGCTCTAGCTAGAAAGGTTTATGAACTACAAACAATTCCAACAACTTATTTTTGGAAACATATTAGCAGAATATTGTTGTGAAATCTTTCACTGTTTTAGAATATCATTGTTTAGCCTACCACAAAAACGTCTATATTCCCTCTTGGAAAGATTTCGCAAGAAAGAAATAATGTAGTTTCTCTCTTTGTTGGAATAATTTCACTAGATTTTATAAACCTTAATCCGGGTAGACTGCATTATTAAGTCAATTAAAAAAACATGATCTCATGGGAAATTGGTATGTTGCTGTACCCTGAAATCGACCCCATATATTAGAATTACTGACAAGCAGTGAGCACAGACCGATTTCAACTTTCGACCAACTGCCGCAAATTTACAATACGATCAACAAGGCTTTGAGGGATAGATATTTTTTAAGTAGTTTGTTCCAAGGATGGATTAAGAATTGAGAGGCCCATGGGCCAGTACACCATGGAGGCCACCCATAACCTGTCACGTGACTATGTTCACTTTTTTGTGCTACAGAACGCTTGCAAGATTTGGTTGGATTTTTCAAATTGATGGAAGAAAAGTTTGGAGCAATGTCTTACACGGCCAGTTATATGAACTTTATAATAATGAACCGATCCAAAATCATGCATTATTTATAGGGATGTGCATGGTATTCAAATAGCAAAATCACTCTTCGGTTATTCTGCACATGCTTTGAGGTCTTCACCCCGATCTGAGTCCGATGGTACCCGACAAACCAACAGGTTTTGGGCCAGGTTCTGGTCAGTTTTTCGAGTAGGCTATATGGCCAGTTACTGGCTGTTCACTCGTGCGTCAAGGGCATGTAAACACGCATTGGACAGACATCTTTGATTGTTGTGCCACAACTCACTGTAAAGTTTAAAAGAACTTTAATATTTATTAACGCATCTCAAGACACCTGCGTTCTGTTTTACAATCGTTGGGCGTAGAAGTCCTATATTCCGTAGCGTTCGCTGCCTCATGGAAAATGAACCTGCCTGGGCAGAATTACACATTTTCCATTGATTAAGAATAGGCCTACTATGTTGCAGGTAGTGACAGCGATACATTTTGTTTGAATTTAATGTGATTTTATCATTTGAAGATAAGATTTTGTATTGTGCTATTAAGGCTCATAGGTCACTTTGCACTTTATTCCCTGCTATCTGAGTTTGTGTTTGAGGCATGGCAATAAACATCTTTATTCCTGACAAATAACACAGTAACCGTTCGTAAACTCTCGCGGTTAACCAAATATTACCGTACACATATTTGGAGTATTTCTCTTCCTTTCTCTTTATCATTAAACATTAAATGCATGCAGGACTTAAACATTTTAAAGTCCTCTTTGCTTTTGCATGAATATATATGCTTGTATGAATTTAAACCATCAGCTTTGTGCACAGCCAGGGTAAACTGCACCTTATCTTTGTGTTTGGAAGCGTTTTGTAAATCAGACGCTGTTCTATGTAGTCCTTCAAATAAACATGCTGCACTTGTGAGACACAGATTCCCTGAGCACACTCGTGTGCCTGTGCTCACGCTCCTGTAGTCCTGCACGGATTTGGCCGAACAAATGGTATTTCACATAAGGATGACATTTATGTGGATTTATAATAGATATCTCAAAATAAATAAATAATTGACTCAGAGTTCGGGCCCTTTGGGTCTAAAGGACTCTGGGCAACATTCTAATTGGCCCTGTGGTTATCTGACCCTGGTTTGTTCAATGGGCTGTACTGTTTTATTGGTGCCGATCGTTTAGCTGACGAAATATTGAAAATGCATATTTTTAGGTCCATAGATGTGGCATTACCAAACCACTATGCTCTCATATATTGTCCTTTTTTCCACATGCCTTCTTGTTTTCCAGAATAATTTATTACCACTACATAACCCCAATTCTGAAAAGTTAGGACTGTATGAAAAATGCTAATAAAAACAAAAAGGAGTGATTTGTAAATTATATTCACCCTTTGCTATATTGAAAGCACTACTCTAATCATAATATGATATTTTCATTGTTTTTTTTTAATGTAGAGTCATTTCAAATCAGATGATTGCCAGTTCCAATGTTCTACTTTCCATCTAAGGTGAGGCTGAGCCCAGAGAAGTCGACAGCACTTCTGGACCGTGTTGATTTATGGCTTCTGCTTTGCATAGTAAAGGCTTAACTTGCATCTGTGGACGCAGCGGCAAGTGGTGTTGACTAACAAAGGTTTACTGAAGTAATCCCAAGCCCAGGTTCATGATATCCATTACAGATGAATGATGTTTTTTAAGACAGTGACGTCTGAGGGATCAAAGATCATGTACATTCAGAAGTGGTTTTCGTCTTGCCCATAATGCACCATGATTTGACCATATCCCTTGAATCTTTGAACTATATTGTGCACTGTAGAGGGTGATCCTTACAATTTGTCTTTGGGGAAAATTGTTCTCAAAGTGCTTGATTATTTGCTGAAGCATATTTTGGAAAATTGACCAGTCTCGAATGATCCTTGCTTTTGAAGGACTTGGCTGTTTTTGGAGGCTTCTTATATACTATGACACGATTGCCTCACCTGTTTAACTTTCCGGTTTCACATTGCCTTGCTATTTTAACTCGCCAAATTGTCATTAGTCTTAAATTGCCCCTGTCTCAACTTGTTGTGTGTTGCAAGCATCTGATTTGAAATGACTGTACATTAAAAAAACAAATAAATACACAAGGTAAAACGTCATATAAGGTGTAGTTGTAGTGTTTTCAATTTAGAAAAGGGAGAATATAATTTACAAATCACTCCTTTTTGTTTTTATTTGCATTTTTTATACTGTCCGAACATTTTTGGAATTGGGGTTGTACAATAATTTTAAGTTATTATCAAACTTTATATAATAAATAAATGAATATTTCCAGGGCATCCGTGGGTCATTAAAAAGTATTAAAATGTAATAAATACATTTGGTGAAAATAAGGCCATTAAAAAGTCTAAAATGACATTTCCAGAGGTATAAAAAACTTTTTTTTTTAACATTGGGTCGTAATTGTGAAGAAAAACCTTATGAATTAACACTTTCCCCTCTTGCAGATAACCTATCAGAGAACAGAGTGGATGTGCTGTTTTTAATTGAAGTGTGTGCGTTCAGTGCACAAAGGTGACTGAAGATATTCTCCATGAATTTTCTCCATTGTCAATTCAACATGAACAGACTGGGCAACTACATGAGAGAAGACCCATTTCAGTAAGTTGTTGCATATCTTTCAACTTAACCTCAGATGTTCATTAATTTTTATGTTTTGTTTTTTTTTCATGCTAAAAGTTGGGGAGTGAGAGCGTTGTGCCATGCACTGTTTGAATGACTGAGATAAAAGTAGTATCATTTGAAAGCTTAAACTAAAATTGTGTTTCTCCCAAGAAATTCAAAATAAATACATTTCACTGAAATTGTATTAATTTATTCTGTATTGTTTGTAAAATATGAAAGGGGCCCAGAGCAACCTACATTCAGGGGCCCAGAATTCCTTGCTACGGCTTTACTCATTGCAATGGAAACATCAGGCATCGCTCATTCTTATGTCGCAGAGAGCGAGATGGGACATAGACCTGGAGGAGCGAGCTGAAGAGGGTGCTGTTCCATTGGTTGTCCTGAAGGCCAAAGACAAAGCCAAGTTATTATACAAATTTAAAATCGTGACACAGTATCACAGAAAAGGAGGAGATGACAGTGTTTGACAAAATTTCAAATGAGGAACAATGTAAACATTTTAATAAACAGTGCACTTTCCACCAAAATAAAGACTCCAGGTCTGCCAAAGTAAAAGCTCCAAGTGAACGTGAAGTAAATACTACAGAAATATATTATTATTATATACAAAAACATCTAATACTCAGAATTATAATAATTCAATTTTATATTATAATTATAAACTTGACTGAGACCCACAATTATAATTAATAATAAAATAAAATCATATTCAAATGGGTTCCAAAAAACAAAAAAGTCCATCCTGTTAATTCTCCAAAATGAATGCACCACTCATACAGGTTGAATGAAGATATTTGCCAGCTTTTTCAACAATGTTCCCCAATATAGCAAAAATATAGCTCAGATAAAGCAAAACGTTTTACATGTGGCATGACAGCATATACTGTATACTTTTTATATGGTGTAGCCCAAGGAGAAACTTGTAAGTAGTGTTAATAACGCATTGTAACAGTATAAAGGACGGGCAAGGAGGAGGCGGGAACCGGCTGAACAGTAAACAAAGTTTAATGGTAAGCTTAAGCCAACATAAAACAAACTTAAACAAAAACACATGCAATGCGGCCGCATGCATCTCTCTCTCTCTTGAACTGGCACCTCTAGCTCATCTTTATCCCCTCCCGGCTGATTAGCCCAATCCAGGGCCGGCTGTGTGTCCTCACGACCCGGCCCGCCCTCATCATCGTCACACTCCTCCATCGCCCGACTCAGCCCCGGCATGACGCACTCCCCTCCCTTCCTGTAGGTGGATGGCAGCGGTTCTTCTTGCTCTCAGCAGTGGGCAGCACCCCTTCCGTCCCCAGGCAGATGGCCGTGGCTGCTCCCCTGGCGGATGGCAGGGGCGAGGACTTCGTGACAGCGCATCCCTCCTCCCTCCTTGGTTTCGGCACTACTGTAACAGTATAAAGGCAGGGCAAGCAGGTGGCGGGAACCGGATAAACAGTAAACATAAGGTTTAATGGTAAGCTTAAAACAAACACAGACACACGTGCAACGTGGCCGCTTGCGTCTCTCTCTCTATCGAGCTGCCACCTCCACCTGGCTGATTAGCCCGATCAAGGGCTGGCTGTGTGACCTCATGGCCCAGCCCCGCCCTCCTCCTCATCACACGCATGCAGGGCCATTGGTGCTTGTGTTTGACAAGAGCCTCAATGAGTACAAAAACAAATGGATTTGTATGTAAGATTTTTGGAGTGACGTCCAGTCGAGTTACCTTGGGTATAGTATGAATATAAGCAAAAGTAATTAACTTTAATAACTACTGTAGATGTCTGCATGAAAATACACACAGTAGGCATACATTATCAAACTAGCCCATTACTCTCGCATTAGCTACGTGTCGTCATTTTCAAATGTGCATTAACCTTGATAGTGAATTAAGTGAAGTACAGGTCTTTAATATTTTTGAAAAGTTCTTGGAAAGGGTATTCAAAATTATTCAATTGGATGTGCTGATACCTGCAAAATCCCTGATTTCAAGTTAAATATAATGCATCTGTGGCATGCTGTCAATTGCTGCAGGAAATATTTTGGAATGGAAAACTAGTATACAGTAATACACTTACAATGGAAGCTTAGTATTAAAGTTCTTTACATGCAATTTATCATTCATGCAGTTCTAAACTAGGAAAATAGGAGCTTTGGTCTTAATATATAAAGACCAGACCAACTACAATCTTTGCATGCTGAACTCTTCAGGAAACAGTGCAGATTTCCACAGAAATGCATTTACATTACCTGTGCCTTGTATGTTTATATAATATTTGGACTCTTTTGATAATGCTGCAGCTAACTACAATAAGCGCTACACTCAATAAATGTGGTAATCTTTGCTTAATTTAACACAATTTACCATGTTTAAATCCATTTAGCAGACAATGCAAATGAAGTCTGCCGATTTCTTCAGGGCTTGATAATGACTTTGGTACCCCAATGTCAGGCAGGTATTTGTGTATGTGTGTGTGTTGGTTAAATGCTTGCTAGCAGGTGATCCTGTAGTTAGCAGATGGTGTTTGCAACTAATGCTGGGTCCCAGCAGAGAGACCCCAGGAACACACACACACAGACACGCACACATGCACACACACAAACACACACACGTACACACACACATGTACACACAATTAGTCTGTGACTTTGTCACTTTGTGAATAGAGAAGAAAAGTTAGAAAATTAGTGAATTGACTGACTGACAGATAGACAGACAATAAAAATGCCCAAAACAATGAATCCCCCAGTTCAACTAGAGAGGAGCTTTGGAATGAAGAAAACAAGAAAGAGTGTTTCTTTAGCATGTTGTATCTGACTGTAGTCTCTGACAAAATAGACCTCAGATAGCAGACATACATCAGAGAGATGTCTTTTAAAAGCATTTCAACCCTCATAACTAGCAAAGTACATCCATGTAATGCATAGTAGAAGTGTGCAAATTTAGACACAGTAATTGAGACTTCCTTTTCTAAATGTATTAAAATCAGCTATGCTCTCTCTCTCTCTCTCTCTCTCTCTCTCTCTCTCTCTCTCTCTCACTCACTCACTCACTCACTCACTCACTCACTCACTCACTCACTCACTCACTCACTCACTCACTCACTCACTCACTCACTCTCTCTCTCTCTCTCTCTGTAATTAAGCTTTTAATTGCATAGTGTCTCTTGATTAGCTTTGGGGGATGGAGACTGGGCTTTGTGTACATTTTAGATCTATTTACAGCAGATGACACACACACACGCGCACACTCACTCAAGAATCATTTTGAGAAGTTATAGCAATTTTTTTCTGTCTGAACCCATTACAGCATTAATTTAATTTAGAGTGAGCTGCCATTAGCTCATTAACACGTCTAATTAATTCATTGACAGCGCTATTAAGATGTCTCTTTCAAAATTGGCATCTGGTGTGTTCATCTGTGTACTGTGTGTGTGTGTGTGTGTGTGTGTGTGTGTGTGTGTGTGTGTGTGTTGTGTGTGTGTGTGTGTGTGTGTGTGTGTCTGTCTGTCTAAATTTGTGTCTGATGGTTGGCAGAAGAGGTTAAGATGACAGATCAGGTGGCAAAAAATGGAAAGTGAGAGAAGGAAGGAACTGAAAGGTTTCACAGATTCATCTAATTTCCCATAATTAATATGAACCACATGAAACCTTAAGATTTTGCCAAGCAAACAGAATTATTACGTTTCTGAAGAAATGTATCATGCTGTCACAGAGTTTATTCTAATTTATTCTCACCCATTGGTCAATTTGGTACTTGTACTTGCTCTCCACCAACTAAAACAAAATAATATTCAAAGCATTACTTTCAGTGCATATTTTATTGAGAATATATACACTTCAGTTTGTTATATACTGTAGTAGAGATTGCTTCACTACACACACACACACACACACACACACACACACACACACACACACACAGAGAGAGAGAGAGAGAGAGAAAGCCATGTTTAACGGGATTAACTTCCTGCACTGGCAGGAAGCTTAGACACTCGGGAACAGGTGCCACTCACAGAGAAGCATCTGTAGGGAGCAAGTTTATGTGTGTGTGTTTTGCTCCATCACTGTGGGGACCCACCATTGTGATAGCAGGGGTGATGTCACCATGGCGATCTCAGTGCACATCACTATAGCTACTCATGTCCCTGTTCAATCTACCCTGTGTGACTGTGATACCGTTCTGCCCTGTGTGAGTGAGTGCCAAAATCTCCCCTAGTGCAACACGGTTTCTTTTAAGCAATATGGTGTAAGAGGCTATGATGTATTTGTACATTTTGGGGCAGCTAACGCAATTGTAAGAAATAATTAGTATATAAATGGAGTCTCATTTGTGATTTTTCTTTCTTATGGGTTCCTATAATACGTTTAAAATTTGTGTTATGTTATAAATATTGTGTAATTATTTATTCAGATTTTGGTAAATAGCATCTGTAAATTGTTTTGCATGATAACAGTATAATTTGATGGTGTCATCTATCATATCATATGACATAAGCAAGTAGAATTTAAAAATGATACTGCTGAAGGATCTGATTAATGTCTTGCATGATTAGTCTATGTGTCCTCACATTTATCTCGTCTCATTCTCAACTCTCTCTCTCTCTCTCTCTCTCTCTCTCTCTCTCTCTCTCTCTCTCTCTCTCTTGCTGTTTACTGTTCCTGCAAAATGAGATTTTATCACTCTACATTTTCAAACATCTGTCTGAATCGTGAAAAACAAAGCTTTGACTAATAGGTGCCAAATTGTTTTTAAACATGCAATAAAACACTGCTAATCAACTTTCCAACTGTTTTATCAAACAAATTTGGGCAGAGATGTGTAAATTATGTAAATTGGCTGTGTTAAACACAGAGTAATATGTGCAAATTGACAAAATGCCACCCCATCTTATTGTGCAAGCGTTTGTGTTCATATAGACTCCACACAAACTTTCATTACTCTTTTTCTGTCATCTTTTATAAACATAATACCTCTAATTTAAAAAAAGTTAACATGGATGTACCATAGAAGTAACATGTTTCAGTAATGGTAACAAATGATGAAATAGTGTTTACAAAGATACAGCTTGATTACCATATTCATACTGTTTAAAAACACATTCATTATATTTTATAGTAGTGCTTTAAACAACCCCCTAACACTAAGTATTGAACTTCAGTGTGTGACACGTCCCACACCGTTTGTGCTATAGACATTAATGATGGCCCAAATTGTGTGGCTAGTTGAGGAGAGGTGTGCTTTTCTTTTAATAAGAGATCACAATTACAATATTTCCCTGCTGGACAATAAAACTACTATTGATATCGTAAAAATCTGAAAATTAAAACCTAGAAAATGTAGTGTTGGTACACTGAAAAAAAAAGGGAAAGCAGCTCTATTGAAAATAGTGAACTAGTACAATTGAAATCAACTTAAACAATACATTTATGTGTGACATGAAAACAAAATTATACTGCTTAAAGTCCAAGTGTCATATGTTCAGAAAAATGCAACATTAACAGTAATATTTGATTATATAGCATCTGTAAATTTGAATAGAATATCTGACTGGTATCCTTCAACACTGAAGGATACCAGACCAAATAAGAGCAAATAATGAACAAAGAAGGTGTGAGTGTTAGATAGTGTTTGTGTTAGGGCTGTCGATTTAACGCGTTCATTCAGTGCGATTAATTTTACAAAAAATAACGTGTTAAAAAAAATTACGCAATTAATCGCATGCCATGGACCATAATAAGTAAGATTCCTGAGAAATGCAAGCTTGTAGTAAATGAAATTTCAGCTGTATGAGCAACGCACAGTTTATACAGTGAAGAAAACACTTCAGTAGTCAGAAAAACAAACATGCGTTACATTCTTGCATTCAAAACACTCGAAGGAGCGCAAATGCGATCTAAGGGATCTCAAGATGTGTTTAAAGATTGAGTATTAAACTATATTAAACATGACACAGTGACCTAAACATTTTATGTTTATGACGCAACACACCCGAGATGTTGAACATAGGTGTTCATTGACGGGCCCTTAAACAAGCCCTCATAATAAATCTCCAAATGATTGACAAATTCAGTTGTGAAATGGATTGCTGTGAATTATATGCCAATGATTGACTTATGATCAATAATATGGTAGTAAACAATACATTGTATTCTAAAGCCGCTTTTTGTATTGTCTTATTAATGATTAACTCTTCTGCTACAGGAATGTAATGCATTTTAATTATTTGAATATTTCTAAAAAATATATATAATTTTTTTATATTTAAAGACTATGTATAATCATATATTTCTATAAATATGTATAATCATTATATATTGAGATATTGTTACATGAGGGGCTTTCTCAGCAAATATTGGTATATGCGATTAATCGTGATTAATTATTTGGGACACCATGTAATTAATTTGATTAAAAATGTTATCAATTGACAGCCCTAGTTTTTGTGTATGTTTGGACTGTACTGTCTGTTTAGCACTTCATTAAACATCTCTCTCTCTCTCTCTCTCTCTCTCTCTCTCTCTCTCTCTCTCTCTCTCTCTCTCTCTACTCTCGTTGCAGCTGTAGTAATTAACCCCTCTCCCTCTTGGGTCTCATTAGTGGAGAGAAGCTCCTGTTTAAGCTGCGTATGGCAGCAATTAAATCAGATATAGACTGAATCAACATCTCTGTCTGTCTCTCTGCCTTATCCCAGCAAATGTCGTGATGGGTTTGGAAATTCCCACTTTGATGCCATTGATCTGATTTGTGTTCCATATTATTTTCATTTGAGGCCTGTCATGACCAGTGGCGGATTGGCCATCGGGAGAACAGGGACTTTTCCCGATGGGCCGGCTGGGAAAAAGGCCGAATGGGCCGCAATAAGCTGAAATGGGCTGCCGCGTTATGCAGAACGGGCCACAAAATGGCGCCACAATATGCCAAATGGCCAGTCCACCCCTGAACTAAGCAGTTAAAGGGATTTAGATCTCATGAATTAAATGAAAATTAAATCTTATATCATAAACAGTTGCTCAAGTATTTGGACACTTAACCCACACTTAGAATGTATGAATGTCTTTGCATTAGATAACAAAATATCCTTCTATTACAGTTTTTATTTTATATATTTGTAGCGCCCCCTAGGCCTATTTCCTGGTACTAAAGGGCGTGCCTGGGCTCTTAAATTAATCCCAATAAACTGTATATGTAGAATTCTTGCTGACCTCCTGTTTAAATGTCTGCTTGTGCAACTTTACTTGTGATAACTATTAAACTTTTAAACCACAACCCTGTATACTTACTTGTATGTAACTGGCTTAAACCATATTCACATGAAATATCATTTACATATTCAATCTATTACCCAATGATATCTTACACTAAATAAATACTCAGGACTCAGTTATTGAAATGTTAAATAAAAATGGAGTTTACTAAATAAATAAAATATTAAATTTACCAAAAGAATGAATTCTCAATATCAACACACAACAAAAAATAAGATACAAAATGTATCAATGAAGAAATGTGTCAATGAAGGAAAGTATTCAACAAATACTTACTTAGCTTATTGAATAAAATTAAATCACCTCAAACCTCAAGTTTGAATTAACTTCAAAATGTGAAAGAAATAAACAAAAATTACATGTACCTCAATAGCCTCAAAATGTAATAAGCTTAAAGACTTGTAGGCTAAAATACAGCACATAACACATCACTGAAACACACACGCGGGCCCACACGCACACACAAACACACACACTACCCGTGATTCACCCACCCCAGTCCTTGCCGGCAAATGAGCTAAAACTTAACAGCTAAACGTTGCAGGCCTGGAGCGTCGCTTGTGTTCGGTGTGGCCAAACAAAATGACCCCTTCACTCCCTTTGGAGCAAAAGAAACAATAATAAAAAAATACCTTAATCCCAAGTGGTGGTTCTTCCGTCGAATTACCACACCGTCACAGGTAGTCTCTCACGCTGCGATGACCAGGGGCTGACAATCACTCACGCGACAGGCATCCTCTCAGTGACGAAACGGTAACTTCAGCAAACCGTCAACAACTACAAAGTGTTCGGCTTCCAAGTTCGCAATTCAGTCCGATTTGTGTGCACAAGACCTAAACAAAGTCCAACTGGCAAATATACAACGTTTGTCACGTTCTATTTTTCAGTTTAACCTCTAAAACATGGAGCAAATCCTCGACGCAACTTCTCCTCAGCTATATTGTCTTTTTTTTTTTATATCTCCGGGTTCCGCCCTTTCACCTCACGTCACTCCATGCATACAAAAATCATATAGTAAAATATTTTGTACCACCAAACATCAAAATATTACATGTTACATTATACATTTCACTTCACCAATGAAATCCTTTAAACAAACTCTTAGAATAAATTAAACACATACTTGAAACAAACACAATTGTATATCAAACTACAACTCCCTTTATTTTTACCTAAAATGAATAGAATGGATATGAACTACAATAAATTTGTTTCTTGTGCTTACTTCTAAATTCTAATATTGTATAACTTTAAAATAATTTCAATCTAATTTATTTAGCACTTAGTTAACTTAAATGCTTTTTAGCACTGTGCTACACCCTCCCCTTCTGAAAACTAGCATGTCCTCATGCGCTATATTTAGACAGGAATACATCCTCTTCTTTCTGGGCAAGGATTAGCAAGAGAGCATCTAAAACATTGGGCCATGGGATGACACCAAAGTGTTTTGCACTTCCTCTTCTCAGGCTCTTGACTTATATGAACCACAGTAAGGGGCCTATTGACTGGCTTCCCGGCTCATCATATGTAAAGCGTGTCACAGGTTTTACCTGTCTTTTCGGACGTCTTTCACAGGTAAGTTCTTCCACAGGCACTTCATCTTCAACCACTTCACACTCAGCAGGACGTTCTCCCCTTCAGACGCTGAGGCGTCCACAGGGTCTGGTTGTGGTTGTAGACTACTTCCAGCGTCATCATCCACAGGTGTTTCTCCAGCTTCTCCAACTTCTTGAGCATGGCTTTGCTTCAAGTCATCAGACACTGGGGTACTCTCAGGTAGGATTTCTCTCTCAGGAACAGCAGAAGGTATCCATCTGAACAGTTCGCTCACATCACCTCTCAGAGGGAAATACGACCCATTATGTTCCTCATCAGATGAGGACCCTTCAAATTCATCTTCAGCATTCATTTCTCTGACTTCCTCATTCCTTGTTTCCTTTCTTACCCGTTTCTGATTTGTTTGGGTTCTGGTCACAGGACAATGAGGGGTCTTTTTGCTCTCTTCGGGGGTTGGCAACCTCACAGACTCTCCTATGGTTAACAGGTGGTCTCTATGAAGTGTCCGTATACCTCCCATTCCTCTTTCAGGTTTCAATCTGTAAACAGGTAAGTCTGGCAATTTCTTCACAACAATGTATGGCAATGGATTCCACCTATCCTGTAACTTGTGTTTTCCTGTCAATCCCAGATTCTTTATCAACACTCTGTCTCCTTGTTCCAGAGTATGATGTCTCACTCTTCTGTCGAAGTTTTTCTTGTTTCTATCATGGTTCTTTTGCGAAGCTTCGGATGCAAGTTTGTACGCATTCTGCAGTTCTTTTTTCATGCTCTCCACATACTGCTGGTACTTCACTGCATCCTTCCCATCAGCAGAAGTGTTAAAGCATACATCAATGGGCAAGCGGGCTTCTCTTCCAAACATGAGTAAGTATGGCGAATAGCCAGTAGCCTCATTCTTCGTACAGTTGTACGCGTGGACTAGTTGACTGATGCTCTGACTCCATTGTGACCTTTTTGCAGGATCCAAAGTTGCTAGCATCGACAGTAGCGTCCTGTTGAATCTTTCTGGTTGTGCATCACCTTGCGGGTGGTAAGGTGAGGTTCGAGACTTACGGATGCCTAACATCACCAAAAGGTCTTTGATAAGGCGACTTTCGAAGTCTCGCCCCTGATCGGAATGGATTCGCGAAGGTAATCCATAATGCACAAAGAATTTCTCAAACAGGGTCTTGGCTACAGTTATAGCTTTTTGATCTTTGCACGGGAAAGCTTGGGCGTAGCGGGTGAAATGATCGGTTACGACCAACACATTTGCGATCCCTCGGGAGTCTGGCTCAATAGACAAGAAGTCTATACAAACTAAGTCAAGTGGACCTGTACTTGTGATTTGACCCAATGGAGCAGCTCGTTGCGGAATTGACTTCCTTGCGATGCATCTCCCACAGTTCTTGACGTAACTCTCAATTTCAGTGTTCATTCTCGGCCAGTAGAATCGTTCCTTCAGGAGTTCAGTCGTCCGTTCAACTCCAAGGTGTCCAGTGTCATCGTGTAGGGAGCGCAGGACCATCCGACGGTATTTCTCAGGTAAGACTAACTGTTGTCTTTTGTCTCCAGACTGTTGGTTCACCACTCTGAAGAGAAGGTGATTCTTCACAGTCAGCTTGGGACTTTGTCTTTGCAGGAGCACTATGCTTGGATCTTGATTCTTGGCCATAGACTGAAACTGGCCAGTCTCGACTGCTTTCTTTACTGCACCTATGACTGAATCTTGTTCTTGAGCTCTTCTCAACTCATGGTGGCTCAATTGTTCCAAGTCGCTTATCTCCAACTGTGTCGGACAGGCATAGACGCTAGGAACACTCTTGGAATTGGCTCCTAATTGATCTATAAGTCTGTGTGACCCAGTTTTCAGGTATGGAGTGGTTATTTGGCAGATGGCTTTAACTCCAGGGAGAGATATCTCATCCCAGTCAGGTGACACTTCAGTGGATGGTAACTGACGTGAGAGCAGATCAGCATCAATATTGTGTCGACCTGGTCTGTATTGGACTTTGAAATCATAGGTGGCAAGAGCTGACAACCACCTATGTCCAGTTGCATTGAGCTTGGCCGTTGTTAGGACGTATGTGAGTGGGTTATTATCTGTTCTCACTGTGAACTTAGCCCCATAAAGATAATCATGAAACTTGTCCACGATCGCCCATTTCAATGCGAGAAATTCCAATTGATGAATGGGATAGCGCTGCTCAGGGGCACTGAGTTTGCGGCTTGCAAAAGCAACAGGCCTCAGACCATCAGGATATTCTTGATTGAGGACGGCGCCTAAACCATTCAGACTTGCATCCACATGAAGTACATATGGTTTTGATGGATCAGCAAAGGCTAGCACTGGGGCATGAGTGAGGCAGTGAATGATGTTATGAAATGCCTTGGTGCACTCTTCGTCCCAGCGCTCCCCAAAAGGCTCTCCTTCTTTGAAGTAATACTTCTTCTCTTGGGCAACCTTGTGCCTATTCTTAGGAGGGTAACCCTTTGTGAGCTCAGTGAGTGGTCGAACTATGGCCGAGTAGTTCTTAACAAACCTTCGGTAGTATCCGCGAGAATCCGAGAAACGATCTTAAAGATCTCAGATCTGTAGGCAACTTCCAGTTCTTGACAGCACTCACTTTCTCAGGATCGGTGGCTGTTCCTAGTGCAGAAACTATGTGTCCAACATACCTTACTTGTGGCTGACAAAACTGACACTTGTCAAGTGATATTTTCAGACCACACTCTTCAAGTCTGTCAAGCACTTTAAGTAGTCGTTCTTCATGCTCCTCTAAGGTTCGTCCGAATACAATGATGTCATCTAAATAGACAATCACCTGGAGCAGATGCATGTCACCCACAGCTCTCTCCATCAACCGTTGGAAAGTTGCCGGGCTCCAGTTATGCCTTGGGGCATCCGTTGAAATTCATAGAACCCTAGAGGACATATGAATGCTGTTTTTCTCTGTCTTCTTCAGACATGGGTATCTGGTAGTACCCACTCCGGAGGTCTAGCACAGAAAACCAACGACTACCGGACAGGCAATCCAAGGCATCATCAATCCGCGGAGTGGTGTACTGGTCAGGGATTGTTCTGTTGTTTAACGTGCGATAATCAATGCACATGCGTACACTTCCGTTCTTCTTTCTGACAATTACTATTGGTGATGCATATGGACTTCTGGATTCTTTGATGATGCCTGCTGCCAGCAGGTCTTTCAGGTGACGGCGTATGTCATCTATATCCGCTGGGGCTATGCGTCTGGATCTTTCTCTAAATGGTCTGGGGTCTGTAAGTCTTATGTGGTGCTCCACACCCTTGGCGAGACCCACATCCCACTCATCAAGAGAGAATGCATTACCTCTTTTGGATAACTTCTGACGCAGCCTTTTTCTCCAGACCTCTGGAATCGGAGATTCACCAAAGTCAAACAACGTCTCATCAAGAACCTTGGATGTAGATTTAGGTCTCTGGGCAATCATAACTGTGTCAGTGGGATACACATGAGCCAGGACGGTTCCGGCCAACATGGTGACTTCTCTCAGTGTCTCATTCCTCAGCAGTACTTTAAAACTGTTGACATTTAGCTCAGATGATGTTAGCACCACCGGCTGAACGAGCACTCCAGCAGGTAGCGTCACAGAAAGAGGTGTTTCAACCATGACAATGTCTTTTTCTATGGGTTCCCTGCATCCAACTTTGCAGACAACATATCGTTCACCTCTGGCAGGAACAGATAGAGGACCTGGACCCATCCATTTGACTTCCCCTTTGGGCTCTTCAACATCCATCTCTTGGCTATGGGAAAGTTTCACTTGTTTTGGCTGTGGTAAAATTCTGAAAGAGCAAGCCTGTGAATCTGTGGTGTCAGCATCTTTGCACAGAGCAGCTAAACGATGAAATAAGTTGGCATTTGTCCCAATGACGACAGGATTATGGTCTGGGCCACTTGGCTCGGGACAAACTAATGCTAACACGGAGATAGACTCACTCACTCCTGTAAGTGTGGCTGGAAATTCCACATCTACTACTATGTAGCCTTGATATGGGTAGCTGGAGGAGCTCAAACCCCATATCGAAAGACCAGCGATGGGGTGAATGGGAACATTGGGCAAATATTTCTTTTGCCACTTGTCAAATATTATCGTGACCTGAGATCCACTGTCCAATAAGGCATTACATGAATGGCCATTGATCTTGACGCAAATAGTGGAGGCAGGGCCTACCAAACCACTAGGAAGGTTGCTTTGAGCAGATTTGCGAACATGGCTCTTCTTGCAATAGGCATCTCTGCTCACAGTCGGATGTGGACTTGGCTCACTCTTCCCACCCTTGGCTCTCTTTAATGAACGAAGCAGCTTTCTGATCACTTCCGGGGGGTTTTCTGATTCTTGGCACTGGCTGGCGATGTGCCCATCACCACCACATCGGTAACAAAAGAAATCATCACGGCTGACTGAGGGCCTGTTTCTCTCATAAGAGCTCACAGTTTGCCGCTGAAATGTCTTTCTTCTTGGGGTTGCACTGCCCTCTACATT
Organism: Xyrauchen texanus; assembly: GCF_025860055.1. Lineage (NCBI taxonomy): Eukaryota > Metazoa > Chordata > Actinopteri > Cypriniformes > Catostomidae > Xyrauchen > Xyrauchen texanus. The sequence continues at coordinate 44,709,141 of NC_068280.1, forward strand.
CATTACAGTCAGCTGTTTTTGCAATTGCTGAACTTGAGTCTTCAAGCTCTGTACTTCAGGGTCTATTCGTGCTTCAGCACTCTCAGAAGTCACCTTTGCTTTCTGTTCTGGGGCTTCAGGTAATGCCGGGCCTTGCGTGACTCTTCCAGCTTGGCACGCAGCTCCTTGACCTCAGCTTTCAATGCTTGAATCTCAGTGGGTTTTGGTGTTGGCGACACTTTAGGGATCACAGATTTCACCGTTGCGTCAAGCTTACACCGGGCCGCTTCATTTTCCTCCTCCTCACGAATCTCGTTCAGTAGTTTCAAGAAAGTAGGCGGGGACTCTTTTCTCTCTCTCAGCCTTAACTTCAGCAACATCAAGTCAGACTCTACCGCCCCACGAAGAAGTTGCTCAATTCTCACCCGATCAACTTGTGCAGGTTGTAGTCCACCTCTCTGAACTACTTTGGTCAATGACTTCTCCATTCGACGGAGAAACTCAGACAGTGCTTCACCGGAGTTCTGGCGAAGAAGTCTGAATGCAAAATACAAATCTTCACCGGACTCTGAAGTCCCAAACGCATTTTCAAGGGCAACAAGGTACTCAGATGCACTAGCATCACCATTAGACAATCTAACTGCCTTGATAATCTCAAGGGCAGGACCCTTTAAGCTTTCAACAATGCGCTTACGCTTCTCTTTTCAGCACAATCACTTTCTGCTATCATCAACTTAGCTTGCTCTATCCAATTCTCCATGGTTTCCTCTCCGCCGGAGTAGGCACCACACCGGAGAACACACGCAGTCGCTTGTAAGCAGTGGAATCACTAGAACGCTTGGTTGTCTTTTCCAAGAGCTCACCAACTGCCCGAATTACTGCTTCAGGAGAACTAGTAGGGAGAGGGAAAGCAACGCTTGAACATCAGTCATGGATTTACCTTCATCTTGTAGAAGCTTTCTGAGTTTTGCAGAGAAATCATCAGGGGCAGGCTCTTTGTCTCTGACGACCACAATCTTCCATGCAGGATCACCATCCTTAGGTAATACATCAGCAGGAACCCGAGAAGGATCAATCTTTTCACGACATTCACACAGCACCAGCAAACTTGTTTTAGCCGGACCTTCTTTCGAAGAACGAACACGTACTCTGCCAAATATTTTCACAGTTTCCATTGTGCTCTCAATAAAGGCTATATCAACATCAGCTGGAACATCCAACAACAACAATGCATGATCGGGCTGAACCAATGCATCATTACACCAATCCAGCAGCTCTTGTTGCAAAGCAGAACTGTTTCCTAATTCCATTTTTTTTCTTCACACTCCAGATCAAAGACAGCAATGTAAGTTCAACTTAGCGCTCTCTGGAGCATCATCAACGTTAACAGGAAGGAAATTACAGCAAAAATCATCCCAGCGGTGCCTCCAATTTGTGTAGCGCCCCCTAGGCCTATTTCCTGGTACTAAAGGGCGTGCCTGGGCTCTTAAATTAATCCCAATAAACTGTATATGTAGAATTCTTGCTGACCTCCTGTTTAAATGTCTGCTTGTGCAACTTTACTTGTGATAACTATTAAACTTTTAAACCACAACCCTGTATACTTACTTGTATGTAACTGACTTAAACCATATTCACATGAAATATCATTTACATATTCAATCTATTACCCAATGATATCTTACACTAAATAAATACTCAGGACTCAGTTATTGAAATGTTAAATAAAAATGGAGTTTACTAAATAAATAAAATATTAAATTTACCAAAAGAATGAATTCTCAATATCAACACACAACAAAAATAAGATACAAAATGTATCAATGAAGAAATGTGTCAATGAAGGAAAGTATTCAACAAATACTTACTTAGCTTATTGAATAAAATTAAATCACCTCAAACCTCAAGTTTGAATTAACTTCAAAATGTGAAAGAAATAAACAAAAATTACATGTACCTCAATAGCCTCAAAATGTAATAAGCTTAAAGACTTGTAGGCTAAAATACAGCACATAACACATCACTGAAACACACACGCGGGCCCACACGCACACACAAACACACACACTACCCGTGATTCACCCACCCCAGTCCTTGCCGGCAAATGAGCTAAAACTTAACAGCTAAACGTTGCAGGCCTGGAGCTGCCGCTTGTGTTCGGTGTGGCCAAACAAAATGACCCCTTCACTCCCTTTGGAGCAAAAGAAACAATAATAAAAAAAATACCTTAATCCCAAGTGGTGGTTCTTCCGTCGAATTACCACACCGTCACAGGTAGTCTCTCACGCGCGATGACCAGGGGCTGACAATCACTCACGCGACAGGCATCCTCTCAGTGACGAAACGGTAACTTCAGCAAACCGTCAACAACTACAAAGTGTTCGGCTTCCAAGTTCGCAATTCAGTCCGATTTGTGTGCACAAGACCTAAACAAAGTCCAACTGGCAAATATACAACGTTTGTCACGTTCTATTTTTCAGTTTAACCTCTAAAACATGGAGCAAATCCTCGACGCAACTTCTCCTCAGCTATATTGTCTTTTTTTTTTTTATATCTCCGGGTTCCGCCCTTTCACCTCACGTCACTCCATGCATACAAAAATCATATAGTAAAATATTTTGTACCACCAAACATCAAAATATTACATGTTACATTATACATTTCACTTCACCAATGAAATCCTTTAAACAAACTCTTAGAATAAATTAAACACATACTTGAAACAAACACAATTGTATATCAAACTACAACTCCCTTTATTTTTACCTAAAATGAATAGAATGGATATGAACTACAATAAATTTGTTTCTTGTGCTTACTTCTAAATTCTAATATTGTATAACTTTAAAATAATTTCAATCTAATTTATTTAGCACTTAGTTAACTTAAATGCTTTTTAGCACTGTGCTACATATTTTTTTGCAGTTAGTTTTACCAAGGTCATTTTTAGTGGATTTATGAAGTTTGACAACCAGAAAATGTCTACATACTATTTGTCCAAATTGTTTAACAGTATACCTCTTGTTTTATCAATTCAATCTATCAAACTTGTTTTTATGAAGTATTTTATACATGTCCAATTAGTTCAACGTGATCTCATGATAATTTTTATGTATTCTTACGTAAATTTGTTCTAGCAAACGTATATTCTCATACGTTGCATATACACCAAAATGTACAATATTGACGTATTGACAGCATCTAAACGTCATCATTTTAAATATTAACACCTATAGAAACTTTCAAATGTTTACGTGCACTGTTTGAATTGATTACTATTGAATAATTCATAGTTTTAATCAGTTAATTACATTTAATTTATTTATAATCAGTGAGACTAGATAAATGCCATCACCTTTATTTAATGCACTTGACATTATAATATGACATTTTAATGGTTTCATTCAATTCTGTGTGATTTCTACTGCCCTATCCACCATTCCTGAACGTGGAAGTATTCCACGATTCGACTGTTTTATATTTCTGGTCTCCAGTGTTTTCACTCACATCAGTGTATATTCTTAGCAGGTAATGTAATGTTTAAGTGGGTATTTGCTGTCTTTTTCTGCATATCACTGCACCGCTTTGTGGTCCGTTCTGGCTCATTTTAGCTTATCGTGGCCCATTCGGCCTATTTCGCGGCCGACCCACCGGCCCACTCGGTTCTCCCGATGGCCAGTCCACCCTTGATCGGCCCCAAAGTGAGTCAGCCCACCAGGAACTTTTTTTTTTTTTGCCTGGTATGCCAGATTACCAGTCAAGCTTGTCCACTGCGTCTTCAGTGGCTCTGATGCCGGGAGTACATTTCACTTTTACAGCCAACAACAGAACACTTATGACGCTTATGAAGCTGAGACATAATTTTTCTCACTGTATCTGCTCCAGCACTGAAAAGAAATGGCAGAATGTGTGTGCATCACTCAGGGAAGGAGGGTGGAGTCCGTCACCAGTAGTGGTCGAGGCCTGCTCTAAAATGAGGTTACAGGTCTCAGGATGCTTCACTGTTGGCACGACAGGACTCATGGTAGCGTTCACCTTTTCTTCTCTGGACTATCGATTTTCCAGATGTCCCAAACATTCGGAAGGGGGCTTCATCAGAGAAAATCTTCTGCTGTTCAATCTTTGTACTTCCTGCAGGATTTCAGTCTGTCCTTGATGTTTTTCTTGGAGAGAAGTGGCTTCTTTGCCGCCCTTCTTGACACCATGCCATTGTCCAAAAGTCTTCGCCTCACTGTGCGTGCAGATGTACTCACACAACCTACTGCCAATATTGAGCAAACTCTGCACTGGTGGTGACACAATTCCATAGCTGACTCCTCAGGAGGAGATAGTCCTGGCGTTTGCTGGACACTCTGTGACGTCCTGAAGCCTTCTTCACTGCAGTTGAGCCTCTCTCCTTGAAGTACTTGATGATCTGGTAAATGGTTCTTTCAGGTGCAATATTTTTTGCAGCAATTTCCTTGCATGTGAGGCCATTTTGACGTGAAGCAATAATGGCTGCACGTCTTTCTTTAGAGGTAACCATTGCTAACAAGAACACATTTTTATAGCAAACAGTCTGCTCTTATAATCCAATCAGAATAATAGAGTGATTTCACCTGACGAGTACTTGTTCACACATTCCCAGGTGCTGCTGATATGAATAGTGAAATTATGTTGGCTGCGCCAAGTCATTTTGCGGCAGGACCAAAAAACTGTAAAATTTGGGTTTTTGTGATAAAGTTAACTTTTTTGGCCAATGAAGATTTTTGCAATTATTTAAAATGCATCTGATCACTCTGCACAATAATCTAGAAACAATCTGAATCAACACCACAACAACTGAATTTATGTCACTGCCAATACTTTTACCAATACCACGGCTGTACTCTAGCGCTTTACAGCTTCACAATGACTCAAAAGCTTCTCTATATCTCATCAGCTGCACAATAATAATTAATCAGTTTCACAACAATAACTCATCAGCTTCACAATAAGGTCTCTTGTCCCTGACTCTCTCGGCTTCTTGTCAGATGTGTGGTCCTTTTATACCACTCTCCCCAAGCTCACTGCAATTAGAAACAGGTGTTAATCATAATGTGGCTCAGGTGTATGCACCCTTACCGCTTTCTCTCTCTCCAGGCAGGTGCTCGACCACGCCCTCGCTGCCACATATCCCCACCACCCGACTCAG